>NC_135715.1:80917845-81217845 GCF_964656455.1 Halichoerus grypus
TGAGAGCTGCCTTCCGCACCGGCCTGTTTCTCACTCCATTTCACGTATGGGACCCTTTCCCCGGTCTCTCATACACGAGCACTATACAACTCCTGCGGCTTCAGGAACGGCAATGGTAGCTAAAGCGCGGTAAGGCTACAGCATTGATTCTTGGTGTTAGTAGCCTGGTAGGCGAATGAGCTGCAGCTGGGATTCTTTACAGACTTGTTTCTTCCCAGTCAGGGTCGAGCACATAGCATTCCAAGCACACATGGAGCAGTAGTCTTAGCTTCAGGTAGCAAGAGCTGAGTCCAGAGGTGCCTTCTGCCCGGACCTATTTCTCCCTTGGTTTCACGTATGGAACCCGTTCCCCAGGCTCTCAGCCACGGTACTCCGTGTAATGCTTCCTCCGTCTAGAGGTCGACGGTAGCTAAAGCACGGTTTCTCTACAGTGTTGTTTCTTCGAGTGAGAACACTAGCTGTTAGACTTCCATGCAAAAGTGGGGCTGCCGTGCTAGCGTGATGAAATACATGGGGAGTCGTGTTCTGCCTTCTGCTGGGGCCTGAGGCTCATTCACAAAAAGCTTTGGACTCCCTTGCAGTGCTCTCATGCACGCACACAACAAAATGCTTCCACCCTCAGGAGCGGCTCTTTTAGCTGAAGCATGGATTCTCCAGCGAGTTTTTCCTTCGAGTTAGGCAGTTTTCATGAAGCCTGCACACACACCCGGGGCAACGGTACTAGCCCCATAACCATGGTTTGAGTTGAGAGCTGCCTTCTCTCCGGCCTGTCTCTCCCTCGATTTCACGAAACGGAACCCGTCCCAGGCTCTCACCCACCGTACACCCTAAACTGCTTCCTCCCACATAGAGGTCGTCGGTAGCTAAAGCACGGTTTCTCTTCAGTGTTGTTTCTCCGAGTTAGAACGCTTGCTATTAATGTCCACAATAGCCAAACTGTGGAAAGAGCCATGTCCACCAACAGATGAATGGATAAAGAAGAGGGGGTATATATATATATATACAATGGAATATTATGCAGCCATCAAAAGGAATGAGATCTTGCCATCTGCAACGACGTGGATGGAACTGGAGGGTATCATGCTGAGCGAAATAAGTCAAACCGAGAAAGACATGTATCATATGACCTCACTGATATGAGGAATTCTTAATCTCAGGAAACAAACTGAGGGTTGCTAGAGTGGGGGGTGGGGTGGGAGGGATGGGGTCACTGGGTGTTGGACACTGTGGAGGGTATGTGTTCTGGTAAGCGCTGTGAATTGTGCAAGACTGTTGAATCTCAGATCTGTACCTCTGAAACAAATAATGCAATATATGTTAAGAAAGAAAAAAAGAAGAAGAAGAATGTAGCAGGAGGGGAAGAATGAAGGGGGGAAAATCGGAGGGGGAGAAGAACCATGAGAGATGATGGACTCTGAAAAACAAACTGAGGGTTCTAGAGGGGAGGGGGTTGGGAGGATGGCTTAGCCTGGTGATGGGTATTGAGCAGGGCACGTTCTGCATGGAGCACTGGGTGTTATGCACAAACAATGAATCATGGAACACTATATCTAAAACTAATGATGTAATGTATGGGGATTAACATAACAATAAAAACATTAAATAATAATTAAAAAAAAGAACGCTTGCTATTAGACTTCCATGCAAAAGTGGGGCCGCAGTGCTAGCCTCAGGAAACAAGTGGGGAGTCATGTTCTGCCTTCTGCCGGGGCCTGAGTCCCACACGGAAAATGGGTCTGGACTCACTTGCAGTGCGCTCACGCATGCACACAGCAAAATGCGTCCACCCTCCGGCATGGCTACTTTAGCCGAAGCAGGAAATCTCTACAGAGTTGTTCCTTTGAGTTAGGTGGTTGGCTTTAGCCCTGCAGGCACACCCGGGGCAAGGGTACTAGCCTCATAAACAAGAGGTGAGTTGAGAACTGCCTTCCGCTCCGGCCTGTTTCTCACTCCATTTCACGTATGGGACCCTTTCCCCGGGCTCTCAGACAGACACGAGCACTGTCAAATTCCTCTGGCTTCAGGAACGGCAATGTTAACTCAAGCGCAGTAACTCTATAGCATTGATTCTTGGTGTTAGTAGCCTGGGAACTAGGCTTCCAGGCACACAGGGTACAGCAGTGCTAATCTCCTCAAACAAGAGGGGAGTCGACAGCAGCCTTCCTTCCAGGCCTGCTTCTCACTCCGAGTTACGTTTAGGTTCCATTTCTCATGCTTTCACAAAAACACACAACAGATGAAGTGCACGCTCAGGAAGGGCGATCTTTGCTGAGGCACGGGTCCTCCGCACTTTTGTTCCTTTCCGTTGGGTGGATGGCACTTAGGACTACACGCACACACGGGAGAGCCGATCTAGTTTCCCGAAACAAGAGTTGAGTCGATAGCTGCCTCCTGCGCATGCTTATTTCTGCCTCGGAATTCTGCTGGGACTCATTCCCCAGGTTTGCACTCAAGCAGAGTTGAAAATCCTGCCACCCTGTGGAGAGGCGAATGAGCTGAAGCTGGGATTCTTGACCGGCTTCTTTCTGCCAAAACAGTGTGGAGCACTTAGCATTCCTATGCACACATGGAGCAGTAGTGTTAGCTTCAGGTAACAAGAGCTGAGTCGAGAGGTGCCTTCTGGCCCGGACTTCTTCTCCCTCGGTCTCACGTAAGGAACCCGTTCCCCAGGCTCTCACCCACGGTAGCCTGGAAAGTGCTTCCTCCCTCAGAGACGTGGATGGTAGCTAAAGCACGATTTCTCTACCGTGTTGTTTCTTCGAGTTAGAACGCTAGCCATTAGACTGCCATGCAAATGTGGGGCTGCCGTGCTAGCTTGGTCAAACACATGGGGAGTCGTGTTCTGCCTTTCGCAGGGGCCTGAGTCTCACTCGCAAAAAGCTTTGGACTCCCTTGCAGTGCTCTCACGCACGCACACCACAAAATGCTGCCACCCTCAGGAGCAGCTGTTTTACCTGCAGCACAGGCTCTCAACCGAGTTTTTCCTTCGAGTTAGGTGGCTGTGTTTAAGGCGGCGCACACACCCTCTCGAATGGTACTAGCCCCATAACCAGGATGTGAGTTAAGAGCTGCCTTCTGTACCGGCCTGTCTCTCCCCGATATTACGATATTGAAACCGTCCCCAGGCTCTCAGCCACAGTACACCCTAAACTGCTCCGCCCACAGAGAGGTCGACGGTAGCTAAAGCACGGTTTCTCTACAGTGTTGTTTCTTCGAGTTAGAACGCTAGCTATTAGACTGCCATGCAAATGTGGGGCTGCCGTGCTAGCTTGGTCAAACACATGGGGAGTCGTGTTCTGCCTTTTGCTGGGGCCTGAGTCTCACTCGCAAAAAGCTTTGGACTCCCTTGCACTACTCTCACGCACGCACACAACAAAATGCTGCCACCCTCAGGAGCACCTGTTTTACCTGAAGCACAGGCTCTCAATCAAGTTTTCCTTCGAGTTAGGTGGCTGTGTTGAAGCCTGCACACACACCCTGGCGAACGGTACCAGCCCCATAACCATGATGTGTGTTGAGAGCTGCCTTCTGTACCGGCCTGCCTCTCCCCGATATTATGATATTGAAACTGTGCCCAGGCTCTCAGCCACAGTACACCCTAAACTGCTTCGCCCACAGAGAGGTCGACGGTAGCTAAAGCACGGTTTCTCTGCTGTGTAGTTTCTTCGAGTTAGAACGCTAGCTATTAGACTTCCATGCAAAAGTGGGGCTGCCGTGCTAGCGTGATGAAACACACGGGGAGTCGTGTTCTGCCTTTCGCTGGGGCCTGAGTCTCGCTCGCAAAAAGCTTTGGACTTCCTTGCAGTGCTCTCACGCACGCACACAACAAAATGCTGCCACCCTCAGGAGCAGCTGTTTGACCTGACGCACAAGCTCTGAACCGAGATTTTCCTTCGAGTTAGGTGGCTGTGTTTACCCTGGGCAACGGTACTAGCCCCATACCCATGATGTGGGTTGAGAGCTGCCTTCTGTACCGGCCTGTCTCTCCCCCGATATTACGATATTGAAACCGTCCCCAGGCTCTCAGCCACAGTATACCCTAAACTGCTTCGCCCACAGAGAGGTCGACGGTAGCTAAAGCACGGTTTGTCTACAGTGTTGTTTGTTCGAGTTAGAAAGCTAGCTATTAGACTTCCATTCAAAAGTGGGGCCGCAGTAGTAGTTTCATGGAGCAAGTGGGGAGTCGTGTTCTGGCTTCTTCCGGGGCCTGGGTCTCACAAGGAAAATGGTTTTGGACTCACTTGCTGTGCACTCACGCATGCACACCACACAATGCGTCCACCCTGAGGCATGGCTCTTTTAGCCGAAGCAGGAATTCCCTACAGAGTTGTTCCTTTGAGTTAGGTGGTTGGCTTATGGCCTGCAGGCACACCCGGGGCAAGGGGACTAGCCTCATAAACAAGAGGTGAGTTGAGAGCTGCCTTCCGCACCGGCCTGTTTCTCACTCCATTTCACGTATGGGACCCTTTCCCCGGTCTCTCATACACGAGCACTATACAACTCCTGCGGCTTCAGGAACGGCAATGGTAGCTAAAGCGCGGTAAGGCTACAGCATTGATTCTTGGTGTTAGTAGCCTGGTAGGCGAATGAGCTGCAGCTGGGATTCTTTACAGACTTGTTTCTTCCCAGTCAGGGTCGAGCACATAGCATTCCAAGCACACATGGAGCAGTAGTCTTAGCTTCAGGTAGCAAGAGCTGAGTCCAGAGGTGCCTTCTGCCCGGACCTATTTCTCCCTTGGTTTCACGTATGGAACCCGTTCCCCAGGCTCTCAGCCACGGTACTCCGTGTAATGCTTCCTCCGTCTAGAGGTCGACGGTAGCTAAAGCACGGTTTCTCTACAGTGTTGTTTCTTCGAGTGAGAACACTAGCTGTTAGACTTCCATGCAAAAGTGGGGCTGCCGTGCTAGCGTGATGAAATACATGGGGAGTCGTGTTCTGCCTTCTGCTGGGGCCTGAGGCTCATTCACAAAAAGCTTTGGACTCCCTTGCAGTGCTCTCATGCACGCACACAACAAAATGCTTCCACCCTCAGGAGCGGCTCTTTTAGCTGAAGCATGGATTCTCCAGCGAGTTTTTCCTTCGAGTTAGGCAGTTTTCATGAAGCCTGCACACACACCCGGGGCAACGGTACTAGCCCCATAACCATGGTTTGAGTTGAGAGCTGCCTTCTCTCCGGCCTGTCTCTCCCTCGATTTCACGAAACGGAACCCGTCCCCAGGCTCTCACCCACCGTACACCCTAAACTGCTTCCTCCCACATAGAGGTCGTCGGTAGCTAAAGCACGGTTTCTCTTCAGTGTTGTTTCTCCGAGTTAGAACGCTTGCTATTAATGTCCACAATAGCCAAACTGTGGAAAGAGCCATGTCCACCAACAGATGAATGGATAAAGAAGAGGGGGTATATATATATATATACAATGGAATATTATGCAGCCATCAAAAGGAATGAGATCTTGCCATCTGCAACGACGTGGATGGAACTGGAGGGTATCATGCTGAGCGAAATAAGTCAAACCGAGAAAGACATGTATCATATGACCTCACTGATATGAGGAATTCTTAATCTCAGGAAACAAACTGAGGGTTGCTAGAGTGGGGGGTGGGGTGGGAGGGATGGGGTCACTGGGTGTTGGACACTGTGGAGGGTATGTGTTCTGGTAAGCGCTGTGAATTGTGCAAGACTGTTGAATCTCAGATCTGTACCTCTGAAACAAATAATGCAATATATGTTAAGAAAAAAAAAAAGAAGAAGAAGAATGTAGCAGGAGGGGAAGAATGAAGGGGGGAAAATCGGAGGGGGAGAAGAACCATGAGAGATGATGGACTCTGAAAAACAAACTGAGGGTTCTAGAGGAGAGGGGGCTGGGAGGATGGCTTAGCCTGGTGATGGGTATTGAGCAGGGCACGTTCTGCATGGAGCACTGGGTGTTATGCACAAACAATGAATCATGGAACACTATATCTAAAACTAATGATGTAATGTATGGGGATTAACATAACAATAAAAACATTAAATAATAATTAAAAAAAAGAACGCTTGCTATTAGACTTCCATGCAAAAGTGGGGCCGCAGTGCTAGCCTCAGGAAACAAGTGGGGAGTCATGTTCTGCCTTCTGCCGGGGCCTGAGTCCCACACGGAAAATGGGTCTGGACTCACTTGCAGTGCGCTCACGCATGCACACAGCAAAATGCGTCCACCCTCCGGCATGGCTACTTTAGCCGAAGCAGGAAATCTCTACAGAGTTGTTCCTTTGAGTTAGGTGGTTGGCTTTAGCCCTGCAGGCACACCCGGGGCAAGGGTACTAGCCTCATAAACAAGAGGTGAGTTGAGAACTGCCTTCCGCTCCGGCCTGTTTCTCACTCCATTTCACGTATGGGACCCTTTCCCCGGGCTCTCAGACAGACACGAGCACTGTCAAATTCCTCTGGCTTCAGGAACGGCAATGTTAACTCAAGCGCAGTAACTCTATAGCATTGATTCTTGGTGTTAGTAGCCTGGGAACTAGGCTTCCAGGCACACAGGGTACAGCAGTGCTAATCTCCTCAAACAAGAGGGGAGTCGACAGCAGCCTTCCTTCCAGGCCTGCTTCTCACTCCGAGTTACGTTTAGGTTCCATTTCTCATGCTTTCACAAAAACACACAACAGATGAAGTGCACGCTCAGGAAGGGCGATCTTTGCTGAGGCACGGGTCCTCCGCACTTTTGTTCCTTTCCGTTGGGTGGATGGCACTTAGGACTACACGCACACACGGGAGAGCCGATCTAGTTTCCCGAAACAAGAGTTGAGTCGATAGCTGCCTCCTGCGCATGCTTATTTCTGCCTCGGAATTCTGCTGGGACTCATTCCCCAGGTTTGCACTCAAGCAGAGTTGAAAATCCTGCCACCCTGTGGAGAGGCGAATGAGCTGAAGCTGGGATTCTTGACCGGCTTCTTTCTGCCAAAACAGTGTGGAGCACTTAGCATTCCTATGCACACATGGAGCAGTAGTGTTAGCTTCAGGTAACAAGAGCTGAGTCGAGAGGTGCCTTCTGGCCCGGACTTCTTCTCCCTCGGTCTCACGTAAGGAACCCGTTCCCCAGGCTCTCACCCACGGTAGCCTGGAAAGTGCTTCCTCCCTCAGAGACGTGGATGGTAGCTAAAGCACGATTTCTCTACCGTGTTGTTTCTTCGAGTTAGAACGCTAGCCATTAGACTGCCATGCAAATGTGGGGCTGCCGTGCTAGCTTGGTCAAACACATGGGGAGTCGTGTTCTGCCTTTCGCAGGGGCCTGAGTCTCACTCGCAAAAAGCTTTGGACTCCCTTGCAGTGCTCTCACGCACGCACACCACAAAATGCTGCCACCCTCAGGAGCAGCTGTTTTACCTGCAGCACAGGCTCTCAACCGAGTTTTTCCTTCGAGTTAGGTGGCTGTGTTTAAGGCGGCGCACACACCCTCTCGAATGGTACTAGCCCCATAACCAGGATGTGAGTTAAGAGCTGCCTTCTGTACCGGCCTGTCTCTCCCCGATATTACGATATTGAAACCGTCCCCAGGCTCTCAGCCACAGTACACCCTAAACTGCTCCGCCCACAGAGAGGTCGACGGTAGCTAAAGCACGGTTTCTCTACAGTGTTGTTTCTTCGAGTTAGAACGCTAGCTATTAGACTGCCATGCAAATGTGGGGCTGCCGTGCTAGCTTGGTCAAACACATGGGGAGTCGTGTTCTGCCTTTTGCTGGGGCCTGAGTCTCACTCGCAAAAAGCTTTGGACTCCCTTGCACTACTCTCACGCACGCACACAACAAAATGCTGCCACCCTCAGGAGCACCTGTTTTACCTGAAGCACAGGCTCTCAATCAAGTTTTCCTTCGAGTTAGGTGGCTGTGTTGAAGCCTGCACACACACCCTGGCGAACGGTACCAGCCCCATAACCATGATGTGTGTTGAGAGCTGCCTTCTGTACCGGCCTGCCTCTCCCCGATATTATGATATTGAAACTGTGCCCAGGCTCTCAGCCACAGTACACCCTAAACTGCTTCGCCCACAGAGAGGTCGACGGTAGCTAAAGCACGGTTTCTCTGCTGTGTAGTTTCTTCGAGTTAGAACGCTAGCTATTAGACTTCCATGCAAAAGTGGGGCTGCCGTGCTAGCGTGATGAAACACACGGGGAGTCGTGTTCTGCCTTTCGCTGGGGCCTGAGTCTCGCTCGCAAAAAGCTTTGGACTTCCTTGCAGTGCTCTCACGCACGCACACAACAAAATGCTGCCACCCTCAGGAGCAGCTGTTTGACCTGACGCACAAGCTCTGAACCGAGATTTTCCTTCGAGTTAGGTGGCTGTGTTTACCCTGGGCAACGGTACTAGCCCCATACCCATGATGTGGGTTGAGAGCTGCCTTCTGTACCGGCCTGTCTCTCCCCCGATATTACGATATTGAAACCGTCCCCAGGCTCTCAGCCACAGTACACCCTAAACTGCTTCGCCCACAGAGAGGTCGACGGTAGCTAAAGCACGGTTTGTCTACAGTGTTGTTTGTTCGAGTTAGAAAGCTAGCTATTAGACTTCCATTCAAAAGTGGGGCCGCAGTAGTAGTTTCATGGAGCAAGTGGGGAGTCGTGTTCTGGCTTCTTCCGGGGCCTGGGTCTCACAAGGAAAATGGTTTTGGACTCACTTGCTGTGCACTCACGCATGCACACCACACAATGCGTCCACCCTGAGGCATGGCTCTTTTAGCCGAAGCAGGAATTCCCTACAGAGTTGTTCCTTTGAGTTAGGTGGTTGGCTTATGGCCTGCAGGCACACCCGGGGCAAGGGGACTAGCCTCATAAACAAGAGGTGAGTTGAGAGCTGCCTTCCGCACCGGCCTGTTTCTCACTCCATTTCACGTATGGGACCCTTTCCCCGGTCTCTCATACACGAGCACTATACAACTCCTGCGGCTTCAGGAACGGCAATGGTAGCTAAAGCGCGGTAAGGCTACAGCATTGATTCTTGGTGTTAGTAGCCTGGTAGGCGAATGAGCTGCAGCTGGGATTGTTTACAGACTTGTTTCTTCCCAGTCAGGGTCGACCACATAGCATTCCAAGCACACATGGAGCAGTAGTCTTAGCTTCAGGTAGCAAGAGCTGAGTCCAGAGGTGCCTTCTGCCCGGACCTATTTCTCCCTTGGTTTCACGTATGGAACCCGTTCCCCAGGCTCTCAGCCACGGTACTCCGTGTAATGCTTCCTCCGTCTAGAGGTCGACGGTAGCTAAAGCACGGTTTCTCTACAGTGTTGTTTCTTCGAGTGAGAACACTAGCTGTTAGACTTCCATGCAAAAGTGGGGCTGCCGTGCTAGCGTGATGAAATACATGGGGAGTCGTGTTCTGCCTTCTGCTGGGGCCTGAGGCTCATTCACAAAAAGCTTTGGACTCCCTTGCAGTGCTCTCATGCACGCACACAACAAAATGCTTCCACCCTCAGGAGCGGCTCTTTTAGCTGAAGCATGGATTCTCCAGCGAGTTTTTCCTTCGAGTTAGGCAGTTTTCATGAAGCCTGCACACACACCCGGGGCAACGGTACTAGCCCCATAACCATGGTTTGAGTTGAGAGCTGCCTTCTCTCCGGCCTGTCTCTCCCTCGATTTCACGAAACGGAACCCGTCCCCAGGCTCTCACCCACCGTACACCCTAAACTGCTTCCTCCCACATAGAGGTCGTCGGTAGCTAAAGCACGGTTTCTCTTCAGTGTTGTTTCTCCGAGTTAGAACGCTTGCTATTAATGTCCACAATAGCCAAACTGTGGAAAGAGCCATGTCCACCAACAGATGAATGGATAAAGAAGAGGGGGTATATATATATATATACAATGGAATATTATGCAGCCATCAAAAGGAATGAGATCTTGCCATCTGCAACGACGTGGATGGAACTGGAGGGTATCATGCTGAGTGAAATAAGTCAAACCGAGAAAGACATGTATCATATGACCTCACTGATATGAGGAATTCTTAATCTCAGGAAACAAACTGAGGGTTGCTAGAGTGGGGGGTGGGGTGGGAGGGATGGGGTCACTGGGTGTTGGACACTGTGGAGGGTATGTGTTCTGGTAAGCGCTGTGAATTGTGCAAGACTGTTGAATCTCAGATCTGTACCTCTGAAACAAATAATGCAATACATGTTAAGAAAAAAAGAAGAAGAAGAATGTAGCAGGAGGGGAAGAATGAAGGGGGGAAAATCGGAGGGGGAGAAGAACCATGAGAGATGATGGACTCTGAAAAACAAACTGAGGGTTCTAGAGGGGAGGGGGCTGGGAGGATGGCTTAGCCTGGTGATGGGTATTGAGCAGGGCACGTTCTGCATGGAGCACTGGGTGTTATGCACAAACAATGAATCATGGAACACTATATCTAAAACTAATGATGTAATGTATGGGGATTAACATAACAATAAAAACATTAAATAATAATTAAAAAAAAGAACGCTTGCTATTAGACTTCCATGCAAAAGCGGGGCCGCAGTGCTAGCCTCAGGAAACAAGTGGGGAGTCATGTTCTGCCTTCTGCCGGGGCCTGAGTCCCACACGGAAAATGGGTCTGGACTCACTTGCAGTGCGCTCACGCATGCACACAGCAAAATGCGTCCACCCTCCGGCATGGCTACTTTAGCCGAAGCAGGAAATCTCTACAGAGTTGTTCCTTTGAGTTAGGTGGTTGGCTTTAGCCCTGCAGGCACACCCGGGGCAAGGGTACTAGCCTCATAAACAAGAGGTGAGTTGAGAACTGCCTTCCGCTCCGGCCTGTTTCTCACTCCATTTCACGTATGGGACCCTTTCCCCGGGCTCTCAGACAGACACGAGCACTGTCAAATTCCTCTGGCTTCAGGAACGGCAATGTTAACTCAAGCGCAGTAACTCTATAGCATTGATTCTTGGTGTTAGTAGCCTGGGAACTAGGCTTCCAGGCACACAGGGTACAGCAGTGCTAATCTCCTCAAACAAGAGGGGAGTCGACAGCAGCCTTCCTTCCAGGCCTGCTTCTCACTCCGAGTTACGTTTAGGTTCCATTTCTCATGCTTTCACAAAAACACACAACAGATGAAGTGCACGCTCAGGAAGGGCGATCTTTGCTGAGGCACGGGTCCTCCGCACTTTTGTTCCTTTCCGTTGGGTGGATGGCACTTAGGACTACACGCACACACGGGAGAGCCGATCTAGTTTCCCGAAACAAGAGTTGAGTCGATAGCTGCCTCCTGCCCATGCTTATTTCTGCCTCGGAATTCTGCTGGGACTCATTCCCCAGGTTTGCACTCAAGCAGAGTTGAAAATCCTGCCACCCTGTGGAGAGGCGAATGAGCTGAAGCTGGGATTCTTGACCGGCTTCTTTCTGCCAAAACAGTGTGGAGCACTTAGCATTCCTATGCACACATGGAGCAGTAGTGTTAGCTTCAGGTAACAAGAGCTGAGTCGAGAGGTGCCTTCTGGCCCGGACTTCTTCTCCCTCGGTCTCACGTAAGGAACCCGTTCCCCAGGCTCTCACCCACGGTAGCCTGGAAAGTGCTTCCTCCCTCAGAGACGTGGATGGTAGCTAAAGCACGATTTCTCTACCGTGTTGTTTCTTCGAGTTAGAACGCTAGCCATTAGACTGCCATGCAAATGTGGGGCTGCCGTGCTAGCTTGGTCAAACACATGGGGAGTCGTGTTCTGCCTTTCGCAGGGGCCTGAGTCTCACTCGCAAAAAGCTTTGGACTCCCTTGCAGTGCTCTCACGCACGCACACCACAAAATGCTGCCACCCTCAGGAGCAGCTGTTTTACCTGCAGCACAGGCTCTCAACCGAGTTTTTCCTTCGAGTTAGGTGGCTGTGTTTAAGGCGGCGCACACACCCTCTCGAATGGTACTAGCCCCATAACCAGGATGTGAGTTAAGAGCTGCCTTCTGTACCGGCCTGTCTCTCCCCGATATTACGATATTGAAACCGTCCCCAGGCTCTCAGCCACAGTACACCCTAAACTGCTCCGCCCACAGAGAGGTCGACGGTAGCTAAAGCACGGTTTCTCTACAGTGTTGTTTCTTCGAGTTAGAACGCTAGCTATTAGACTGCCATGCAAATGTGGGGCTGCCGTGCTAGCTTGGTCAAACACATGGGGAGTCGTGTTCTGCCTTTTGCTGGGGCCTGAGTCTCACTCGCAAAAAGCTTTGGACTCCCTTGCACTACTCTCACGCACGCACACAACAAAATGCTGCCACCCTCAGGAGCACCTGTTTTACCTGAAGCACAGGCTCTCAATCAAGTTTTCCTTCGAGTTAGGTGGCTGTGTTGAAGCCTGCACACACACCCTGGCGAACGGTACCAGCCCCATAACCATGATGTGTGTTGAGAGCTGCCTTCTGTACCGGCCTGCCTCTCCCCGATATTATGATATTGAAACTGTGCCCAGGCTCTCAGCCACAGTACACCCTAAACTGCTTCGCCCACAGAGAGGTCGACGGTAGCTAAAGCACGGTTTCTCTGCTGTGTAGTTTCTTCGAGTTAGAACGCTAGCTATTAGACTTCCATGCAAAAGTGGGGCTGCCGTGCTAGCGTGATGAAACACACGGGGAGTCGTGTTCTGCCTTTCGCTGGGGCCTGAGTCTCGCTCGCAAAAAGCTTTGGACTTCCTTGCAGTGCTCTCACGCACGCACACAACAAAATGCTGCCACCCTCAGGAGCAGCTGTTTGACCTGACGCACAAGCTCTGAACCGAGATTTTCCTTCGAGTTAGGTGGCTGTGTTTACCCTGGGCAACGGTACTAGCCCCATAACCATGATGTGGGTTGAGAGCTGCCTTCTGTACCGGCCTGTCTCTCCCCCGATATTACGATATTGAAACCGTCCCCAGGCTCTCAGCCACAGTACACCCTAAACTGCTTCGCCCACAGAGAGGTCGACGGTAGCTAAAGCACGGTTTGTCTACAGTGTTGTTTGTTCGAGTTAGAAAGCTAGCTATTAGACTTCCATTCAAAAGTGGGGCCGCAGTAGTAGTTTCATGGAGCAAGTGGGGAGTCGTGTTCTGGCTTCTTCCGGGGCCTGGGTCTCACAAGGAAAATGGTTTTGGACTCACTTGCTGTGCACTCACGCATGCACACCACACAATGCGTCCACCCTGAGGCATGGCTCTTTTAGCCGAAGCAGGAATTCCCTACAGAGTTGTTCCTTTGAGTTAGGTGGTTGGCTTATGGCCTGCAGGCACACCCGGGGCAAGGGGACTAGCCTCATAAACAAGAGGTGAGTTGAGAGCTGCCTTCCGCACCGGCCTGTTTCTCACTCCATTTCACGTATGGGACCCTTTCCCCGGTCTCTCATACACGACCACTATACAACTCCTGCGGCTTCAGGAACGGCAATGGTAGCTAAAGCGCAGTAAGGCTACAGCATTGATTCTTGGTGTTAGTAGCCTGGTAGGCGAATGAGCTGCAGCTGGGATTCTTTACAGACTTGTTTCTTCCCAGTCAGGGTCGAGCACATAGCATTCCAAGCACACATGGAGCAGTAGTCTTAGCTTCAGGTAGCAAGAGCTGAGTCCAGAGGTGCCTTCTGCCCGGACCTATTTCTCCCTTGGTTTCACGTATGGAACCCGTTCCCCAGGCTCTCAGCCACGGTACTCCGTGTAATGCTTCCTCCGTCTAGAGGTCGACGGTAGCTAAAGCACGGTTTCTCTACAGTGTTGTTTCTTCGAGTGAGAACACTAGCTGTTAGACTTCCATGCAAAAGTGGGGCTGCCGTGCTAGCGTGATGAAATACATGGGGAGTCGTGTTCTGCCTTCTGCTGGGGCCTGAGGCTCATTCACAAAAAGCTTTGGACTCCCTTGCAGTGCTCTCATGCACGCACACAACAAAATGCTTCCACCCTCAGGAGCGGCTCTTTTAGCTGAAGCATGGATTCTCCAGCGAGTTTTTCCTTCGAGTTAGGCAGTTTTCATGAAGCCTGCACACACACCCGGGGCAACGGTACTAGCCCCATAACCATGGTTTGAGTTGAGAGCTGCCTTCTCTCCGGCCTGTCTCTCCCTCGATTTCACGAAACGGAACCCGTCCCCAGGCTCTCACCCACCGTACACCCTAAACTGCTTCCTCCCACATAGAGGTCGTCGGTAGCTAAAGCACGGTTTCTCTTCAGTGTTGTTTCTCCGAGTTAGAACGCTTGCTATTAATGTCCACAATAGCCAAACTGTGGAAAGAGCCATGTCCACCAACAGATGAATGGGTAAAGAAGAGGGGGTATATATATATATATACAATGGAATATTATGCAGCCATCAAAAGGAATGAGATCTTGCCATCTGCAACGACGTGGATGGAACTGGAGGGTATCATGCTGAGCGAAATAAGTCAAACCGAGAAAGACATGTATCATATGACCTCACTGATATGAGGAATTCTTAATCTCAGGAAACAAACTGAGGGTTGCTAGAGTGGGGGGTGGGGTGGGAGGGATGGGGTCACTGGGTGTTGGACACTGTGGAGGGTATGTGTTCTGGTAAGCGCTGTGAATTGTGCAAGACTGTTGAATCTCAGATCTGTACCTCTGAAACAAATAATGCAATATATGTTAAGAAAGAAAAAAAGAAGAAGAAGAATGTAGCAGGAGGGGAAGAATGAAGGGGGGAAAATCGGAGGGGGAGAAGAACCATGAGAGATGATGGACTCTGAAAAACAAACTGAGGGTTCTAGAGGGGAGGGGGCTGGGAGGATGGCTTAGCCTGGTGATGGGTATTGAGCAGGGCACGTTCTGCATGGAGCACTGGGTGTTATGCACAAACAATGAATCATGGAACACTATATCTAAAACTAATGATGTAATGTATGGGGATTAACATAACAATAAAAACATTAAATAATAATTAAAAAAAAGAACGCTTGCTATTAGACTTCCATGCAAAAGTGGGGCCGCAGTGCTAGCCTCAGGAAACAAGTGGGGAGTCATGTTCTGCCTTCTGCCGGGGCCTGAGTCCCACACGGAAAATGGGTCTGGACTCACTTGCAGTGCGCTCACGCATGCACACAGCAAAATGCGTCCACCCTCCGGCATGGCTACTTTAGCCGAAGCAGGAAATCTCTACAGAGTTGTTCCTTTGAGTTAGGTGGTTGGCTTTAGCCCTGCAGGCACACCCGGGGCAAGGGTACTAGCCTCATAAACAAGAGGTGAGTTGAGAACTGCCTTCCGCTCCGGCCTGTTTCTCACTCCATTTCACGTATGGGACCCTTTCCCCGGGCTCTCAGACAGACACGAGCACTGTCAAATTCCTCTGGCTTCAGGAACGGCAATGTTAACTCAAGCGCAGTAACTCTATAGCATTGATTCTTGGTGTTAGTAGCCTGGGAACTAGGCTTCCAGGCACACAGGGTACAGCAGTGCTAATCTCCTCAAACAAGAGGGGAGTCGACAGCAGCCTTCCTTCCAGGCCTACTTCTCACTCTGAGTTACGTTTAGGTTCCATTTCTCATGCTTTCACAAAAACACACAACAGATGAAGTGCACGCTCAGGAAGGGCGATCTTTGCTGAGGCACGGGTCCTCCGCACTTTTGTTCCTTTCCGTTGGGTGGATGGCACTTAGGACTACACGCACACACGGGAGAGCCGATCTAGTTTCCCGAAACAAGAGTTGAGTCGATAGCTGCCTCCTGCCCATGCTTATTTCTGCCTCGGAATTCTGCTGGGACTCATTCCCCAGGTTTGCACTCAAGCAGAGTTGAAAATCCTGCCACCCTGTGGAGAGGCGAATGAGCTGAAGCTGGGATTCTTGACCGGCTTCTTTCTGCCAAAACAGTGTGGAGCACTTAGCATTCCTATGCACACATGGAGCAGTAGTGTTAGCTTCAGGTAACAAGAGCTGAGTCGAGAGGTGCCTTCTGGCCCGGACTTCTTCTCCCTCGGTCTCACGTAAGGAACCCGTTCCCCAGGCTCTCACCCACGGTAGCCTGGAAAGTGCTTCCTCCCTCAGAGACGTGGATGGTAGCTAAAGCACGATTTCTCTACCGTGTTGTTTCTTCGAGTTAGAACGCTAGCTATTAGACTGCCATGCAAATGTGGGGCTGCCGTGCTAGCTTGGTCAAACACATGGGGAGTCGTGTTCTGCCTTTCGCAGGGGCCTGAGTCTCACTCGCAAAAAGCTTTGGACTCCCTTGCAGTGCTCTCACGCACGCACACCACAAAATGCTGCCACCCTCAGGAGCAGCTGTTTTACCTGCAGCACAGGCTCTCAACCGAGTTTTTCCTTCGAGTTAGGTGGCTGTGTTTAAGGCGGCGCACACACCCTCTCGAATGGTACTAGCCCCATAACCAGGATGTGAGTTAAGAGCTGCCTTCTGTACCGGCCTGTCTCTCCCCGATATTACGATATTGAAACCGTCCCCAGGCTCTCAGCCACAGTACACCCTAAACTGCTCCGCCCACAGAGAGGTCGACGGTAGCTAAAGCACGGTTTCTCTACAGTGTTGTTTCTTCGAGTTAGAACGCTACCTATTAGACTGCCATGCAAATGTGGGGCTGCCGTGCTAGCTTGGTCAAACACATGGGGAGTCGTGTTCTGCCTTTTGCTGGGGCCTGAGTCTCACTCGCAAAAAGCTTTGGACTCCCTTGCACTACTCTCACGCACGCACACAACAAAATGCTGCCACCCTCAGGAGCACCTGTTTTACCTGAAGCACAGGCTCTCAATCAAGTTTTCCTTCGAGTTAGGTGGCTGTGTTGAAGCCTGCACACACACCCTGGCGAACGGTACCAGCCCCATAACCATGATGTGTGTTGAGAGCTGCCTTCTGTACCGGCCTGCCTCTCCCCGATATTATGATATTGAAACTGTGCCCGGGCTCTCAGCCACAGTACACCCTAAACTGCTTCGCCCACAGAGAGGTCGACGGTAGCTAAAGCACGGTTTCTCTGCTGTGTAGTTTCTTCGAGTTAGAACGCTAGCTATTAGACTTCCATGCAAAAGTGGGGCTGCCGTGCTAGCGTGATGAAACACACGGGGAGTCGTGTTCTGCCTTTCGCTGGGGCCTGAGTCTCGCTCGCAAAAAGCTTTGGACTTCCTTGCAGTGCTCTCACGCACGCACACAACAAAATGCTGCCACCCTCAGGAGCAGCTGTTTGACCTGACGCACAAGCTCTGAACCGAGATTTTCCTTCGAGTTAGGTGGCTGTGTTTACCCTGGGCAACGGTACTAGCCCCATAACCATGATGTGGGTTGAGAGCTGCCTTCTGTACCGGCCTGTCTCTCCCCCGATATTACGATATTGAAACCGTCCCCAGGCTCTCAGCCACAGTACACCCTAAACTGCTTCGCCCACAGAGAGGTCGACGGTAGCTAAAGCACGGTTTGTCTACAGTGTTGTTTGTTCGAGTTAGAAAGCTAGCTATTAGACTTCCATTCAAAAGTGGGGCCGCAGTAGTAGTTTCATGGAGCAAGTGGGGAGTCGTGTTCTGGCTTCTTCCGGGGCCTGGGTCTCACAAGGAAAATGGTTTTGGACTCACTTGCTGTGCACTCACGCATGCACACCACACAATGCGTCCACCCTGAGGCATGGCTCTTTTAGCCGAAGCAGGAATTCCCTACAGAGTTGTTCCTTTGAGTTAGGTGGTTGGCTTATGGCCTGCAGGCACACCCGGGGCAAGGGGACTAGCCTCATAAACAAGAGGTGAGTTGAGAGCTGCCTTCCGCACCGGCCTGTTTCTCACTCCATTTCACGTATGGGACCCTTTCCCCGGTCTCTCATACACGAGCACTATACAACTCCTGCGGCTTCAGGAACGGCAATGGTAGCTAAAGCGCGGTAAGGCTACAGCATTGATTCTTGGTGTTAGTAGCCTGGTAGGCGAATGAGCTGCAGCTGGGATTCTTTACAGACTTGTTTCTTCCCAGTCAGGGTCGAGCACATAGCATTCCAAGCACACATGGAGCAGTAGTCTTAGCTTCAGGTAGCAAGAGCTGAGTCCAGAGGTGCCTTCTGCCCGGACCTATTTCTCCCTTGGTTTCACGTATGGAACCCGTTCCCCAGGCTCTCAGCCACGGTACTCCGTGTAATGCTTCCTCCGTCTAGAGGTCGACGGTAGCTAAAGCACGGTTTCTCTACAGTGTTGTTTCTTCGAGTGAGAACACTAGCTGTTAGACTTCCATGCAAAAGTGGGGCTGCCGTGCTAGCGTGATGAAATACATGGGGAGTCGTGTTCTGCCTTCTGCTGGGGCCTGAGGCTCATTCACAAAAAGCTTTGGACTCCCTTGCAGTGCTCTCATGCACGCACACAACAAAATGCTTCCACCCTCAGGAGCGGCTCTTTTAGCTGAAGCATGGATTCTCCAGCGAGTTTTTCCTTCGAGTTAGGCAGTTTTCATGAAGCCTGCACACACACCCGGGGCAACGGTACTAGCCCCATAACCATGGTTTGAGTTGAGAGCTGCCTTCTCTCCGGCCTGTCTCTCCCTCGATTTCACGAAACGGAACCCGTCCCCAGGCTCTCACCCACCGTACACCCTAAACTGCTTCCTCCCACATAGAGGTCGTCGGTAGCTAAAGCACGGTTTCTCTTCAGTGTTGTTTCTCCGAGTTAGAACGCTTGCTATTAATGTCCACAATAGCCAAACTGTGGAAAGAGCCATGTCCACCAACAGATGAATGGGTAAAGAAGAGGGGGTATATATATATATATACAATGGAATATTATGCAGCCATCAAAAGGAATGAGATCTTGCCATCTGCAACGACGTGGATGGAACTGGAGGGTATCATGCTCAGCGAAATAAGTCAAACCGAGAAAGACATGTATCATATGACCTCACTGATATGAGGAATTCTTAATCTCAGGAAACAAACTGAGGGTTGCTAGAGTGGGGGGTGGGGTGGGAGGGATGGGGTCACTGGGTGTTGGACACTGTGGAGGGTATGTGTTCTGGTAAGCGCTGTGAATTGTGCAAGACTGTTGAATCTCAGATCTGTACCTCTGAAACAAATAATGCAATATATGTTAAGAAAGAAAAAAAGAAGAAGAAGAATGTAGCAGGAGGGGAAGAATGAAGGGGGGAAAATCGGAGGGGGAGAAGAACCATGAGAGATGATGGACTCTGAAAAACAAACTGAGGGTTCTAGAGGGGAGGGGGCTGGGAGGATGGCTTAGCCTGGTGATGGGTATTGAGCAGGGCACGTTCTGCATGGAGCACTGGGTGTTATGCACAAACAATGAATCATGGAACACTATATCTAAAACTAATGATGTAATGTATGGGGATTAACATAACAATAAAAACATTAAATAATAATTAAAAAAAAGAACGCTTGCTATTAGACTTCCATGCAAAAGTGGGGCCGCAGTGCTAGCCTCAGGAAACAAGTGGGGAGTCATGTTCTGCCTTCTGCCGGGGCCTGAGTCCCACACGGAAAATGGGTCTGGACTCACTTGCAGTGCGCTCACGCATGCACACAGCAAAATGCGTCCACCCTCCGGCATGGCTACTTTAGCCGAAGCAGGAAATCTCTACAGAGTTGTTCCTTTGAGTTAGGTGGTTGGCTTTAGCCCTGCAGGCACACCCGGGGCAAGGGTACTAGCCTCATAAACAAGAGGTGAGTTGAGAACTGCCTTCCGCTCCGGCCTGTTTCTCACTCCATTTCACGTATGGGACCCTTTCCCCGGGCTCTCAGACAGACACGAGCACTGTCAAATTCCTCTGGCTTCAGGAACGGCAATGTTAACTCAAGCGCAGTAACTCTATAGCATTGATTCTTGGTGTTAGTAGCCTGGGAACTAGGCTTCCAGGCACACAGGGTACAGCAGTGCTAATCTCCTCAAACAAGAGGGGAGTCGACAGCAGCCTTCCTTCCAGGCCTGCTTCTCACTCCGAGTTACGTTTAGGTTCCATTTCTCATGCTTTCACAAAAACACACAACAGATGAAGTGCACGCTCAGGAAGGGCGATCTTTGCTGAGGCACGGGTCCTCCGCACTTTTGTTCCTTTCCGTTGGGTGGATGGCACTTAGGACTACACGCACACACGGGAGAGCCGATCTAGTTTCCCGAAACAAGAGTTGAGTCGATAGCTGCCTCCTGCCCATGCTTATTTCTGCCTCGGAATTCTGCTGGGACTCATTCCCCAGGTTTGCACTCAAGCAGAGTTGAAAATCCTGCCACCCTGTGGAGAGGCGAATGAGCTGAAGCTGGGATTCTTGACCGGCTTCTTTCTGCCAAAACAGTGTGGAGCACTTAGCATTCCTATGCACACATGGAGCAGTAGTGTTAGCTTCAGGTAACAAGAGCTGAGTCGAGAGGTGCCTTCTGGCCCGGACTTCTTCTCCCTCGGTCTCACGTAAGGAACCCGTTCCCCAGGCTCTCACCCACGGTAGCCTGGAAAGTGCTTCCTCCCTCAGAGACGTGGATGGTAGCTAAAGCACGATTTCTCTACCGTGTTGTTTCTTCGAGTTAGAACGCTAGCTATTAGACTGCCATGCAAATGTGGGGCTGCCGTGCTAGCTTGGTCAAACACATGGGGAGTCGTGTTCTGCCTTTCGCAGGGGCCTGAGTCTCACTCGCAAAAAGCTTTGGACTCCCTTGCAGTGCTCTCACGCACGCACACCACAAAATGCTGCCACCCTCAGGAGCAGCTGTTTTACCTGCAGCACAGGCTCTCAACCGAGTTTTTCCTTCGAGTTAGGTGGCTGTGTTTAAGGCGGCGCACACACCCTCTCGAATGGTACTAGCCCCATAACCAGGATGTGAGTTAAGAGCTGCCTTCTGTACCGGCCTGTCTCTCCCCGATATTACGATATTGAAACCGTCCCCAGGCTCTCAGCCACAGTACACCCTAAACTGCTCCGCCCACAGAGAGGTCGACGGTAGCTAAAGCACGGTTTCTCTACAGTGTTGTTTCTTCGAGTTAGAACGCTACCTATTAGACTGCCATGCAAATGTGGGGCTGCCGTGCTAGCTTGGTCAAACACATGGGGAGTCGTGTTCTGCCTTTTGCTGGGGCCTGAGTCTCACTCGCAAAAAGCTTTGGACTCCCTTGCACTACTCTCACGCACGCACACAACAAAATGCTGCCACCCTCAGGAGCACCTGTTTTACCTGAAGCACAGGCTCTCAATCAAGTTTTCCTTCGAGTTAGGTGGCTGTGTTGAAGCCTGCACACACACCCTGGCGAACGGTACCAGCCCCATAACCATGATGTGTGTTGAGAGCTGCCTTCTGTACCGGCCTGCCTCTCCCCGATATTATGATATTGAAACTGTGCCCAGGCTCTCAGCCACAGTACACCCTAAACTGCTTCGCCCACAGAGAGGTCGACGGTAGCTAAAGCACGGTTTCTCTGCTGTGTAGTTTCTTCGAGTTAGAACGCTAGCTATTAGACTTCCATGCAAAAGTGGGGCTGCCGTGCTAGCGTGATGAAACACACGGGGAGTCGTGTTCTGCCTTTCGCTGGGGCCTGAGTCTCGCTCGCAAAAAGCTTTGGACTTCCTTGCAGTGCTCTCACGCACGCACACAACAAAATGCTGCCACCCTCAGGAGCAGCTGTTTGACCTGACGCACAAGCTCTGAACCGAGATTTTCCTTCGAGTTAGGTGGCTGTGTTTACCCTGGGCAACGGTACTAGCCCCATAACCATGATGTGGGTTGAGAGCTGCCTTCTGTACCGGCCTGTCTCTCCCCCGATATTACGATATTGAAACCGTCCCCAGGCTCTCAGCCACAGTACACCCTAAACTGCTTCGCCCACAGAGAGGTCGACGGTAGCTAAAGCACGGTTTGTCTACAGTGTTGTTTGTTCGAGTTAGAAAGCTAGCTATTAGACTTCCATTCAAAAGTGGGGCCGCAGTAGTAGTTTCATGGAGCAAGTGGGGAGTCGTGTTCTGGCTTCTTCCGGGGCCTGGGTCTCACAAGGAAAATGGTTTTGGACTCACTTGCTGTGCACTCACGCATGCACACCACACAATGCGTCCACCCTGAGGCATGGCTCTTTTAGCCGAAGCAGGAATTCCCTACAGAGTTGTTCCTTTGAGTTAGGTGGTTGGCTTATGGCCTGCAGGCACACCCGGGGCAAGGGGACTAGCCTCATAAACAAGAGGTGAGTTGAGAGCTGCCTTCCGCACCGGCCTGTTTCTCACTCCATTTCACGTATGGGACCCTTTCCCCGGTCTCTCATACACGACCACTATACAACTCCTGCGGCTTCAGGAACGGCAATGGTAGCTAAAGCGCAGTAAGGCTACAGCATTGATTCTTGGTGTTAGTAGCCTGGTAGGCGAATGAGCTGCAGCTGGGATTCTTTACAGACTTGTTTCTTCCCAGTCAGGGTCGAGCACATAGCATTCCAAGCACACATGGAGCAGTAGTCTTAGCTTCAGGTAGCAAGAGCTGAGTCCAGAGGTGCCTTCTGCCCGGACCTATTTCTCCCTTGGTTTCACGTATGGAACCCGTTCCCCAGGCTCTCAGCCACGGTACTCCGTGTAATGCTTCCTCCGTCTAGAGGTCGACGGTAGCTAAAGCACGGTTTCTCTACAGTGTTGTTTCTTCGAGTGAGAACACTAGCTGTTAGACTTCCATGCAAAAGTGGGGCTGCCGTGCTAGCGTGATGAAATACATGGGGAGTCGTGTTCTGCCTTCTGCTGGGGCCTGAGGCTCATTCACAAAAAGCTTTGGACTCCCTTGCAGTGCTCTCATGCACGCACACAACAAAATGCTTCCACCCTCAGGAGCGGCTCTTTTAGCTGAAGCATGGATTCTCCAGCGAGTTTTTCCTTCGAGTTAGGCAGTTTTCATGAAGCCTGCACACACACCCGGGGCAACGGTACTAGCCCCATAACCATGGTTTGAGTTGAGAGCTGCCTTCTCTCCGGCCTGTCTCTCCCTCGATTTCACGAAACGGAACCCGTCCCCAGGCTCTCACCCACCGTACACCCTAAACTGCTTCCTCCCACATAGAGGTCGTCGGTAGCTAAAGCACGGTTTCTCTTCAGTGTTGTTTCTCCGAGTTAGAACGCTTGCTATTAATGTCCACAATAGCCAAACTGTGGAAAGAGCCATGTCCACCAACAGATGAATGGGTAAAGAAGAGGGGGTATATATATATATATACAATGGAATATTATGCAGCCATCAAAAGGAATGAGATCTTGCCATCTGCAACGACGTGGATGGAACTGGAGGGTATCATGCTGAGCGAAATAAGTCAAACCGAGAAAGACATGTATCATATGACCTCACTGATATGAGGAATTCTTAATCTCAGGAAACAAACTGAGGGTTGCTAGAGTGGGGGGTGGGGTGGGAGGGATGGGGTCACTGGGTGTTGGACACTGTGGAGGGTATGTGTTCTGGTAAGCGCTGTGAATTGTGCAAGACTGTTGAATCTCAGATCTGTACCTCTGAAACAAATAATGCAATATATGTTAAGAAAGAAAAAAAGAAGAAGAAGAATGTAGCAGGAGGGGAAGAATGAAGGGGGGAAAATCGGAGGGGGAGAAGAACCATGAGAGATGATGGACTCTGAAAAACAAACTGAGGGTTCTAGAGGGGAGGGGGCTGGGAGGATGGCTTAGCCTGGTGATGGGTATTGAGCAGGGCACGTTCTGCATGGAGCACTGGGTGTTATGCACAAACAATGAATCATGGAACACTATATCTAAAACTAATGATGTAATGTATGGGGATTAACATAACAATAAAAACATTAAATAATAATTAAAAAAAAGAACGCTTGCTATTAGACTTCCATGCAAAAGTGGGGCCGCAGTGCTAGCCTCAGGAAACAAGTGGGGAGTCATGTTCTGCCTTCTGCCGGGGCCTGAGTCCCACACGGAAAATGGGTCTGGACTCACTTGCAGTGCGCTCACGCATGCACACAGCAAAATGCGTCCACCCTCCGGCATGGCTACTTTAGCCGAAGCAGGAAATCTCTACAGAGTTGTTCCTTTGAGTTAGGTGGTTGGCTTTAGCCCTGCAGGCACACCCGGGGCAAGGGTACTAGCCTCATAAACAAGAGGTGAGTTGAGAACTGCCTTCCGCTCCGGCCTGTTTCTCACTCCATTTCACGTATGGGACCCTTTCCCCGGGCTCTCAGACAGACACGAGCACTGTCAAATTCCTCTGGCTTCAGGAACGGCAATGTTAACTCAAGCGCAGTAACTCTATAGCATTGATTCTTGGTGTTAGTAGCCTGGGAACTAGGCTTCCAGGCACACAGGGTACAGCAGTGCTAATCTCCTCAAACAAGAGGGGAGTCGACAGCAGCCTTCCTTCCAGGCCTGCTTCTCACTCCGAGTTACGTTTAGGTTCCATTTCTCATGCTTTCACAAAAACACACAACAGATGAAGTGCACGCTCAGGAAGGGCGATCTTTGCTGAGGCACGGGTCCTCCGCACTTTTGTTCCTTTCCGTTGGGTGGATGGCACTTAGGACTACACGCACACACGGGAGAGCCGATCTAGTTTCCCGAAACAAGAGTTGAGTCGATAGCTGCCTCCTGCCCATGCTTATTTCTGCCTCGGAATTCTGCTGGGACTCATTCCCCAGGTTTGCACTCAAGCAGAGTTGAAAATCCTGCCACCCTGTGGAGAGGCGAATGAGCTGAAGCTGGGATTCTTGACCGGCTTCTTTCTGCCAAAACAGTGTGGAGCACTTAGCATTCCTATGCACACATGGAGCAGTAGTGTTAGCTTCAGGTAACAAGAGCTGAGTCGAGAGGTGCCTTCTGGCCCGGACTTCTTCTCCCTCGGTCTCACGTAAGGAACCCGTTCCCCAGGCTCTCACCCACGGTAGCCTGGAAAGTGCTTCCTCCCTCAGAGACGTGGATGGTAGCTAAAGCACGATTTCTCTACCGTGTTGTTTCTTCGAGTTAGAACGCTAGCTATTAGACTGCCATGCAAATGTGGGGCTGCCGTGCTAGCTTGGTCAAACACATGGGGAGTCGTGTTCTGCCTTTCGCAGGGGCCTGAGTCTCACTCGCAAAAAGCTTTGGACTCCCTTGCAGTGCTCTCACGCACGCACACCACAAAATGCTGCCACCCTCAGGAGCAGCTGTTTTACCTGCAGCACAGGCTCTCAACCGAGTTTTTCCTTCGAGTTAGGTGGCTGTGTTTAAGGCGGCGCACACACCCTCTCGAATGGTACTAGCCCCATAACCAGGATGTGAGTTAAGAGCTGCCTTCTGTACCGGCCTGTCTCTCCCCGATATTACGATATTGAAACCGTCCCCAGGCTCTCAGCCACAGTACACCCTAAACTGCTCCGCCCACAGAGAGGTCGACGGTAGCTAAAGCACGGTTTCTCTACAGTGTTGTTTCTTCGAGTTAGAACGCTACCTATTAGACTGCCATGCAAATGTGGGGCTGCCGTGCTAGCTTGGTCAAACACATGGGGAGTCGTGTTCTGCCTTTTGCTGGGGCCTGAGTCTCACTCGCAAAAAGCTTTGGACTCCCTTGCACTACTCTCACGCACGCACACAACAAAATGCTGCCACCCTCAGGAGCACCTGTTTTACCTGAAGCACAGGCTCTCAATCAAGTTTTCCTTCGAGTTAGGTGGCTGTGTTGAAGCCTGCACACACACCCTGGCGAACGGTACCAGCCCCATAACCATGATGTGTGTTGAGAGCTGCCTTCTGTACCGGCCTGCCTCTCCCCGATATTATGATATTGAAACTGTGCCCGGGCTCTCAGCCACAGTACACCCTAAACTGCTTCGCCCACAGAGAGGTCGACGGTAGCTAAAGCACGGTTTCTCTGCTGTGTAGTTTCTTCGAGTTAGAACGCTAGCTATTAGACTTCCATGCAAAAGTGGGGCTGCCGTGCTAGCGTGATGAAACACACGGGGAGTCGTGTTCTGCCTTTCGCTGGGGCCTGAGTCTCGCTCGCAAAAAGCTTTGGACTTCCTTGCAGTGCTCTCACGCACGCACACAACAAAATGCTGCCACCCTCAGGAGCAGCTGTTTGACCTGACGCACAAGCTCTGAACCGAGATTTTCCTTCGAGTTAGGTGGCTGTGTTTACCCTGGGCAACGGTACTAGCCCCATAACCATGATGTGGGTTGAGAGCTGCCTTCTGTACCGGCCTGTCTCTCCCCCGATATTACGATATTGAAACCGTCCCCAGGCTCTCAGCCACAGTACACCCTAAACTGCTTCGCCCACAGAGAGGTCGACGGTAGCTAAAGCACGGTTTGTCTACAGTGTTGTTTGTTCGAGTTAGAAAGCTAGCTATTAGACTTCCATTCAAAAGTGGGGCCGCAGTAGTAGTTTCATGGAGCAAGTGGGGAGTCGTGTTCTGGCTTCTTCCGGGGCCTGGGTCTCACAAGGAAAATGGTTTTGGACTCACTTGCTGTGCACTCACGCATGCACACCACACAATGCGTCCACCCTGAGGCATGGCTCTTTTAGCCGAAGCAGGAATTCCCTACAGAGTTGTTCCTTTGAGTTAGGTGGTTGGCTTATGGCCTGCAGGCACACCCGGGGCAAGGGGACTAGCCTCATAAACAAGAGGTGAGTTGAGAGCTGCCTTCCGCACCGGCCTGTTTCTCACTCCATTTCACGTATGGGACCCTTTCCCCGGTCTCTCATACACGAGCACTATACAACTCCTGCGGCTTCAGGAACGGCAATGGTAGCTAAAGCGCGGTAAGGCTACAGCATTGATTCTTGGTGTTAGTAGCCTGGTAGGCGAATGAGCTGCAGCTGGGATTCTTTACAGACTTGTTTCTTCCCAGTCAGGGTCGAGCACATAGCATTCCAAGCACACATGGAGCAGTAGTCTTAGCTTCAGGTAGCAAGAGCTGAGTCCAGAGGTGCCTTCTGCCCGGACCTATTTCTCCCTTGGTTTCACGTATGGAACCCGTTCCCCAGGCTCTCAGCCACGGTACTCCGTGTAATGCTTCCTCCGTCTAGAGGTCGACGGTAGCTAAAGCACGGTTTCTCTACAGTGTTGTTTCTTCGAGTGAGAACACTAGCTGTTAGACTTCCATGCAAAAGTGGGGCTGCCGTGCTAGCGTGATGAAATACATGGGGAGTCGTGTTCTGCCTTCTGCTGGGGCCTGAGGCTCATTCACAAAAAGCTTTGGACTCCCTTGCAGTGCTCTCATGCACGCACACAACAAAATGCTTCCACCCTCAGGAGCGGCTCTTTTAGCTGAAGCATGGATTCTCCAGCGAGTTTTTCCTTCGAGTTAGGCAGTTTTCATGAAGCCTGCACACACACCCGGGGCAACGGTACTAGCCCCATAACCATGGTTTGAGTTGAGAGCTGCCTTCTCTCCGGCCTGTCTCTCCCTCGATTTCACGAAACGGAACCCGTCCCCAGGCTCTCACCCACCGTACACCCTAAACTGCTTCCTCCCACATAGAGGTCGTCGGTAGCTAAAGCACGGTTTCTCTTCAGTGTTGTTTCTCCGAGTTAAAACGCTTGCTATTAATGTCCACAATAGCCAAACTGTGGAAAGAGCCATGTCCACCAACAGATGAATGGGTAAAGAAGAGGGGGTATATATATATATATACAATGGAATATTATGCAGCCATCAAAAGGAATGAGATCTTGCCATCTGCAACGACGTGGATGGAACTGGAGGGTATCATGCTCAGCGAAATAAGTCAAACCGAGAAAGACATGTATCATATGACCTCACTGATATGAGGAATTCTTAATCTCAGGAAACAAACTGAGGGTTGCTAGAGTGGGGGGTGGGGTGGGAGGGATGGGGTCACTGGGTGTTGGACACTGTGGAGGGTATGTGTTCTGGTAAGCGCTGTGAATTGTGCAAGACTGTTGAATCTCAGATCTGTACCTCTGAAACAAATAATGCAATATATGTTAAGAAAGAAAAAAAGAAGAAGAAGAATGTAGCAGGAGGGGAAGAATGAAGGGGGGAAAATCGGAGGGGGAGAAGAACCATGAGAGATGATGGACTCTGAAAAACAAACTGAGGGTTCTAGAGGGGAGGGGGCTGGGAGGATGGCTTAGCCTGGTGATGGGTATTGAGCAGGGCACGTTCTGCATGGAGCACTGGGTGTTATGCACAAACAATGAATCATGGAACACTATATCTAAAACTAATGATGTAATGTATGGGGATTAACATAACAATAAAAACATTAAATAATAATTAAAAAAAAGAACGCTTGCTATTAGACTTCCATGCAAAAGTGGGGCCGCAGTGCTAGCCTCAGGAAACAAGTGGGGAGTCATGTTCTGCCTTCTGCCGGGGCCTGAGTCCCACACGGAAAATGGGTCTGGACTCACTTGCAGTGCGCTCACGCATGCACACAGCAAAATGCGTCCACCCTCCGGCATGGCTACTTTAGCCGAAGCAGGAAATCTCTACAGAGTTGTTCCTTTGAGTTAGGTGGTTGGCTTTAGCCCTGCAGGCACACCCGGGGCAAGGGTACTAGCCTCATAAACAAGAGGTGAGTTGAGAACTGCCTTCCGCTCCGGCCTGTTTCTCACTCCATTTCACGTATGGGACCCTTTCCCCGGGCTCTCAGACAGACACGAGCACTGTCAAATTCCTCTGGCTTCAGGAACGGCAATGTTAACTCAAGCGCAGTAACTCTATAGCATTGATTCTTGGTGTTAGTAGCCTGGGAACTAGGCTTCCAGGCACACAGGGTACAGCAGTGCTAATCTCCTCAAACAAGAGGGGAGTCGACAGCAGCCTTCCTTCCAGGCCTGCTTCTCACTCCGAGTTACGTTTAGGTTCCATTTCTCATGCTTTCACAAAAACACACAACAGATGAAGTGCACGCTCAGGAAGGGCGATCTTTGCTGAGGCACGGGTCCTCCGCACTTTTGTTCCTTTCCGTTGGGTGGATGGCACTTAGGACTACACGCACACACGGGAGAGCCGATCTAGTTTCCCGAAACAAGAGTTGAGTCGATAGCTGCCTCCTGCCCATGCTTATTTCTGCCTCGGAATTCTGCTGGGACTCATTCCCCAGGTTTGCACTCAAGCAGAGTTGAAAATCCTGCCACCCTGTGGAGAGGCGAATGAGCTGAAGCTGGGATTCTTGACCGGCTTCTTTCTGCCAAAACAGTGTGGAGCACTTAGCATTCCTATGCACACATGGAGCAGTAGTGTTAGCTTCAGGTAACAAGAGCTGAGTCGAGAGGTGCCTTCTGGCCCGGACTTCTTCTCCCTCGGTCTCACGTAAGGAACCCGTTCCCCAGGCTCTCACCCACGGTAGCCTGGAAAGTGCTTCCTCCCTCAGAGACGTGGATGGTAGCTAAAGCACGATTTCTCTACCGTGTTGTTTCTTCGAGTTAGAACGCTAGCTATTAGACTGCCATGCAAATGTGGGGCTGCCGTGCTAGCTTGGTCAAACACGTGGGGAGTCGTGTTCTGCCTTTCGCAGGGGCCTGAGTCTCACTCGCAAAAAGCTTTGGACTCCCTTGCAGTGCTCTCACGCACGCACACCACAAAATGCTGCCACCCTCAGGAGCAGCTGTTTTACCTGCAGCACAGGCTCTCAACCGAGTTTTTCCTTCGAGTTAGGTGGCTGTGTTTAAGGCGGCGCACACACCCTCTCGAATGGTACTAGCCCCATAACCAGGATGTGAGTTAAGAGCTGCCTTCTGTACCGGCCTGTCTCTCCCCGATATTACGATATTGAAACCGTCCCCAGGCTCTCAGCCACAGTACACCCTAAACTGCTCCGCCCACAGAGAGGTCGACGGTAGCTAAAGCACGGTTTCTCTACAGTGTTGTTTCTTCGAGTTAGAACGCTACCTATTAGACTGCCATGCAAATGTGGGGCTGCCGTGCTAGCTTGGTCAAACACATGGGGAGTCGTGTTCTGCCTTTTGCTGGGGCCTGAGTCTCACTCGCAAAAAGCTTTGGACTCCCTTGCACTACTCTCACGCACGCACACAACAAAATGCTGCCACCCTCAGGAGCACCTGTTTTACCTGAAGCACAGGCTCTCAATCAAGTTTTCCTTCGAGTTAGGTGGCTGTGTTGAAGCCTGCACACACACCCTGGCGAACGGTACCAGCCCCATAACCATGATGTGTGTTGAGAGCTGCCTTCTGTACCGGCCTGCCTCTCCCCGATATTATGATATTGAAACTGTGCCCAGGCTCTCAGCCACAGTACACCCTAAACTGCTTCGCCCACAGAGAGGTCGACGGTAGCTAAAGCACGGTTTCTCTGCTGTGTAGTTTCTTCGAGTTAGAACGCTAGCTATTAGACTTCCATGCAAAAGTGGGGCTGCCGTGCTAGCGTGATGAAACACACGGGGAGTCGTGTTCTGCCTTTCGCTGGGGCCTGAGTCTCGCTCGCAAAAAGCTTTGGACTTCCTTGCAGTGCTCTCACGCACGCACACAACAAAATGCTGCCACCCTCAGGAGCAGCTGTTTGACCTGACGCACAAGCTCTGAACCGAGATTTTCCTTCGAGTTAGGTGGCTGTGTTTACCCTGGGCAACGGTACTAGCCCCATAACCATGATGTGGGTTGAGAGCTGCCTTCTGTACCGGCCTGTCTCTCCCCCGATATTACGATATTGAAACCGTCCCCAGGCTCTCAGCCACAGTACACCCTAAACTGCTTCGCCCACAGAGAGGTCGACGGTAGCTAAAGCACGGTTTGTCTACAGTGTTGTTTGTTCGAGTTAGAAAGCTAGCTATTAGACTTCCATTCAAAAGTGGGGCCGCAGTAGTAGTTTCATGGAGCAAGTGGGGAGTCGTGTTCTGGCTTCTTCCGGGGCCTGGGTCTCACAAGGAAAATGGTTTTGGACTCACTTGCTGTGCACTCACGCATGCACACCACACAATGCGTCCACCCTGAGGCATGGCTCTTTTAGCCGAAGCAGGAATTCCCTACAGAGTTGTTCCTTTGAGTTAGGTGGTTGGCTTATGGCCTGCAGGCACACCCGGGGCAAGGGGACTAGCCTCATAAACAAGAGGTGAGTTGAGAGCTGCCTTCCGCACCGGCCTGTTTCTCACTCCATTTCACGTATGGGACCCTTTCCCCGGTCTCTCATACACGACCACTATACAACTCCTGCGGCTTCAGGAACGGCAATGGTAGCTAAAGCGCAGTAAGGCTACAGCATTGATTCTTGGTGTTAGTAGCCTGGTAGGCGAATGAGCTGCAGCTGGGATTCTTTACAGACTTGTTTCTTCCCAGTCAGGGTCGAGCACATAGCATTCCAAGCACACATGGAGCAGTAGTCTTAGCTTCAGGTAGCAAGAGCTGAGTCCAGAGGTGCCTTCTGCCCGGACCTATTTCTCCCTTGGTTTCACGTATGGAACCCGTTCCCCAGGCTCTCAGCCACGGTACTCCGTGTAATGCTTCCTCCGTCTAGAGGTCGACGGTAGCTAAAGCACGGTTTCTCTACAGTGTTGTTTCTTCGAGTGAGAACACTAGCTGTTAGACTTCCATGCAAAAGTGGGGCTGCCGTGCTAGCGTGATGAAATACATGGGGAGTCGTGTTCTGCCTTCTGCTGGGGCCTGAGGCTCATTCACAAAAAGCTTTGGACTCCCTTGCAGTGCTCTCATGCACGCACACAACAAAATGCTTCCACCCTCAGGAGCGGCTCTTTTAGCTGAAGCATGGATTCTCCAGCGAGTTTTTCCTTCGAGTTAGGCAGTTTTCATGAAGCCTGCACACACACCCGGGGCAACGGTACTAGCCCCATAACCATGGTTTGAGTTGAGAGCTGCCTTCTCTCCGGCCTGTCTCTCCCTCGATTTCACGAAACGGAACCCGTCCCCAGGCTCTCACCCACCGTACACCCTAAACTGCTTCCTCCCACATAGAGGTCGTCGGTAGCTAAAGCACGGTTTCTCTTCAGTGTTGTTTCTCCGAGTTAGAACGCTTGCTATGAATGTCCACAATAGCCAAACTGTGGAAAGAGCCATGTCCACCAACAGATGAATGGGTAAAGAAGAGGGGGTATATATATATATATACAATGGAATATTATGCAGCCATCAAAAGGAATGAGATCTTGCCATCTGCAACGACGTGGATGGAACTGGAGGGTATCATGCTGAGCGAAATAAGTCAAACCGAGAAAGACATGTATCATATGACCTCACTGATATGAGGAATTCTTAATCTCAGGAAACAAACTGAGGGTTGCTAGAGTGGGGGGTGGGGTGGGAGGGATGGGGTCACTGGGTGTTGGACACTGTGGAGGGTATGTGTTCTGGTAAGCGCTGTGAATTGTGCAAGACTGTTGAATCTCAGATCTGTACCTCTGAAACAAATAATGCAATATATGTTAAGAAAGAAAAAAAGAAGAAGAAGAATGTAGCAGGAGGGGAAGAATGAAGGGGGGAAAATCGGAGGGGGAGAAGAACCATGAGAGATGATGGACTCTGAAAAACAAACTGAGGGTTCTAGAGGGGAGGGGGCTGGGAGGATGGCTTAGCCTGGTGATGGGTATTGAGCAGGGCACGTTCTGCATGGAGCACTGGGTGTTATGCACAAACAATGAATCATGGAACACTATATCTAAAACTAATGATGTAATGTATGGGGATTAACATAACAATAAAAACATTAAATAATAATTAAAAAAAAGAACGCTTGCTATTAGACTTCCATGCAAAAGTGGGGCCGCAGTGCTAGCCTCAGGAAACAAGTGGGGAGTCATGTTCTGCCTTCTGCCGGGGCCTGAGTCCCACACGGAAAATGGGTCTGGACTCACTTGCAGTGCGCTCACGCATGCACACAGCAAAATGCGTCCACCCTCCGGCATGGCTACTTTAGCCGAAGCAGGAAATCTCTACAGAGTTGTTCCTTTGAGTTAGGTGGTTGGCTTTAGCCCTGCAGGCACACCCGGGGCAAGGGTACTAGCCTCATAAACAAGAGGTGAGTTGAGAACTGCCTTCCGCTCCGGCCTGTTTCTCACTCCATTTCACGTATGGGACCCTTTCCCCGGGCTCTCAGACAGACACGAGCACTGTCAAATTCCTCTGGCTTCAGGAACGGCAATGTTAACTCAAGCGCAGTAACTCTATAGCATTGATTCTTGGTGTTAGTAGCCTGGGAACTAGGCTTCCAGGCACACAGGGTACAGCAGTGCTAATCTCCTCAAACAAGAGGGGAGTCGACAGCAGCCTTCCTTCCAGGCCTGCTTCTCACTCCGAGTTACGTTTAGGTTCCATTTCTCATGCTTTCACAAAAACACACAACAGATGAAGTGCACGCTCAGGAAGGGCGATCTTTGCTGAGGCACGGGTCCTCCGCACTTTTGTTCCTTTCCGTTGGGTGGATGGCACTTAGGACTACACGCACACACGGGAGAGCCGATCTAGTTTCCCGAAACAAGAGTTGAGTCGATAGCTGCCTCCTGCCCATGCTTATTTCTGCCTCGGAATTCTGCTGGGACTCATTCCCCAGGTTTGCACTCAAGCAGAGTTGAAAATCCTGCCACCCTGTGGAGAGGCGAATGAGCTGAAGCTGGGATTCTTGACCGGCTTCTTTCTGCCAAAACAGTGTGGAGCACTTAGCATTCCTATGCACACATGGAGCAGTAGTGTTAGCTTCAGGTAACAAGAGCTGAGTCGAGAGGTGCCTTCTGGCCCGGACTTCTTCTCCCTCGGTCTCACGTAAGGAACCCGTTCCCCAGGCTCTCACCCACGGTAGCCTGGAAAGTGCTTCCTCCCTCAGAGACGTGGATGGTAGCTAAAGCACGATTTCTCTACCGTGTTGTTTCTTCGAGTTAGAACGCTAGCTATTAGACTGCCATGCAAATGTGGGGCTGCCGTGCTAGCTTGGTCAAACACATGGGGAGTCGTGTTCTGCCTTTCGCAGGGGCCTGAGTCTCACTCGCAAAAAGCTTTGGACTCCCTTGCAGTGCTCTCACGCACGCACACCACAAAATGCTGCCACCCTCAGGAGCAGCTGTTTTACCTGCAGCACAGGCTCTCAACCGAGTTTTTCCTTCGAGTTAGGTGGCTGTGTTTAAGGCGGCGCACACACCCTCTCGAATGGTACTAGCCCCATAACCAGGATGTGAGTTAAGAGCTGCCTTCTGTACCGGCCTGTCTCTCCCCGATATTACGATATTGAAACCGTCCCCAGGCTCTCAGCCACAGTACACCCTAAACTGCTCCGCCCACAGAGAGGTCGACGGTAGCTAAAGCACGGTTTCTCTACAGTGTTGTTTCTTCGAGTTAGAACGCTACCTATTAGACTGCCATGCAAATGTGGGGCTGCCGTGCTAGCTTGGTCAAACACATGGGGAGTCGTGTTCTGCCTTTTGCTGGGGCCTGAGTCTCACTCGCAAAAAGCTTTGGACTCCCTTGCACTACTCTCACGCACGCACACAACAAAATGCTGCCACCCTCAGGAGCACCTGTTTTACCTGAAGCACAGGCTCTCAATCAAGTTTTCCTTCGAGTTAGGTGGCTGTGTTGAAGCCTGCACACACACCCTGGCGAACGGTACCAGCCCCATAACCATGATGTGTGTTGAGAGCTGCCTTCTGTACCGGCCTGCCTCTCCCCGATATTATGATATTGAAACTGTGCCCGGGCTCTCAGCCACAGTACACCCTAAACTGCTTCGCCCACAGAGAGGTCGACGGTAGCTAAAGCACGGTTTCTCTGCTGTGTAGTTTCTTCGAGTTAGAACGCTAGCTATTAGACTTCCATGCAAAAGTGGGGCTGCCGTGCTAGCGTGATGAAACACACGGGGAGTCGTGTTCTGCCTTTCGCTGGGGCCTGAGTCTCGCTCGCAAAAAGCTTTGGACTTCCTTGCAGTGCTCTCACGCACGCACACAACAAAATGCTGCCACCCTCAGGAGCAGCTGTTTGACCTGACGCACAAGCTCTGAACCGAGATTTTCCTTCGAGTTAGGTGGCTGTGTTTACCCTGGGCAACGGTACTAGCCCCATAACCATGATGTGGGTTGAGAGCTGCCTTCTGTACCGGCCTGTCTCTCCCCCGATATTACGATATTGAAACCGTCCCCAGGCTCTCAGCCACAGTACACCCTAAACTGCTTCGCCCACAGAGAGGTCGACGGTAGCTAAAGCACGGTTTGTCTACAGTGTTGTTTGTTCGAGTTAGAAAGCTAGCTATTAGACTTCCATTCAAAAGTGGGGCCGCAGTAGTAGTTTCATGGAGCAAGTGGGGAGTCGTGTTCTGGCTTCTTCCGGGGCCTGGGTCTCACAAGGAAAATGGTTTTGGACTCACTTGCTGTGCACTCACGCATGCACACCACACAATGCGTCCACCCTGAGGCATGGCTCTTTTAGCCGAAGCAGGAATTCCCTACAGAGTTGTTCCTTTGAGTTAGGTGGTTGGCTTATGGCCTGCAGGCACACCCGGGGCAAGGGGACTAGCCTCATAAACAAGAGGTGAGTTGAGAGCTGCCTTCCGCACCGGCCTGTTTCTCACTCCATTTCACGTATGGGACCCTTTCCCCGGTCTCTCATACACGAGCACTATACAACTCCTGCGGCTTCAGGAACGGCAATGGTAGCTAAAGCGCGGTAAGGCTACAGCATTGATTCTTGGTGTTAGTAGCCTGGTAGGCGAATGAGCTGCAGCTGGGATTCTTTACAGACTTGTTTCTTCCCAGTCAGGGTCGAGCACATAGCATTCCAAGCACACATGGAGCAGTAGTCTTAGCTTCAGGTAGCAAGAGCTGAGTCCAGAGGTGCCTTCTGCCCGGACCTATTTCTCCCTTGGTTTCACGTATGGAACCCGTTCCCCAGGCTCTCAGCCACGGTACTCCGTGTAATGCTTCCTCCGTCTAGAGGTCGACGGTAGCTAAAGCACGGTTTCTCTACAGTGTTGTTTCTTCGAGTGAGAACACTAGCTGTTAGACTTCCATGCAAAAGTGGGGCTGCCGTGCTAGCGTGATGAAATACATGGGGAGTCGTGTTCTGCCTTCTGCTGGGGCCTGAGGCTCATTCACAAAAAGCTTTGGACTCCCTTGCAGTGCTCTCATGCACGCACACAACAAAATGCTTCCACCCTCAGGAGCGGCTCTTTTAGCTGAAGCATGGATTCTCCAGCGAGTTTTTCCTTCGAGTTAGGCAGTTTTCATGAAGCCTGCACACACACCCGGGGCAACGGTACTAGCCCCATAACCATGGTTTGAGTTGAGAGCTGCCTTCTCTCCGGCCTGTCTCTCCCTCGATTTCACGAAACGGAACCCGTCCCCAGGCTCTCACCCACCGTACACCCTAAACTGCTTCCTCCCACATAGAGGTCGTCGGTAGCTAAAGCACGGTTTCTCTTCAGTGTTGTTTCTCCGAGTTAGAACGCTTGCTATTAATGTCCACAATAGCCAAACTGTGGAAAGAGCCATGTCCACCAACAGATGAATGGATAAAGAAGAGGGGGTATATATATATATACAATGGAATATTATGCAGCCATCAAAAGGAATGAGATCTTGCCATCTGCAACGACGTGGATGGAACTGGAGGGTATCATGCTGAGCGAAATAAGTCAAACCGAGAAAGACATGTATCATATGACCTCACTGATATGAGGAATTCTTAATCTCAGGAAACAAACTGAGGGTTGCTAGAGTGGGGGGTGGGGTGGGAGGGATGGGGTCACTGGGTGTTGGACACTGTGGAGGGTATGTGTTCTGGTAAGCGCTGTGAATTGTGCAAGACTGTTGAATCTCAGATCTGTACCTCTGAAACAAATAATGCAATATATGTTAAGAAAGAAAAAAAGAAGAAGAAGAATGTAGCAGGAGGGGAAGAATGAAGGGGGGAAAATCGGAGGGGGAGAAGAACCATGAGAGATGATGGACTCTGAAAAACAAACTGAGGGTTCTAGAGGGGAGGGGGCTGGGAGGATGGCTTAGCCTGGTGATGGGTATTGAGCAGGGCACGTTCTGCATGGAGCACTGGGTGTTATGCACAAACAATGAATCATGGAACACTATATCTAAAACTAATGATGTAATGTATGGGGATTAACATAACAATAAAAACATTAAATAATAATTAAAAAAAAGAACGCTTGCTATTAGACTTCCATGCAAAAGTGGGGCCGCAGTGCTAGCCTCAGGAAACAAGTGGGGAGTCATGTTCTGCCTTCTGCCGGGGCCTGAGTCCCACACGGAAAATGGGTCTGGACTCACTTGCAGTGCGCTCACGCATGCACACAGCAAAATGCGTCCACCCTCCGGCATGGCTACTTTAGCCGAAGCAGGAAATCTCTACAGAGTTGTTCCTTTGAGTTAGGTGGTTGGCTTTAGCCCTGCAGGCACACCCGGGGCAAGGGTACTAGCCTCATAAACAAGAGGTGAGTTGAGAACTGCCTTCCGCTCCGGCCTGTTTCTCACTCCATTTCACGTATGGGACCCTTTCCCCGGGCTCTCAGACAGACACGAGCACTGTCAAATTCCTCTGGCTTCAGGAACGGCAATGTTAACTCAAGCGCAGTAACTCTATAGCATTGATTCTTGGTGTTAGTAGCCTGGGAACTAGGCTTCCAGGCACACAGGGTACAGCAGTGCTAATCTCCTCAAACAAGAGGGGAGTCGACAGCAGCCTTCCTTCCAGGCCTGCTTCTCACTCTGAGTTACGTTTAGGTTCCATTTCTCATGCTTTCACAAAAACACACAACAGATGAAGTGCACGCTCAGGAAGGGCGATCTTTGCTGAGGCACGGGTCCTCCGCACTTTTGTTCCTTTCCGTTGGGTGGATGGCACTTAGGACTACACGCACACACGGGAGAGCCGATCTAGTTTCCCGAAACAAGAGTTGAGTCGATAGCTGCCTCCTGCCCATGCTTATTTCTGCCTCGGAATTCTGCTGGGACTCATTCCCCAGGTTTGCACTCAAGCAGAGTTGAAAATCCTGCCACCCTGTGGAGAGGCGAATGAGCTGAAGCTGGGATTCTTGACCGGCTTCTTTCTGCCAAAACAGTGTGGAGCACTTAGCATTCCTATGCACACATGGAGCAGTAGTGTTAGCTTCAGGTAACAAGAGCTGAGTCGAGAGGTGCCTTCTGGCCCGGACTTCTTCTCCCTCGGTCTCACGTAAGGAACCCGTTCCCCAGGCTCTCACCCACGGTAGCCTGGAAAGTGCTTCCTCCCTCAGAGACGTGGATGGTAGCTAAAGCACGATTTCTCTACCGTGTTGTTTCTTCGAGTTAGAACGCTAGCTATTAGACTGCCATGCAAATGTGGGGCTGCCGTGCTAGCTTGGTCAAACACATGGGGAGTCGTGTTCTGCCTTTCGCAGGGGCCTGAGTCTCACTCGCAAAAAGCTTTGGACTCCCTTGCAGTGCTCTCACGCACGCACACCACAAAATGCTGCCACCCTCAGGAGCAGCTGTTTTACCTGCAGCACAGGCTCTCAACCGAGTTTTTCCTTCGAGTTAGGTGGCTGTGTTTAAGGCGGCGCACACACCCTCTCGAATGGTACTAGCCCCATAACCAGGATGTGAGTTAAGAGCTGCCTTCTGTACCGGCCTGTCTCTCCCCGATATTACGATATTGAAACCGTCCCCAGGCTCTCAGCCACAGTACACCCTAAACTGCTCCGCCCACAGAGAGGTCGACGGTAGCTAAAGCACGGTTTCTCTACAGTGTTGTTTCTTCGAGTTAGAACGCTAGCTATTAGACTGCCATGCAAATGTGGGGCTGCCGTGCTAGCTTGGTCAAACACATGGGGAGTCGTGTTCTGCCTTTTGCTGGGGCCTGAGTCTCACTCGCAAAAAGCTTTGGACTCCCTTGCACTACTCTCACGCACGCACACAACAAAATGCTGCCACCCTCAGGAGCACCTGTTTTACCTGAAGCACAGGCTCTCAATCAAGTTTTCCTTCGAGTTAGGTGGCTGTGTTGAAGCCTGCACACACACCCTGGCGAACGGTACCAGCCCCATAACCATGATGTGTGTTGAGAGCTGCCTTCTGTACCGGCCTGCCTCTCCCCGATATTATGATATTGAAACTGTGCCCAGGCTCTCAGCCACAGTACACCCTAAACTGCTTCGCCCACAGAGAGGTCGACGGTAGCTAAAGCACGGTTTCTCTGCTGTGTAGTTTCTTCGAGTTAGAACGCTAGCTATTAGACTTCCATGCAAAAGTGGGGCTGCCGTGCTAGCGTGATGAAACACACGGGGAGTCGTGTTCTGCCTTTCGCTGGGGCCTGAGTCTCGCTCGCAAAAAGCTTTGGACTTCCTTGCAGTGCTCTCACGCACGCACACAACAAAATGCTGCCACCCTCAGGAGCAGCTGTTTGACCTGACGCACAAGCTCTGAACCGAGATTTTCCTTCGAGTTAGGTGGCTGTGTTTACCCTGGGCAACGGTACTAGCCCCATAACCATGATGTGGGTTGAGAGCTGCCTTCTGTACCGGCCTGTCTCTCCCCCGATATTACGATATTGAAACCGTCCCCAGGCTCTCAGCCACAGTACACCCTAAACTGCTTCGCCCACAGAGAGGTCGACGGTAGCTAAAGCACGGTTTGTCTACAGTGTTGTTTGTTCGAGTTAGAAAGCTAGCTATTAGACTTCCATTCAAAAGTGGGGCCGCAGTAGTAGTTTCATGGAGCAAGTGGGGAGTCGTGTTCTGGCTTCTTCCGGGGCCTGGGTCTCACAAGGAAAATGGTTTTGGACTCACTTGCTGTGCACTCACGCATGCACACCACACAATGCGTCCACCCTGAGGCATGGCTCTTTTAGCCGAAGCAGGAATTCCCTACAGAGTTGTTCCTTTGAGTTAGGTGGTTGGCTTATGGCCTGCAGGCACACCCGGGGCAAGGGGACTAGCCTCATAAACAAGAGGTGAGTTGAGAGCTGCCTTCCGCACCGGCCTGTTTCTCACTCCATTTCACGTATGGGACCCTTTCCCCGGTCTCTCATACACGACCACTATACAACTCCTGCGGCTTCAGGAACGGCAATGGTAGCTAAAGCGCAGTAAGGCTACAGCATTGATTCTTGGTGTTAGTAGCCTGGTAGGCGAATGAGCTGCAGCTGGGATTCTTTACAGACTTGTTTCTTCCCAGTCAGGGTCGAGCACATAGCATTCCAAGCACACATGGAGCAGTAGTCTTAGCTTCAGGTAGCAAGAGCTGAGTCCAGAGGTGCCTTCTGCCCGGACCTATTTCTCCCTTGGTTTCACGTATGGAACCCGTTCCCCAGGCTCTCAGCCACGGTACTCCGTGTAATGCTTCCTCCGTCTAGAGGTCGACGGTAGCTAAAGCACGGTTTGTCTACAGTGTTGTTTCTTCGAGTGAGAACACTAGCTGTTAGACTTCCATGCAAAAGTGGGGCTGCCGTGCTAGCGTGATGAAATACATGGGGAGTCGTGTTCTGCCTTCTGCTGGGGCCTGAGGCTCATTCACAAAAAGCTTTGGACTCCCTTGCAGTGCTCTCATGCACGCACACAACAAAATGCTTCCACCCTCAGGAGCGGCTCTTTTAGCTGAAGCATGGATTCTCCAGCGAGTTTTTCCTTCGAGTTAGGCAGTTTTCATGAAGCCTGCACACACACCCGGGGCAACGGTACTAGCCCCATAACCATGGTTTGAGTTGAGAGCTGCCTTCTCTCCGGCCTGTCTCTCCCTCGATTTCACGAAACGGAACCCGTCCCCAGGCTCTCACCCACCGTACACCCTAAACTGCTTCCTCCCACATAGAGGTCGTCGGTAGCTAAAGCACGGTTTCTCTTCAGTGTTGTTTCTCCGAGTTAAAACGCTTGCTATTAATGTCCACAATAGCCAAACTGTGGAAAGAGCCATGTCCACCAACAGATGAATGGGTAAAGAAGAGGGGGTATATATATATATATACAATGGAATATTATGCAGCCATCAAAAGGAATGAGATCTTGCCATCTGCAACGACGTGGATGGAACTGGAGGGTATCATGCTCAGCGAAATAAGTCAAACCGAGAAAGACATGTATCATATGACCTCACTGATATGAGGAATTCTTAATCTCAGGAAACAAACTGAGGGTTGCTAGAGTGGGGGGTGGGGTGGGAGGGATGGGGTCACTGGGTGTTGGACACTGTGGAGGGTATGTGTTCTGGTAAGCGCTGTGAATTGTGCAAGACTGTTGAATCTCAGATCTGTACCTCTGAAACAAATAATGCAATATATGTTAAGAAAGAAAAAAAGAAGAAGAAGAATGTAGCAGGAGGGGAAGAATGAAGGGGGGAAAATCGGAGGGGGAGAAGAACCATGAGAGATGATGGACTCTGAAAAACAAACTGAGGGTTCTAGAGGGGAGGGGGCTGGGAGGATGGCTTAGCCTGGTGATGGGTATTGAGCAGGGCACGTTCTGCATGGAGCACTGGGTGTTATGCACAAACAATGAATCATGGAACACTATATCTAAAACTAATGATGTAATGTATGGGGATTAACATAACAATAAAAACATTAAATAATAATTAAAAAAAAGAACGCTTGCTATTAGACTTCCATGCAAAAGTGGGGCCGCAGTGCTAGCCTCAGGAAACAAGTGGGGAGTCATGTTCTGCCTTCTGCCGGGGCCTGAGTCCCACACGGAAAATGGGTCTGGACTCACTTGCAGTGCGCTCACGCATGCACACAGCAAAATGCGTCCACCCTCCGGCATGGCTACTTTAGCCGAAGCAGGAAATCTCTACAGAGTTGTTCCTTTGAGTTAGGTGGTTGGCTTTAGCCCTGCAGGCACACCCGGGGCAAGGGTACTAGCCTCATAAACAAGAGGTGAGTTGAGAACTGCCTTCCGCTCCGGCCTGTTTCTCACTCCATTTCACGTATGGGACCCTTTCCCCGGGCTCTCAGACAGACACGAGCACTGTCAAATTCCTCTGGCTTCAGGAACGGCAATGTTAACTCAAGCGCAGTAACTCTATAGCATTGATTCTTGGTGTTAGTAGCCTGGGAACTAGGCTTCCAGGCACACAGGGTACAGCAGTGCTAATCTCCTCAAACAAGAGGGGAGTCGACAGCAGCCTTCCTTCCAGGCCTGCTTCTCACTCCGAGTTACGTTTAGGTTCCATTTCTCATGCTTTCACAAAAACACACAACAGATGAAGTGCACGCTCAGGAAGGGCGATCTTTGCTGAGGCACGGGTCCTCCGCACTTTTGTTCCTTTCCGTTGGGTGGATGGCACTTAGGACTACACGCACACACGGGAGAGCCGATCTAGTTTCCCGAAACAAGAGTTGAGTCGATAGCTGCCTCCTGCCCATGCTTATTTCTGCCTCGGAATTCTGCTGGGACTCATTCCCCAGGTTTGCACTCAAGCAGAGTTGAAAATCCTGCCACCCTGTGGAGAGGCGAATGAGCTGAAGCTGGGATTCTTGACCGGCTTCTTTCTGCCAAAACAGTGTGGAGCACTTAGCATTCCTATGCACACATGGAGCAGTAGTGTTAGCTTCAGGTAACAAGAGCTGAGTCGAGAGGTGCCTTCTGGCCCGGACTTCTTCTCCCTCGGTCTCACGTAAGGAACCCGTTCCCCAGGCTCTCACCCACGGTAGCCTGGAAAGTGCTTCCTCCCTCAGAGACGTGGATGGTAGCTAAAGCACGATTTCTCTACCGTGTTGTTTCTTCGAGTTAGAACGCTAGCCATTAGACTGCCATGCAAATGTGGGGCTGCCGTGCTAGCTTGGTCAAACACGTGGGGAGTCGTGTTCTGCCTTTCGCAGGGGCCTGAGTCTCACTCGCAAAAAGCTTTGGACTCCCTTGCAGTGCTCTCACGCACGCACACCACAAAATGCTGCCACCCTCAGGAGCAGCTGTTTTACCTGCAGCACAGGCTCTCAACCGAGTTTTTCCTTCGAGTTAGGTGGCTGTGTTTAAGGCGGCGCACACACCCTCTCGAATGGTACTAGCCCCATAACCAGGATGTGAGTTAAGAGCTGCCTTCTGTACCGGCCTGTCTCTCCCCCGATATTACGATATTGAAACCGTCCCCAGGCTCTCAGCCACAGTACACCCTAAACTGCTCCGCCCACAGAGAGGTCGACGGTAGCTAAAGCACGGTTTCTCTACAGTGTTGTTTCTTCGAGTTAGAACGCTAGCTATTAGACTGCCATGCAAATGTGGGGCTGCCGTGCTAGCTTGGTCAAACACATGGGGAGTCGTGTTCTGCCTTTTGCTGGGGCCTGAGTCTCACTCGCAAAAAGCTTTGGACTCCCTTGCACTACTCTCACGCACGCACACAACAAAATGCTGCCACCCTCAGGAGCACCTGTTTTACCTGAAGCACAGGCTCTCAATCAAGTTTTCCTTCGAGTTAGGTGGCTGTGTTGAAGCCTGCACACACACCCTGGCGAACGGTACCAGCCCCATAACCATGATGTGTGTTGAGAGCTGCCTTCTGTACCGGCCTGCCTCTCCCCGATATTATGATATTGAAACTGTGCCCAGGCTCTCAGCCACAGTACACCCTAAACTGCTTCGCCCACAGAGAGGTCGACGGTAGCTAAAGCACGGTTTCTCTGCTGTGTAGTTTCTTCGAGTTAGAACGCTAGCTATTAGACTTCCATGCAAAAGTGGGGCTGCCGTGCTAGCGTGATGAAACACACGGGGAGTCGTGTTCTGCCTTTCGCTGGGGCCTGAGTCTCGCTCGCAAAAAGCTTTGGACTTCCTTGCAGTGCTCTCACGCACGCACACAACAAAATGCTGCCACCCTCAGGAGCAGCTGTTTGACCTGACGCACAAGCTCTGAACCGAGATTTTCCTTCGAGTTAGGTGGCTGTGATTACCCTGGGCAACGGTACTAGCCCCATACCCATGATGTGGGTTGAGAGCTGCCTTCTGTACCGGCCTGTCTCTCCCCCGATATTACGATATTGAAACCGTCCCCAGGCTCTCAGCCACAGTACACCCTAAACTGCTTCGCCCACAGAGAGGTCGACGGTAGCTAAAGCACGGTTTGTCTACAGTGTTGTTTGTTCGAGTTAGAAAGCTAGCTATTAGACTTCCATTCAAAAGTGGGGCCGCAGTAGTAGTTTCATGGAGCAAGTGGGGAGTCGTGTTCTGGCTTCTTCCGGGGCCTGGGTCTCACAAGGAAAATGGTTTTGGACTCACTTGCTGTGCACTCACGCATGCACACCACACAATGCGTCCACCCTGAGGCATGGCTCTTTTAGCCGAAGCAGGAATTCCCTACAGAGTTGTTCCTTTGAGTTAGGTGGTTGGCTTATGGCCTGCAGGCACACCCGGGGCAAGGGGACTAGCCTCATAAACAAGAGGTGAGTTGAGAGCTGCCTTCCGCACCGGCCTGTTTCTCACTCCATTTCACGTATGGGACCCTTTCCCCGGTCTCTCATACACGACCACTATACAACTGCGGCTTCAGGAACGGCAATGGTAGCTAAAGCGCAGTAAGGCTACAGCATTGATTCTTGGTGTTAGTAGCCTGGTAGGCGAATGAGCTGCAGCTGGGATTCTTTACAGACTTGTTTCTTCCCAGTCAGGGTCGAGCACATAGCATTCCAAGCACACATGGAGCAGTAGTCTTAGCTTCAGGTAGCAAGAGCTGAGTCCAGAGGTGCCTTCTGCCCGGACCTATTTCTCCCTTGGTTTCACGTATGGAACCCGTTCCCCAGGCTCTCAGCCACGGTACTCCGTGTAATGCTTCCTCCGTCTAGAGGTCGACGGTAGCTAAAGCACGGTTTCTCTACAGTGTTGTTTCTTCGAGTGAGAACACTAGCTGTTAGACTTCCATGCAAAAGTGGGGCTGCCGTGCTAGCGTGATGAAATACATGGGGAGTCGTGTTCTGCCTTCTGCTGGGGCCTGAGGCTCATTCACAAAAAGCTTTGGACTCCCTTGCAGTGCTCTCATGCACGCACACAACAAAATGCTTCCACCCTCAGGAGCGGCTCTTTTAGCTGAAGCATGGATTCTCCAGCGAGTTTTTCCTTCGAGTTAGGCAGTTTTCATGAAGCCTGCACACACACCCGGGGCAACGGTACTAGCCCCATAACCATGGTTTGAGTTGAGAGCTGCCTTCTCTCCGGCCTGTCTCTCCCTCGATTTCACGAAACGGAACCCGTCCTCAGGCTCTCACCCACCGTACACCCTAAACTGCTTCCTCCCACATAGAGGTCGTCGGTAGCTAAAGCACGGTTTCTCTTCAGTGTTGTTTCTCCGAGTTAGAACGCTTGCTATGAATGTCCACAATAGCCAAACTGTGGAAAGAGCCATGTCCACCAACAGATGAATGGGTAAAGAAGAGGGGGTATATATATATATACAATGGAATATTATGCAGCCATCAAAAGGAATGAGATCTTGCCATCTGCAACGACGTGGATGGAACTGGAGGGTATCATGCTGAGCGAAATAAGTCAAACCGAGAAAGACATGTATCATATGACCTCACTGATATGAGGAATTCTTAATCTCAGGAAACAAACTGAGGGTTGCTAGAGTGGGGGGTGGGGTGGGAGGGATGGGGTCACTGGGTGTTGGACACTGTGGAGGGTATGTGTTCTGGTAAGCGCTGTGAATTGTGCAAGACTGTTGAATCTCAGATCTGTACCTCTGAAACAAATAATGCAATATATGTTAAGAAAGAAAAAAAGAAGAAGAAGAATGTAGCAGGAGGGGAAGAATGAAGGGGGGAAAATCGGAGGGGGAGAAGAACCATGAGAGATGATGGACTCTGAAAAACAAACTGAGGGTTCTAGAGGGGAGGGGGCTGGGAGGATGGCTTAGCCTGGTGATGGGTATTGAGCAGGGCACGTTCTGCATGGAGCACTGGGTGTTATGCACAAACAATGAATCATGGAACACTATATCTAAAACTAATGATGTAATGTATGGGGATTAACATAACAATAAAAACATTAAATAATAATTAAAAAAAAGAACGCTTGCTATTAGACTTCCATGCAAAAGTGGGGCCGCAGTGCTAGCCTCAGGAAACAAGTGGGGAGTCATGTTCTGCCTTCTGCCGGGGCCTGAGTCCCACACGGAAAATGGGTCTGGACTCACTTGCAGTGCGCTCACGCATGCACACAGCAAAATGCGTCCACCCTCCGGCATGGCTACTTTAGCCGAAGCAGGAAATCTCTACAGAGTTGTTCCTTTGAGTTAGGTGGTTGGCTTTAGCCCTGCAGGCACACCCGGGGCAAGGGTACTAGCCTCATAAACAAGAGGTGAGTTGAGAACTGCCTTCCGCTCCGGCCTGTTTCTCACTCCATTTCACGTATGGGACCCTTTCCCCGGGCTCTCAGACAGACACGAGCACTGTCAAATTCCTCTGGCTTCAGGAACGGCAATGTTAACTCAAGCGCAGTAACTCTATAGCATTGATTCTTGGTGTTAGTAGCCTGGGAACTAGGCTTCCAGGCACACAGGGTACAGCAGTGCTAATCTCCTCAAACAAGAGGGGAGTCGACAGCAGCCTTCCTTCCCGGCCTGCTTCTCACTCCGAGTTACGTTTAGGTTCCATTTCTCATGCTTTCACAAAAACACACAACAGATGAAGTGCACGCTCAGGAAGGGCGATCTTTGCTGAGGCACGGGTCCTCCGCACTTTTGTTCCTTTCCGTTGGGTGGATGGCACTTAGGACTACACGCACACACGGGAGAGCCGATCTAGTTTCCCGAAACAAGAGTTGAGTCGATAGCTGCCTCCTGCCCATGCTTATTTCTGCCTCGGAATTCTGCTGGGACTCATTCCCCAGGTTTGCACTCAAGCAGAGTTGAAAATCCTGCCACCCTGTGGAGAGGCGAATGAGCTGAAGCTGGGATTCTTGACCGGCTTCTTTCTGCCAAAACAGTGTGGAGCACTTAGCATTCCTATGCACACATGGAGCAGTAGTGTTAGCTTCAGGTAACAAGAGCTGAGTCGAGAGGTGCCTTCTGGCCCGGACTTCTTCTCCCTCGGTCTCACGTAAGGAACCCGTTCCCCAGGCTCTCACCCACGGTAGCCTGGAAAGTGCTTCCTCCCTCAGAGACGTGGATGGTAGCTAAAGCACGATTTCTCTACCGTGTTGTTTCTTCGAGTTAGAACGCTAGCCATTAGACTGCCATGCAAATGTGGGGCTGCCGTGCTAGCTTGGTCAAACACGTGGGGAGTCGTGTTCTGCCTTTCGCAGGGGCCTGAGTCTCACTCGCAAAAAGCTTTGGACTCCCTTGCAGTGCTCTCACGCACGCACACCACAAAATGCTGCCACCCTCAGGAGCAGCTGTTTTACCTGCAGCACAGGCTCTCAACCGAGTTTTTCCTTCGAGTTAGGTGGCTGTGTTTAAGGCGGCACACACACCCTCTCGAATGGTACTAGCCCCATAACCAGGATGTGAGTTAAGAGCTGCCTTCTGTACCGGCCTGTCTCTCCCCCGATATTACGATATTGAAACCGTCCCCAGGCTCTCAGCCACAGTACACCCTAAACTGCTCCGCCCACAGAGAGGTCGACGGTAGCTAAAGCACGGTTTCTCTACAGTGTTGTTTCTTCGAGTTAGAACGCTAGCTATTAGACTGCCATGCAAATGTGGGGCTGCCGTGCTAGCTTGGTCAAACACATGGGGAGTCGTGTTCTGCCTTTTGCTGGGGCCTGAGTCTCACTCGCAAAAAGCTTTGGACTCCCTTGCACTACTCTCACGCACGCACACAACAAAATGCTGCCACCCTCAGGAGCACCTGTTTTACCTGAAGCACAGGCTCTCAATCAAGTTTTCCTTCGAGTTAGGTGGCTGTGTTGAAGCCTGCACACACACCCTGGCGAACGGTACCAGCCCCATAACCATGATGTGTGTTGAGAGCTGCCTTCTGTACCGGCCTGCCTCTCCCCGATATTATGATATTGAAACTGTGCCCAGGCTCTCAGCCACAGTACACCCTAAACTGCTTCGCCCACAGAGAGGTCGACGGTAGCTAAAGCACGGTTTCTCTGCTGTGTAGTTTCTTCGAGTTAGAACGCTAGCTATTAGACTTCCATGCAAAAGTGGGGCTGCCGTGCTAGCGTGATGAAACACACGGGGAGTCGTGTTCTGCCTTTCGCTGGGGCCTGAGTCTCGCTCGCAAAAAGCTTTGGACTTCCTTGCAGTGCTCTCACGCACGCACACAACAAAATGCTGCCACCCTCAGGAGCAGCTGTTTGACCTGACGCACAAGCTCTGAACCGAGATTTTCCTTCGAGTTAGGTGGCTGTGATTACCCTGGGCAACGGTACTAGCCCCATACCCATGATGTGGGTTGAGAGCTGCCTTCTGTACCGGCCTGTCTCTCCCCCGATATTACGATATTGAAACCGTCCCCAGGCTCTCAGCCACAGTACACCCTAAACTGCTTCGCCCACAGAGAGGTCGACGGTAGCTAAAGCACGGTTTGTCTACAGTGTTGTTTGTTCGAGTTAGAAAGCTAGCTATTAGACTTCCATTCAAAAGTGGGGCCGCAGTAGTAGTTTCATGGAGCAAGTGGGGAGTCGTGTTCTGGCTTCTTCCGGGGCCTGGGTCTCACAAGGAAAATGGTTTTGGACTCACTTGCTGTGCACTCACGCATGCACACCACACAATGCGTCCACCCTGAGGCATGGCTCTTTTAGCCGAAGCAGGAATTCCCTACAGAGTTGTTCCTTTGAGTTAGGTGGTTGGCTTATGGCCTGCAGGCACACCCGGGGCAAGGGGACTAGCCTCATAAACAAGAGGTGAGTTGAGAGCTGCCTTCCGCACCGGCCTGTTTCTCACTCCATTTCACGTATGGGACCCTTTCCCCGGTCTCTCATACACGACCACTATACAACTCCTGCGGCTTCAGGAACGGCAATGGTAGCTAAAGCGCGGTAAGGCTACGGCATTGATTCTTGGTGTTAGTAGCCTGGTAGGCGAATGAGCTGCAGCTGGGATTCTTTACAGACTTGTTTCTTCCCAGTCAGGGTCGAGCACATAGCATTCCAAGCACACATGGAGCAGTAGTCTTAGCTTCAGGTAGCAAGAGCTGAGTCCAGAGGTGCCTTCTGCCCGGACCTATTTCTCCCTTGGTTTCACGTATGGAACCCGTTCCCCAGGCTCTCAGCCACGGTACTCCGTGTAATGCTTCCTCCGTCTAGAGGTCGACGGTAGCTAAAGCACGGTTTGTCTACAGTGTTGTTTCTTCGAGTGAGAACACTAGCTGTTAGACTTCCATGCAAAAGTGGGGCTGCCGTGCTAGCGTGATGAAATACATGGGGAGTCGTGTTCTGCCTTCTGCTGGGGCCTGAGGCTCATTCACAAAAAGCTTTGGACTCCCTTGCAGTGCTCTCATGCACGCACACAACAAAATGCTTCCACCCTCAGGAGCGGCTCTTTTAGCTGAAGCATGGATTCTCCAGCGAGTTTTTCCTTCGAGTTAGGCAGTTTTCATGAAGCCTGCACACACACCCGGGGCAACGGTACTAGCCCCATAACCATGGTTTGAGTTGAGAGCTGCCTTCTCTCCGGCCTGTCTCTCCCTCGATTTCACGAAACGGAACCCGTCCCCAGGCTCTCACCCACCGTACACCCTAAACTGCTTCCTCCCACATAGAGGTCGTCGGTAGCTAAAGCACGGTTTCTCTTCAGTGTTGTTTCTCCGAGTTAGAACGCTTGCTATGAATGTCCACAATAGCCAAACTGTGGAAAGAGCCATGTCCACCAACAGATGAATGGATAAAGAAGAGGGGGTATATATATATACAATGGAATATTATGCAGCCATCAAAAGGAATGAGATCTTGCCATCTGCAACGACGTGGATGGAACTGGAGGGTATCATGCTGAGCGAAATAAGTCAAACCGAGAAAGACATGTATCATATGACCTCACTGATATGAGGAATTCTTAATCTCAGGAAACAAACTGAGGGTTGCTAGAGTGGGGGGTGGGGTGGGAGGGATGGGGTCACTGGGTGTTGGACACTGTGGAGGGTATGTGTTCTGGTAAGCGCTGTGAATTGTGCAAGACTGTTGAATCTCAGATCTGTACCTCTGAAACAAATAATGCAATATATGTTAAGAAAGAAAAAAAGAAGAAGAAGAATGTAGCAGGAGGGGAAGAATGAAGGGGGGAAAATCGGAGGGGGAGAAGAACCATGAGAGATGATGGACTCTGAAAAACAAACTGAGGGTTCTAGAGGGGAGGGGGCTGGGAGGATGGCTTAGCCTGGTGATGGGTATTGAGCAGGGCACGTTCTGCATGGAGCACTGGGTGTTATGCACAAACAATGAATCATGGAACACTATATCTAAAACTAATGATGTAATGTATGGGGATTAACATAACAATAAAAACATTAAATAATAATTAAAAAAAAGAACGCTTGCTATTAGACTTCCATGCAAAAGTGGGGCCGCAGTGCTAGCCTCAGGAAACAAGTGGGGAGTCATGTTCTGCCTTCTGCCGGGGCCTGAGTCCCACACGGAAAATGGGTCTGGACTCACTTGCAGTGCGCTCACGCATGCACACAGCAAAATGCGTCCACCCTCCGGCATGGCTACTTTAGCCGAAGCAGGAAATCTCTACAGAGTTGTTCCTTTGAGTTAGGTGGTTGGCTTTAGCCCTGCAGGCACACCCGGGGCAAGGGTACTAGCCTCATAAACAAGAGGTGAGTTGAGAACTGCCTTCCGCTCCGGCCTGTTTCTCACTCCATTTCACGTATGGGACCCTTTCCCCGGGCTCTCAGACAGACACGAGCACTGTCAAATTCCTCTGGCTTCAGGAACGGCAATGTTAACTCAAGCGCAGTAACTCTATAGCATTGATTCTTGGTGTTAGTAGCCTGGGAACTAGGCTTCCAGGCACACAGGGTACAGCAGTGCTAATCTCCTCAAACAAGAGGGGAGTCGACAGCAGCCTTCCTTCCCGGCCTGCTTCTCACTCCGAGTTACGTTTAGGTTCCATTTCTCATGCTTTCACAAAAACACACAACAGATGAAGTGCACGCTCAGGAAGGGCGATCTTTGCTGAGGCACGGGTCCTCCGCACTTTTGTTCCTTTCCGTTGGGTGGATGGCACTTAGGACTACACGCACACACGGGAGAGCCGATCTAGTTTCCCGAAACAAGAGTTGAGTCGATAGCTGCCTCCTGCCCATGCTTATTTCTGCCTCGGAATTCTGCTGGGACTCATTCCCCAGGTTTGCACTCAAGCAGAGTTGAAAATCCTGCCACCCTGTGGAGAGGCGAATGAGCTGAAGCTGGGATTCTTGACCGGCTTCTTTCTGCCAAAACAGTGTGGAGCACTTAGCATTCCTATGCACACATGGAGCAGTAGTGTTAGCTTCAGGTAACAAGAGCTGAGTCGAGAGGTGCCTTCTGGCCCGGACTTCTTCTCCCTCGGTCTCACGTAAGGAACCCGTTCCCCAGGCTCTCACCCACGGTAGCCTGGAAAGTGCTTCCTCCCTCAGAGACGTGGATGGTAGCTAAAGCACGATTTCTCTACCGTGTTGTTTCTTCGAGTTAGAACGCTAGCCATTAGACTGCCATGCAAATGTGGGGCTGCCGTGCTAGCTTGGTCAAACACGTGGGGAGTCGTGTTCTGCCTTTCGCAGGGGCCTGAGTCTCACTCGCAAAAAGCTTTGGACTCCCTTGCAGTGCTCTCACGCACGCACACCACAAAATGCTGCCACCCTCAGGAGCAGCTGTTTTACCTGCAGCACAGGCTCTCAACCGAGTTTTTCCTTCGAGTTAGGTGGCTGTGTTTAAGGCGGCACACACACCCTCTCGAATGGTACTAGCCCCATAACCAGGATGTGAGTTAAGAGCTGCCTTCTGTACCGGCCTGTCTCTCCCCCGATATTACGATATTGAAACCGTCCCCAGGCTCTCAGCCACAGTACACCCTAAACTGCTCCGCCCACAGAGAGGTCGACGGTAGCTAAAGCACGGTTTCTCTACAGTGTTGTTTCTTCGAGTTAGAACGCTAGCTATTAGACTGCCATGCAAATGTGGGGCTGCCGTGCTAGCTTGGTCAAACACATGGGGAGTCGTGTTCTGCCTTTTGCTGGGGCCTGAGTCTCACTCGCAAAAAGCTTTGGACTCCCTTGCACTACTCTCACGCACGCACACAACAAAATGCTGCCACCCTCAGGAGCACCTGTTTTACCTGAAGCACAGGCTCTCAATCAAGTTTTCCTTCGAGTTAGGTGGCTGTGTTGAAGCCTGCACACACACCCTGGCGAACGGTACCAGCCCCATAACCATGATGTGTGTTGAGAGCTGCCTTCTGTACCGGCCTGCCTCTCCCCGATATTATGATATTGAAACTGTGCCCAGGCTCTCAGCCACAGTACACCCTAAACTGCTTCGCCCACAGAGAGGTCGACGGTAGCTAAAGCACGGTTTCTCTGCTGTGTAGTTTCTTCGAGTTAGAACGCTAGCTATTAGACTTCCATGCAAAAGTGGGGCTGCCGTGCTAGCGTGATGAAACACACGGGGAGTCGTGTTCTGCCTTTCGCTGGGGCCTGAGTCTCGCTCGCAAAAAGCTTTGGACTTCCTTGCAGTGCTCTCACGCACGCACACAACAAAATGCTGCCACCCTCAGGAGCAGCTGTTTGACCTGACGCACAAGCTCTGAACCGAGATTTTCCTTCGAGTTAGGTGGCTGTGATTACCCTGGGCAACGGTACTAGCCCCATACCCATGATGTGGGTTGAGAGCTGCCTTCTGTACCGGCCTGTCTCTCCCCCGATATTACGATATTGAAACCGTCCCCAGGCTCTCAGCCACAGTACACCCTAAACTGCTTCGCCCACAGAGAGGTCGACGGTAGCTAAAGCACGGTTTGTCTACAGTGTTGTTTGTTCGAGTTAGAAAGCTAGCTATTAGACTTCCATTCAAAAGTGGGGCCGCAGTAGTAGTTTCATGGAGCAAGTGGGGAGTCGTGTTCTGGCTTCTTCCGGGGCCTGGGTCTCACAAGGAAAATGGTTTTGGACTCACTTGCTGTGCACTCACGCATGCACACCACACAATGCGTCCACCCTGAGGCATGGCTCTTTTAGCCGAAGCAGGAATTCCCTACAGAGTTGTTCCTTTGAGTTAGGTGGTTGGCTTATGGCCTGCAGGCACACCCGGGGCAAGGGGACTAGCCTCATAAACAAGAGGTGAGTTGAGAGCTGCCTTCCGCACCGGCCTGTTTCTCACTCCATTTCACGTATGGGACCCTTTCCCCGGTCTCTCATACACGACCACTATACAACTCCTGCGGCTTCAGGAACGGCAATGGTAGCTAAAGCGCGGTAAGGCTACGGCATTGATTCTTGGTGTTAGTAGCCTGGTAGGCGAATGAGCTGCAGCTGGGATTCTTTACAGACTTGTTTCTTCCCAGTCAGGGTCGAGCACATAGCATTCCAAGCACACATGGAGCAGTAGTCTTAGCTTCAGGTAGCAAGAGCTGAGTCCAGAGGTGCCTTCTGCCCGGACCTATTTCTCCCTTGGTTTCACGTATGGAACCCGTTCCCCAGGCTCTCAGCCACGGTACTCCGTGTAATGCTTCCTCCGTCTAGAGGTCGACGGTAGCTAAAGCACGGTTTGTCTACAGTGTTGTTTCTTCGAGTGAGAACACTAGCTGTTAGACTTCCATGCAAAAGTGGGGCTGCCGTGCTAGCGTGATGAAATACATGGGGAGTCGTGTTCTGCCTTCTGCTGGGGCCTGAGGCTCATTCACAAAAAGCTTTGGACTCCCTTGCAGTGCTCTCATGCACGCACACAACAAAATGCTTCCACCCTCAGGAGCGGCTCTTTTAGCTGAAGCATGGATTCTCCAGCGAGTTTTTCCTTCGAGTTAGGCAGTTTTCATGAAGCCTGCACACACACCCGGGGCAACGGTACTAGCCCCATAACCATGGTTTGAGTTGAGAGCTGCCTTCTCTCCGGCCTGTCTCTCCCTCGATTTCACGAAACGGAACCCGTCCCCAGGCTCTCACCCACCGTACACCCTAAACTGCTTCCTCCCACATAGAGGTCGTCGGTAGCTAAAGCACGGTTTCTCTTCAGTGTTGTTTCTCCGAGTTAGAACGCTTGCTATGAATGTCCACAATAGCCAAACTGTGGAAAGAGCCATGTCCACCAACAGATGAATGGATAAAGAAGAGGGGGTATATATATATACAATGGAATATTATGCAGCCATCAAAAGGAATGAGATCTTGCCATCTGCAACGACGTGGATGGAACTGGAGGGTATCATGCTGAGCGAAATAAGTCAAACCGAGAAAGACATGTATCATATGACCTCACTGATATGAGGAATTCTTAATCTCAGGAAACAAACTGAGGGTTGCTAGAGTGGGGGGTGGGGTGGGAGGGATGGGGTCACTGGGTGTTGGACACTGTGGAGGGTATGTGTTCTGGTAAGCGCTGTGAATTGTGCAAGACTGTTGAATCTCAGATCTGTACCTCTGAAACAAATAATGCAATATATGTTAAGAAAGAAAAAAAGAAGAAGAAGAATGTAGCAGGAGGGGAAGAATGAAGGGGGGAAAATCGGAGGGGGAGAAGAACCATGAGAGATGATGGACTCTGAAAAACAAACTGAGGGTTCTAGAGGGGAGGGGGCTGGGAGGATGGCTTAGCCTGGTGATGGGTATTGAGCAGGGCACGTTCTGCATGGAGCACTGGGTGTTATGCACAAACAATGAATCATGGAACACTATATCTAAAACTAATGATGTAATGTATGGGGATTAACATAACAATAAAAACATTAAATAATAATTAAAAAAAAGAACGCTTGCTATTAGACTTCCATGCAAAAGTGGGGCCGCAGTGCTAGCCTCAGGAAACAAGTGGGGAGTCATGTTCTGCCTTCTGCCGGGGCCTGAGTCCCACACGGAAAATGGGTCTGGACTCACTTGCAGTGCGCTCACGCATGCACACAGCAAAATGCGTCCACCCTCCGGCATGGCTACTTTAGCCGAAGCAGGAAATCTCTACAGAGTTGTTCCTTTGAGTTAGGTGGTTGGCTTTAGCCCTGCAGGCACACCCGGGGCAAGGGTACTAGCCTCATAAACAAGAGGTGAGTTGAGAACTGCCTTCCGCTCCGGCCTGTTTCTCACTCCATTTCACGTATGGGACCCTTTCCCCGGGCTCTCAGACAGACACGAGCACTGTCAAATTCCTCTGGCTTCAGGAACGGCAATGTTAACTCAAGCGCAGTAACTCTATAGCATTGATTCTTGGTGTTAGTAGCCTGGGAACTAGGCTTCCAGGCACACAGGGTACAGCAGTGCTAATCTCCTCAAACAAGAGGGGAGTCGACAGCAGCCTTCCTTCCAGGCCTGCTTCTCACTCCGAGTTACGTTTAGGTTCCATTTCTCATGCTTTCACAAAAACACACAACAGATGAAGTGCACGCTCAGGAAGGGCGATCTTTGCTGAGGCACGGGTCCTCCGCACTTTTGTTCCTTTCCGTTGGGTGGATGGCACTTAGGACTACACGCACACACGGGAGAGCCGATCTAGTTTCCCGAAACAAGAGTTGAGTCGATAGCTGCCTCCTGCCCATGCTTATTTCTGCCTCGGAATTCTGCTGGGACTCATTCCCCAGGTTTGCACTCAAGCAGAGTTGAAAATCCTGCCACCCTGTGGAGAGGCGAATGAGCTGAAGCTGGGATTCTTGACCGGCTTCTTTCTGCCAAAACAGTGTGGAGCACTTAGCATTCCTATGCACACATGGAGCAGTAGTGTTAGCTTCAGGTAACAAGAGCTGAGTCGAGAGGTGCCTTCTGGCCCGGACTTCTTCTCCCTCGGTCTCACGTAAGGAACCCGTTCCCCAGGCTCTCACCCACGGTAGCCTGGAAAGTGCTTCCTCCCTCAGAGACGTGGATGGTAGCTAAAGCACGATTTCTCTACCGTGTTGTTTCTTCGAGTTAGAACGCTAGCCATTAGACTGCCATGCAAATGTGGGGCTGCCGTGCTAGCTTGGTCAAACACGTGGGGAGTCGTGTTCTGCCTTTCGCAGGGGCCTGAGTCTCACTCGCAAAAAGCTTTGGACTCCCTTGCAGTGCTCTCACGCACGCACACCACAAAATGCTGCCACCCTCAGGAGCAGCTGTTTTACCTGCAGCACAGGCTCTCAACCGAGTTTTTCCTTCGAGTTAGGTGGCTGTGTTTAAGGCGGCACACACACCCTCTCGAATGGTACTAGCCCCATAACCAGGATGTGAGTTAAGAGCTGCCTTCTGTACCGGCCTGTCTCTCCCCCGATATTACGATATTGAAACCGTCCCCAGGCTCTCAGCCACAGTACACCCTAAACTGCTCCGCCCACAGAGAGGTCGACGGTAGCTAAAGCACGGTTTCTCTACAGTGTTGTTTCTTCGAGTTAGAACGCTAGCTATTAGACTGCCATGCAAATGTGGGGCTGCCGTGCTAGCTTGGTCAAACACATGGGGAGTCGTGTTCTGCCTTTTGCTGGGGCCTGAGTCTCACTCGCAAAAAGCTTTGGACTCCCTTGCACTACTCTCACGCACGCACACAACAAAATGCTGCCACCCTCAGGAGCACCTGTTTTACCTGAAGCACAGGCTCTCAATCAAGTTTTCCTTCGAGTTAGGTGGCTGTGTTGAAGCCTGCACACACACCCTGGCGAACGGTAGCAGCCCCATAACCATGATGTGTGTTGAGAGCTGCCTTCTGTACCGGCCTGCCTCTCCCCGATATTATGATATTGAAACTGTGCCCAGGCTCTCAGCCACAGTACACCCTAAACTGCTTCGCCCACAGAGAGGTCGACGGTAGCTAAAGCACGGTTTCTCTGCTGTGTAGTTTCTTCGAGTTAGAACGCTAGCTATTAGACTTCCATGCAAAAGTGGGGCTGCCGTGCTAGCGTGATGAAACACACGGGGAGTCGTGTTCTGCCTTTCGCTGGGGCCTGAGTCTCGCTCGCAAAAAGCTTTGGACTTCCTTGCAGTGCTCTCACGCACGCACACAACAAAATGCTGCCACCCTCAGGAGCAGCTGTTTGACCTGACGCACAAGCTCTGAACCGAGATTTTCCTTCGAGTTAGGTGGCTGTGATTACCCTGGGCAACGGTACTAGCCCCATACCCATGATGTGGGTTGAGAGCTGCCTTCTGTACCGGCCTGTCTCTCCCCCGATATTACGATATTGAAACCGTCCCCAGGCTCTCAGCCACAGTACACCCTAAACTGCTTCGCCCACAGAGAGGTCGACGGTAGCTAAAGCACGGTTTGTCTACAGTGTTGTTTGTTCGAGTTAGAAAGCTAGCTATTAGACTTCCATTCAAAAGTGGGGCCGCAGTAGTAGTTTCATGGAGCAAGTGGGGAGTCGTGTTCTGGCTTCTTCCGGGGCCTGGGTCTCACAAGGAAAATGGTTTTGGACTCACTTGCTGTGCACTCACGCATGCACACCACACAATGCGTCCACCCTGAGGCATGGCTCTTTTAGCCGAAGCAGGAATTCCCTACAGAGTTGTTCCTTTGAGTTAGGTGGTTGGCTTATGGCCTGCAGGCACACCCGGGGCAAGGGGACTAGCCTCATAAACAAGAGGTGAGTTGAGAGCTGCCTTCCGCACCGGCCTGTTTCTCACTCCATTTCACGTATGGGACCCTTTCCCCGGTCTCTCATACACGAGCACTATACAACTCCTGCGGCTTCAGGAACGGCAATGGTAGCTAAAGCGCGGTAAGGCTACGGCATTGATTCTTGGTGTTAGTAGCCTGGTAGGCGAATGAGCTGCAGCTGGGATTCTTTACAGACTTGTTTCTTCCCAGTCAGGGTCGAGCACATAGCATTCCAAGCACACATGGAGCAGTAGTCTTAGCTTCAGGTAGCAAGAGCTGAGTCCAGAGGTGCCTTCTGCCCGGACCTATTTCTCCCTTGGTTTCACGTATGGAACCCGTTCCCCAGGCTCTCAGCCACGGTACTCCGTGTAATGCTTCCTCCGTCTAGAGGTCGACGGTAGCTAAAGCACGGTTTGTCTACAGTGTTGTTTCTTCGAGTGAGAACACTAGCTGTTAGACTTCCATGCAAAAGTGGGGCTGCCGTGCTAGCGTGATGAAATACATGGGGAGTCGTGTTCTGCCTTCTGCTGGGGCCTGAGGCTCATTCACAAAAAGCTTTGGACTCCCTTGCAGTGCTCTCATGCACGCACACAACAAAATGCTTCCACCCTCAGGAGCGGCTCTTTTAGCTGAAGCATGGATTCTCCAGCGAGTTTTTCCTTCGAGTTAGGCAGTTTTCATGAAGCCTGCACACACACCCGGGGCAACGGTACTAGCCCCATAACCATGGTTTGAGTTGAGAGCTGCCTTCTCTCCGGCCTGTCTCTCCCTCGATTTCACGAAACGGAACCCGTCCCCAGGCTCTCACCCACCGTACACCCTAAACTGCTTCCTCCCACATAGAGGTCGTCGGTAGCTAAAGCACGGTTTCTCTTCAGTGTTGTTTCTCCGAGTTAGAACGCTTGCTATGAATGTCCACAATAGCCAAACTGTGGAAAGAGCCATGTCCACCAACAGATGAATGGATAAAGAAGAGGGGGTATATATATATATACAATGGAATATTATGCAGCCATCAAAAGGAATGAGATCTTGCCATCTGCAACGACGTGGATGGAACTGGAGGGTATCATGCTGAGCGAAATAAGTCAAACCGAGAAAGACATGTATCATATGACCTCACTGATATGAGGAATTCTTAATCTCAGGAAACAAACTGAGGGTTGCTAGAGTGGGGGGTGGGGTGGGAGGGATGGGGTCACTGGGTGTTGGACACTGTGGAGGGTATGTGTTCTGGTAAGCGCTGTGAATTGTGCAAGACTGTTGAATCTCAGATCTGTACCTCTGAAACAAATAATGCAATATATGTTAAGAAAGAAAAAAAGAAGAAGAAGAATGTAGCAGGAGGGGAAGAATGAAGGGGGGAAAATCGGAGGGGGAGAAGAACCATGAGAGATGATGGACTCTGAAAAACAAACTGAGGGTTCTAGAGGGGAGGGGGCTGGGAGGATGGCTTAGCCTGGTGATGGGTATTGAGCAGGGCACGTTCTGCATGGAGCACTGGGTGTTATGCACAAACAATGAATCATGGAACACTATATCTAAAACTAATGATGTAATGTATGGGGATTAACATAACAATAAAAACATTAAATAATAATTAAAAAAAAGAACGCTTGCTATTAGACTTCCATGCAAAAGTGGGGCCGCAGTGCTAGCCTCAGGAAACAAGTGGGGAGTCATGTTCTGCCTTCTGCCGGGGCCTGAGTCCCACACGGAAAATGGGTCTGGACTCACTTGCAGTGCGCTCACGCATGCACACAGCAAAATGCGTCCACCCTCCGGCATGGCTACTTTAGCCGAAGCAGGAAATCTCTACAGAGTTGTTCCTTTGAGTTAGGTGGTTGGCTTTAGCCCTGCAGGCACACCCGGGGCAAGGGTACTAGCCTCATAAACAAGAGGTGAGTTGAGAACTGCCTTCCGCTCCGGCCTGTTTCTCACTCCATTTCACGTATGGGACCCTTTCCCCGGGCTCTCAGACAGACACGAGCACTGTCAAATTCCTCTGGCTTCAGGAACGGCAATGTTAACTCAAGCGCAGTAACTCTATAGCATTGATTCTTGGTGTTAGTAGCCTGGGAACTAGGCTTCCAGGCACACAGGGTACAGCAGTGCTAATCTCCTCAAACAAGAGGGGAGTCGACAGCAGCCTTCCTTCCAGGCCTGCTTCTCACTCCGAGTTACGTTTAGGTTCCATTTCTCATGCTTTCACAAAAACACACAACAGATGAAGTGCACGCTCAGGAAGGGCGATCTTTGCTGAGGCACGGGTCCTCCGCACTTTTGTTCCTTTCCGTTGGGTGGATGGCACTTAGGACTACACGCACACACGGGAGAGCCGATCTAGTTTCCCGAAACAAGAGTTGAGTCGATAGCTGCCTCCTGCCCATGCTTATTTCTGCCTCGGAATTCTGCTGGGACTCATTCCCCAGGTTTGCACTCAAGCAGAGTTGAAAATCCTGCCACCCTGTGGAGAGGCGAATGAGCTGAAGCTGGGATTCTTGACCGGCTTCTTTCTGCCAAAACAGTGTGGAGCACTTAGCATTCCTATGCACACATGGAGCAGTAGTGTTAGCTTCAGGTAACAAGAGCTGAGTCGAGAGGTGCCTTCTGGCCCGGACTTCTTCTCCCTCGGTCTCACGTAAGGAACCCGTTCCCCAGGCTCTCACCCACGGTAGCCTGGAAAGTGCTTCCTCCCTCAGAGACGTGGATGGTAGCTAAAGCACGATTTCTCTACCGTGTTGTTTCTTCGAGTTAGAACGCTAGCCATTAGACTGCCATGCAAATGTGGGGCTGCCGTGCTAGCTTGGTCAAACACGTGGGGAGTCGTGTTCTGCCTTTCGCAGGGGCCTGAGTCTCACTCGCAAAAAGCTTTGGACTCCCTTGCAGTGCTCTCACGCACGCACACCACAAAATGCTGCCACCCTCAGGAGCAGCTGTTTTACCTGCAGCACAGGCTCTCAACCGAGTTTTTCCTTCGAGTTAGGTGGCTGTGTTTAAGGCGGCACACACACCCTCTCGAATGGTACTAGCCCCATAACCAGGATGTGAGTTAAGAGCTGCCTTCTGTACCGGCCTGTCTCTCCCCCGATATTACGATATTGAAACCGTCCCCAGGCTCTCAGCCACAGTACACCCTAAACTGCTCCGCCCACAGAGAGGTCGACGGTAGCTAAAGCACGGTTTCTCTACAGTGTTGTTTCTTCGAGTTAGAACGCTAGCTATTAGACTGCCATGCAAATGTGGGGCTGCCGTGCTAGCTTGGTCAAACACATGGGGAGTCGTGTTCTGCCTTTTGCTGGGGCCTGAGTCTCACTCGCAAAAAGCTTTGGACTCCCTTGCACTACTCTCACGCACGCACACAACAAAATGCTGCCACCCTCAGGAGCACCTGTTTTACCTGAAGCACAGGCTCTCAATCAAGTTTTCCTTCGAGTTAGGTGGCTGTGTTGAAGCCTGCACACACACCCTGGCGAACGGTAGCAGCCCCATAACCATGATGTGTGTTGAGAGCTGCCTTCTGTACCGGCCTGCCTCTCCCCGATATTATGATATTGAAACTGTGCCCAGGCTCTCAGCCACAGTACACCCTAAACTGCTTCGCCCACAGAGAGGTCGACGGTAGCTAAAGCACGGTTTCTCTGCTGTGTAGTTTCTTCGAGTTAGAACGCTAGCTATTAGACTTCCATGCAAAAGTGGGGCTGCCGTGCTAGCGTGATGAAACACACGGGGAGTCGTGTTCTGCCTTTCGCTGGGGCCTGAGTCTCGCTCGCAAAAAGCTTTGGACTTCCTTGCAGTGCTCTCACGCACGCACACAACAAAATGCTGCCACCCTCAGGAGCAGCTGTTTGACCTGACGCACAAGCTCTGAACCGAGATTTTCCTTCGAGTTAGGTGGCTGTGATTACCCTGGGCAACGGTACTAGCCCCATACCCATGATGTGGGTTGAGAGCTGCCTTCTGTACCGGCCTGTCTCTCCCCCGATATTACGATATTGAAACCGTCCCCAGGCTCTCAGCCACAGTACACCCTAAACTGCTTCGCCCACAGAGAGGTCGACGGTAGCTAAAGCACGGTTTGTCTACAGTGTTGTTTGTTCGAGTTAGAAAGCTAGCTATTAGACTTCCATTCAAAAGTGGGGCCGCAGTAGTAGTTTCATGGAGCAAGTGGGGAGTCGTGTTCTGGCTTCTTCCGGGGCCTGGGTCTCACAAGGAAAATGGTTTTGGACTCACTTGCTGTGCACTCACGCATGCACACCACACAATGCGTCCACCCTGAGGCATGGCTCTTTTAGCCGAAGCAGGAATTCCCTACAGAGTTGTTCCTTTGAGTTAGGTGGTTGGCTTATGGCCTGCAGGCACACCCGGGGCAAGGGGACTAGCCTCATAAACAAGAGGTGAGTTGAGAGCTGCCTTCCGCACCGGCCTGTTTCTCACTCCATTTCACGTATGGGACCCTTTCCCCGGTCTCTCATACACGAGCACTATACAACTCCTGCGGCTTCAGGAACGGCAATGGTAGCTAAAGCGCGGTAAGGCTACGGCATTGATTCTTGGTGTTAGTAGCCTGGTAGGCGAATGAGCTGCAGCTGGGATTCTTTACAGACTTGTTTCTTCCCAGTCAGGGTCGAGCACATAGCATTCCAAGCACACATGGAGCAGTAGTCTTAGCTTCAGGTAGCAAGAGCTGAGTCCAGAGGTGCCTTCTGCCCGGACCTATTTCTCCCTTGGTTTCACGTATGGAACCCGTTCCCCAGGCTCTCAGCCACGGTACTCCGTGTAATGCTTCCTCCGTCTAGAGGTCGACGGTAGCTAAAGCACGGTTTGTCTACAGTGTTGTTTCTTCGAGTGAGAACACTAGCTGTTAGACTTCCATGCAAAAGTGGGGCTGCCGTGCTAGCGTGATGAAATACATGGGGAGTCGTGTTCTGCCTTCTGCTGGGGCCTGAGGCTCATTCACAAAAAGCTTTGGACTCCCTTGCAGTGCTCTCATGCACGCACACAACAAAATGCTTCCACCCTCAGGAGCGGCTCTTTTAGCTGAAGCATGGATTCTCCAGCGAGTTTTTCCTTCGAGTTAGGCAGTTTTCATGAAGCCTGCACACACACCCGGGGCAACGGTACTAGCCCCATAACCATGGTTTGAGTTGAGAGCTGCCTTCTCTCCGGCCTGTCTCTCCCTCGATTTCACGAAACGGAACCCGTCCCCAGGCTCTCACCCACCGTACACCCTAAACTGCTTCCTCCCACATAGAGGTCGTCGGTAGCTAAAGCACGGTTTCTCTTCAGTGTTGTTTCTCCGAGTTAGAACGCTTGCTATGAATGTCCACAATAGCCAAACTGTGGAAAGAGCCATGTCCACCAACAGATGAATGGATAAAGAAGAGGGGGTATATATATATATACAATGGAATATTATGCAGCCATCAAAAGGAATGAGATCTTGCCATCTGCAACGACGTGGATGGAACTGGAGGGTATCATGCTGAGCGAAATAAGTCAAACCGAGAAAGACATGTATCATATGACCTCACTGATATGAGGAATTCTTAATCTCAGGAAACAAACTGAGGGTTGCTAGAGTGGGGGGTGGGGTGGGAGGGATGGGGTCACTGGGTGTTGGACACTGTGGAGGGTATGTGTTCTGGTAAGCGCTGTGAATTGTGCAAGACTGTTGAATCTCAGATCTGTACCTCTGAAACAAATAATGCAATATATGTTAAGAAAGAAAAAAAGAAGAAGAAGAATGTAGCAGGAGGGGAAGAATGAAGGGGGGAAAATCGGAGGGGGAGAAGAACCATGAGAGATGATGGACTCTGAAAAACAAACTGAGGGTTCTAGAGGGGAGGGGGCTGGGAGGATGGCTTAGCCTGGTGATGGGTATTGAGCAGGGCACGTTCTGCATGGAGCACTGGGTGTTATGCACAAACAATGAATCATGGAACACTATATCTAAAACTAATGATGTAATGTATGGGGATTAACATAACAATAAAAACATTAAATAATAATTAAAAAAAAGAACGCTTGCTATTAGACTTCCATGCAAAAGTGGGGCCGCAGTGCTAGCCTCAGGAAACAAGTGGGGAGTCATGTTCTGCCTTCTGCCGGGGCCTGAGTCCCACACGGAAAATGGGTCTGGACTCACTTGCAGTGCGCTCACGCATGCACACAGCAAAATGCGTCCACCCTCCGGCATGGCTACTTTAGCCGAAGCAGGAAATCTCTACAGAGTTGTTCCTTTGAGTTAGGTGGTTGGCTTTAGCCCTGCAGGCACACCCGGGGCAAGGGTACTAGCCTCATAAACAAGAGGTGAGTTGAGAACTGCCTTCCGCTCCGGCCTGTTTCTCACTCCATTTCACGTATGGGACCCTTTCCCCGGGCTCTCAGACAGACACGAGCACTGTCAAATTCCTCTGGCTTCAGGAACGGCAATGTTAACTCAAGCGCAGTAACCCTATAGCATTGATTCTTGGTGTTAGTAGCCTGGGAACTAGGCTTCCAGGCACACAGGGTACAGCAGTGCTAATCTCCTCAAACAAGAGGGGAGTCGACAGCAGCCTTCCTTCCAGGCCTGCTTCTCACTCCGAGTTACGTTTAGGTTCCATTTCTCATGCTTTCACAAAAACACACAACAGATGAAGTGCACGCTCAGGAAGGGCGATCTTTGCTGAGGCACGGGTCCTCCGCACTTTTGTTCCTTTCCGTTGGGTGGATGGCACTTAGGACTACACGCACACACGGGAGAGCCGATCTAGTTTCCCGAAACAAGAGTTGAGTCGATAGCTGCCTCCTGCCCATGCTTATTTCTGCCTCGGAATTCTGCTGGGACTCATTCCCCAGGTTTGCACTCAAGCAGAGTTGAAAATCCTGCCACCCTGTGGAGAGGCGAATGAGCTGAAGCTGGGATTCTTGACCGGCTTCTTTCTGCCAAAACAGTGTGGAGCACTTAGCATTCCTATGCACACATGGAGCAGTAGTGTTAGCTTCAGGTAACAAGAGCTGAGTCGAGAGGTGCCTTCTGGCCCGGACTTCTTCTCCCTCGGTCTCACGTAAGGAACCCGTTCCCCAGGCTCTCACCCACGGTAGCCTGGAAAGTGCTTCCTCCCTCAGAGACGTGGATGGTAGCTAAAGCACGATTTCTCTACCGTGTTGTTTCTTCGAGTTAGAACGCTAGCCATTAGACTGCCATGCAAATGTGGGGCTGCCGTGCTAGCTTGGTCAAACACGTGGGGAGTCGTGTTCTGCCTTTCGCAGGGGCCTGAGTCTCACTCGCAAAAAGCTTTGGACTCCCTTGCAGTGCTCTCACGCACGCACACCACAAAATGCTGCCACCCTCAGGAGCAGCTGTTTTACCTGCAGCACAGGCTCTCAACCGAGTTTTTCCTTCGAGTTAGGTGGCTGTGTTTAAGGCGGCACACACACCCTCTCGAATGGTACTAGCCCCATAACCAGGATGTGAGTTAAGAGCTGCCTTCTGTACCGGCCTGTCTCTCCCCCGATATTACGATATTGAAACCGTCCCCAGGCTCTCAGCCACAGTACACCCTAAACTGCTCCGCCCACAGAGAGGTCGACGGTAGCTAAAGCACGGTTTCTCTACAGTGTTGTTTCTTCGAGTTAGAACGCTAGCTATTAGACTGCCATGCAAATGTGGGGCTGCCGTGCTAGCTTGGTCAAACACATGGGGAGTCGTGTTCTGCCTTTTGCTGGGGCCTGAGTCTCACTCGCAAAAAGCTTTGGACTCCCTTGCACTACTCTCACGCACGCACACAACAAAATGCTGCCACCCTCAGGAGCACCTGTTTTACCTGAAGCACAGGCTCTCAATCAAGTTTTCCTTCGAGTTAGGTGGCTGTGTTGAAGCCTGCACACACACCCTGGCGAACGGTACCAGCCCCATAACCATGATGTGTGTTGAGAGCTGCCTTCTGTACCGGCCTGCCTCTCCCCGATATTATGATATTGAAACTGTGCCCAGGCTCTCAGCCACAGTACACCCTAAACTGCTTCGCCCACAGAGAGGTCGACGGTAGCTAAAGCACGGTTTCTCTGCTGTGTAGTTTCTTCGAGTTAGAACGCTAGCTATTAGACTTCCATGCAAAAGTGGGGCTGCCGTGCTAGCGTGATGAAACACACGGGGAGTCGTGTTCTGCCTTTCGCTGGGGCCTGAGTCTCGCTCGCAAAAAGCTTTGGACTTCCTTGCAGTGCTCTCACGCACGCACACAACAAAATGCTGCCACCCTCAGGAGCAGCTGTTTGACCTGACGCACAAGCTCTGAACCGAGATTTTCCTTCGAGTTAGGTGGCTGTGATTACCCTGGGCAACGGTACTAGCCCCATACCCATGATGTGGGTTGAGAGCTGCCTTCTGTACCGGCCTGTCTCTCCCCCGATATTACGATATTGAAACCGTCCCCAGGCTCTCAGCCACAGTACACCCTAAACTGCTTCGCCCACAGAGAGGTCGACGGTAGCTAAAGCACGGTTTGTCTACAGTGTTGTTTGTTCGAGTTAGAAAGCTAGCTATTAGACTTCCATTCAAAAGTGGGGCCGCAGTAGTAGTTTCATGGAGCAAGTGGGGAGTCGTGTTCTGGCTTCTTCCGGGGCCTGGGTCTCACAAGGAAAATGGTTTTGGACTCACTTGCTGTGCACTCACGCATGCACACCACACAATGCGTCCACCCTGAGGCATGGCTCTTTTAGCCGAAGCAGGAATTCCCTACAGAGTTGTTCCTTTGAGTTAGGTGGTTGGCTTATGGCCTGCAGGCACACCCGGGGCAAGGGGACTAGCCTCATAAACAAGAGGTGAGTTGAGAGCTGCCTTCCGCACCGGCCTGTTTCTCACTCCATTTCACGTATGGGACCCTTTCCCCGGTCTCTCATACACGACCACTATACAACTGCGGCTTCAGGAACGGCAATGGTAGCTAAAGCGCAGTAAGGCTACAGCATTGATTCTTGGTGTTAGTAGCCTGGTAGGCGAATGAGCTGCAGCTGGGATTCTTTACAGACTTGTTTCTTCCCAGTCAGGGTCGAGCACATAGCATTCCAAGCACACATGGAGCAGTAGTCTTAGCTTCAGGTAGCAAGAGCTGAGTCCAGAGGTGCCTTCTGCCCGGACCTATTTCTCCCTTGGTTTCACGTATGGAACCCGTTCCCCAGGCTCTCAGCCACGGTACTCCGTGTAATGCTTCCTCCGTCTAGAGGTCGACGGTAGCTAAAGCACGGTTTGTCTACAGTGTTGTTTCTTCGAGTGAGAACACTAGCTGTTAGACTTCCATGCAAAAGTGGGGCTGCCGTGCTAGCGTGATGAAATACATGGGGAGTCGTGTTCTGCCTTCTGCTGGGGCCTGAGGCTCATTCACAAAAAGCTTTGGACTCCCTTGCAGTGCTCTCATGCACGCACACAACAAAATGCTTCCACCCTCAGGAGCGGCTCTTTTAGCTGAAGCATGGATTCTCCAGCGAGTTTTTCCTTCGAGTTAGGCAGTTTTCATGAAGCCTGCACACACACCCGGGGCAACGGTACTAGCCCCATAACCATGGTTTGAGTTGAGAGCTGCCTTCTCTCCGGCCTGTCTCTCCCTCGATTTCACGAAACGGAACCCGTCCCCAGGCTCTCACCCACCGTACACCCTAAACTGCTTCCTCCCACATAGAGGTCGTCGGTAGCTAAAGCACGGTTTCTCTTCAGTGTTGTTTCTCCGAGTTAGAACGCTTGCTATGAATGTCCACAATAGCCAAACTGTGGAAAGAGCCATGTCCACCAACAGATGAATGGATAAAGAAGAGGGGGTATATATATATACAATGGAATATTATGCAGCCATCAAAAGGAATGAGATCTTGCCATCTGCAACGACGTGGATGGAACTGGAGGGTATCATGCTGAGCGAAATAAGTCAAACCGAGAAAGACATGTATCATATGACCTCACTGATATGAGGAATTCTTAATCTCAGGAAACAAACTGAGGGTTGCTAGAGTGGGGGGTGGGGTGGGAGGGATGGGGTCACTGGGTGTTGGACACTGTGGAGGGTATGTGTTCTGGTAAGCGCTGTGAATTGTGCAAGACTGTTGAATCTCAGATCTGTACCTCTGAAACAAATAATGCAATATATGTTAAGAAAGAAAAAAAGAAGAAGAAGAATGTAGCAGGAGGGGAAGAATGAAGGGGGGAAAATCGGAGGGGGAGAAGAACCATGAGAGATGATGGACTCTGAAAAACAAACTGAGGGTTCTAGAGGGGAGGGGGCTGGGAGGATGGCTTAGCCTGGTGATGGGTATTGAGCAGGGCACGTTCTGCATGGAGCACTGGGTGTTATGCACAAACAATGAATCATGGAACACTATATCTAAAACTAATGATGTAATGTATGGGGATTAACATAACAATAAAAACATTAAATAATAATTAAAAAAAAGAACGCTTGCTATTAGACTTCCATGCAAAAGTGGGGCCGCAGTGCTAGCCTCAGGAAACAAGTGGGGAGTCATGTTCTGCCTTCTGCCGGGGCCTGAGTCCCACACGGAAAATGGGTCTGGACTCACTTGCAGTGCGCTCACGCATGCACACAGCAAAATGCGTCCACCCTCCGGCATGGCTACTTTAGCCGAAGCAGGAAATCTCTACAGAGTTGTTCCTTTGAGTTAGGTGGTTGGCTTTAGCCCTGCAGGCACACCCGGGGCAAGGGTACTAGCCTCATAAACAAGAGGTGAGTTGAGAACTGCCTTCCGCTCCGGCCTGTTTCTCACTCCATTTCACGTATGGGACCCTTTCCCCGGGCTCTCAGACAGACACGAGCACTGTCAAATTCCTCTGGCTTCAGGAACGGCAATGTTAACTCAAGCGCAGTAACTCTATAGCATTGATTCTTGGTGTTAGTAGCCTGGGAACTAGGCTTCCAGGCACACAGGGTACAGCAGTGCTAATCTCCTCAAACAAGAGGGGAGTCGACAGCAGCCTTCCTTCCAGGCCTGCTTCTCACTCCGAGTTACGTTTAGGTTCCATTTCTCATGCTTTCACAAAAACACACAACAGATGAAGTGCACGCTCAGGAAGGGCGATCTTTGCTGAGGCACGGGTCCTCCGCACTTTTGTTCCTTTCCGTTGGGTGGATGGCACTTAGGACTACACGCACACACGGGAGAGCCGATCTAGTTTCCCGAAACAAGAGTTGAGTCGATAGCTGCCTCCTGCCCATGCTTATTTCTGCCTCGGAATTCTGCTGGGACTCATTCCCCAGGTTTGCACTCAAGCAGAGTTGAAAATCCTGCCACCCTGTGGAGAGGCGAATGAGCTGAAGCTGGGATTCTTGACCGGCTTCTTTCTGCCAAAACAGTGTGGAGCACTTAGCATTCCTATGCACACATGGAGCAGTAGTGTTAGCTTCAGGTAACAAGAGCTGAGTCGAGAGGTGCCTTCTGGCCCGGACTTCTTCTCCCTCGGTCTCACGTAAGGAACCCGTTCCCCAGGCTCTCACCCACGGTAGCCTGGAAAGTGCTTCCTCCCTCAGAGACGTGGATGGTAGCTAAAGCACGATTTCTCTACCGTGTTGTTTCTTCGAGTTAGAACGCTAGCCATTAGACTGCCATGCAAATGTGGGGCTGCCGTGCTAGCTTGGTCAAACACGTGGGGAGTCGTGTTCTGCCTTTCGCAGGGGCCTGAGTCTCACTCGCAAAAAGCTTTGGACTCCCTTGCAGTGCTCTCACGCACGCACACCACAAAATGCTGCCACCCTCAGGAGCAGCTGTTTTACCTGCAGCACAGGCTCTCAACCGAGTTTTTCCTTCGAGTTAGGTGGCTGTGTTTAAGGCGGCACACACACCCTCTCGAATGGTACTAGCCCCATAACCAGGATGTGAGTTAAGAGCTGCCTTCTGTACCGGCCTGTCTCTCCCCCGATATTACGATATTGAAACCGTCCCCAGGCTCTCAGCCACAGTACACCCTAAACTGCTCCGCCCACAGAGAGGTCGACGGTAGCTAAAGCACGGTTTCTCTACAGTGTTGTTTCTTCGAGTTAGAACGCTAGCTATTAGACTGCCATGCAAATGTGGGGCTGCCGTGCTAGCTTGGTCAAACACATGGGGAGTCGTGTTCTGCCTTTTGCTGGGGCCTGAGTCTCACTCGCAAAAAGCTTTGGACTCCCTTGCACTACTCTCACGCACGCACACAACAAAATGCTGCCACCCTCAGGAGCACCTGTTTTACCTGAAGCACAGGCTCTCAATCAAGTTTTCCTTCGAGTTAGGTGGCTGTGTTGAAGCCTGCACACACACCCTGGCGAACGGTACCAGCCCCATAACCATGATGTGTGTTGAGAGCTGCCTTCTGTACCGGCCTGCCTCTCCCCGATATTATGATATTGAAACTGTGCCCAGGCTCTCAGCCACAGTACACCCTAAACTGCTTCGCCCACAGAGAGGTCGACGGTAGCTAAAGCACGGTTTCTCTGCTGTGTAGTTTCTTCGAGTTAGAACGCTAGCTATTAGACTTCCATGCAAAAGTGGGGCTGCCGTGCTAGCGTGATGAAACACACGGGGAGTCGTGTTCTGCCTTTCGCTGGGGCCTGAGTCTCGCTCGCAAAAAGCTTTGGACTTCCTTGCAGTGCTCTCACGCACGCACACAACAAAATGCTGCCACCCTCAGGAGCAGCTGTTTGACCTGACGCACAAGCTCTGAACCGAGATTTTCCTTCGAGTTAGGTGGCTGTGATTACCCTGGGCAACGGTACTAGCCCCATACCCATGATGTGGGTTGAGAGCTGCCTTCTGTACCGGCCTGTCTCTCCCCCGATATTACGATATTGAAACCGTCCCCAGGCTCTCAGCCACAGTACACCCTAAACTGCTTCGCCCACAGAGAGGTCGACGGTAGCTAAAGCACGGTTTGTCTACAGTGTTGTTTGTTCGAGTTAGAAAGCTAGCTATTAGACTTCCATTCAAAAGTGGGGCCGCAGTAGTAGTTTCATGGAGCAAGTGGGGAGTCGTGTTCTGGCTTCTTCCGGGGCCTGGGTCTCACAAGGAAAATGGTTTTGGACTCACTTGCTGTGCACTCACGCATGCACACCACACAATGCGTCCACCCTGAGGCATGGCTCTTTTAGCCGAAGCAGGAATTCCCTACAGAGTTGTTCCTTTGAGTTAGGTGGTTGGCTTATGGCCTGCAGGCACACCCGGGGCAAGGGGACTAGCCTCATAAACAAGAGGTGAGTTGAGAGCTGCCTTCCACACCGGCCTGTTTCTCACTCCATTTCACGTATGGGACCCTTTCCCCGGTCTCTCATACACGAGCACTATACAACTCCTGCGGCTTCAGGAACGGCAATGGTAGCTAAAGCGCGGTAAGGCTACGGCATTGATTCTTGGTGTTAGTAGCCTGGTAGGCGAATGAGCTGCAGCTGGGATTCTTTACAGACTTGTTTCTTCCCAGTCAGGGTCGAGCACATAGCATTCCAAGCACACATGGAGCAGTAGTCTTAGCTTCAGGTAGCAAGAGCTGAGTCCAGAGGTGCCTTCTGCCCGGACCTATTTCTCCCTTGGTTTCACGTATGGAACCCGTTCCCCAGGCTCTCAGCCACGGTACTCCGTGTAATGCTTCCTCCGTCTAGAGGTCGACGGTAGCTAAAGCACGGTTTGTCTACAGTGTTGTTTCTTCGAGTGAGAACACTAGCTGTTAGACTTCCATGCAAAAGTGGGGCTGCCGTGCTAGCGTGATGAAATACATGGGGAGTCGTGTTCTGCCTTCTGCTGGGGCCTGAGGCTCATTCACAAAAAGCTTTGGACTCCCTTGCAGTGCTCTCATGCACGCACACAACAAAATGCTTCCACCCTCAGGAGCGGCTCTTTTAGCTGAAGCATGGATTCTCCAGCGAGTTTTTCCTTCGAGTTAGGCAGTTTTCATGAAGCCTGCACACACACCCGGGGCAACGGTACTAGCCCCATAACCATGGTTTGAGTTGAGAGCTGCCTTCTCTCCGGCCTGTCTCTCCCTCGATTTCACGAAACGGAACCCGTCCCCAGGCTCTCACCCACCGTACACCCTAAACTGCTTCCTCCCACATAGAGGTCGTCGGTAGCTAAAGCACGGTTTCTCTTCAGTGTTGTTTCTCCGAGTTAGAACGCTTGCTATGAATGTCCACAATAGCCAAACTGTGGAAAGAGCCATGTCCACCAACAGATGAATGGATAAAGAAGAGGGGGTATATATATATACAATGGAATATTATGCAGCCATCAAAAGGAATGAGATCTTGCCATCTGCAACGACGTGGATGGAACTGGAGGGTATCATGCTGAGCGAAATAAGTCAAACCGAGAAAGACATGTATCATATGACCTCACTGATATGAGGAATTCTTAATCTCAGGAAACAAACTGAGGGTTGCTAGAGTGGGGGGTGGGGTGGGAGGGATGGGGTCACTGGGTGTTGGACACTGTGGAGGGTATGTGTTCTGGTAAGCGCTGTGAATTGTGCAAGACTGTTGAATCTCAGATCTGTACCTCTGAAACAAATAATGCAATATATGTTAAGAAAGAAAAAAAGAAGAAGAAGAATGTAGCAGGAGGGGAAGAATGAAGGGGGGAAAATCGGAGGGGGAGAAGAACCATGAGAGATGATGGACTCTGAAAAACAAACTGAGGGTTCTAGAGGGGAGGGGGCTGGGAGGATGGCTTAGCCTGGTGATGGGTATTGAGCAGGGCACGTTCTGCATGGAGCACTGGGTGTTATGCACAAACAATGAATCATGGAACACTATATCTAAAACTAATGATGTAATGTATGGGGATTAACATAACAATAAAAACATTAAATAATAATTAAAAAAAAGAACGCTTGCTATTAGACTTCCATGCAAAAGTGGGGCCGCAGTGCTAGCCTCAGGAAACAAGTGGGGAGTCATGTTCTGCCTTCTGCCGGGGCCTGAGTCCCACACGGAAAATGGGTCTGGACTCACTTGCAGTGCGCTCACGCATGCACACAGCAAAATGCGTCCACCCTCCGGCATGGCTACTTTAGCCGAAGCAGGAAATCTCTACAGAGTTGTTCCTTTGAGTTAGGTGGTTGGCTTTAGCCCTGCAGGCACACCCGGGGCAAGGGTACTAGCCTCATAAACAAGAGGTGAGTTGAGAACTGCCTTCCGCTCCGGCCTGTTTCTCACTCCATTTCACGTATGGGACCCTTTCCCCGGGCTCTCAGACAGACACGAGCACTGTCAAATTCCTCTGGCTTCAGGAACGGCAATGTTAACTCAAGCGCAGTAACTCTATAGCATTGATTCTTGGTGTTAGTAGCCTGGGAACTAGGCTTCCAGGCACACAGGGTACAGCAGTGCTAATCTCCTCAAACAAGAGGGGAGTCGACAGCAGCCTTCCTTCCAGGCCTGCTTCTCACTCCGAGTTACGTTTAGGTTCCATTTCTCATGCTTTCACAAAAACACACAACAGATGAAGTGCACGCTCAGGAAGGGCGATCTTTGCTGAGGCACGGGTCCTCCGCACTTTTGTTCCTTTCCGTTGGGTGGATGGCACTTAGGACTACACGCACACACGGGAGAGCCGATCTAGTTTCCCGAAACAAGAGTTGAGTCGATAGCTGCCTCCTGCCCATGCTTATTTCTGCCTCGGAATTCTGCTGGGACTCATTCCCCAGGTTTGCACTCAAGCAGAGTTGAAAATCCTGCCACCCTGTGGAGAGGCGAATGAGCTGAAGCTGGGATTCTTGACCGGCTTCTTTCTGCCAAAACAGTGTGGAGCACTTAGCATTCCTATGCACACATGGAGCAGTAGTGTTAGCTTCAGGTAACAAGAGCTGAGTCGAGAGGTGCCTTCTGGCCCGGACTTCTTCTCCCTCGGTCTCACGTAAGGAACCCGTTCCCCAGGCTCTCACCCACGGTAGCCTGGAAAGTGCTTCCTCCCTCAGAGACGTGGATGGTAGCTAAAGCACGATTTCTCTACCGTGTTGTTTCTTCGAGTTAGAACGCTAGCCATTAGACTGCCATGCAAATGTGGGGCTGCCGTGCTAGCTTGGTCAAACACGTGGGGAGTCGTGTTCTGCCTTTCGCAGGGGCCTGAGTCTCACTCGCAAAAAGCTTTGGACTCCCTTGCAGTGCTCTCACGCACGCACACCACAAAATGCTGCCACCCTCAGGAGCAGCTGTTTTACCTGCAGCACAGGCTCTCAACCGAGTTTTTCCTTCGAGTTAGGTGGCTGTGTTTAAGGCGGCACACACACCCTCTCGAATGGTACTAGCCCCATAACCAGGATGTGAGTTAAGAGCTGCCTTCTGTACCGGCCTGTCTCTCCCCCGATATTACGATATTGAAACCGTCCCCAGGCTCTCAGCCACAGTACACCCTAAACTGCTCCGCCCACAGAGAGGTCGACGGTAGCTAAAGCACGGTTTCTCTACAGTGTTGTTTCTTCGAGTTAGAACGCTAGCTATTAGACTGCCATGCAAATGTGGGGCTGCCGTGCTAGCTTGGTCAAACACATGGGGAGTCGTGTTCTGCCTTTTGCTGGGGCCTGAGTCTCACTCGCAAAAAGCTTTGGACTCCCTTGCACTACTCTCACGCACGCACACAACAAAATGCTGCCACCCTCAGGAGCACCTGTTTTACCTGAAGCACAGGCTCTCAATCAAGTTTTCCTTCGAGTTAGGTGGCTGTGTTGAAGCCTGCACACACACCCTGGCGAACGGTACCAGCCCCATAACCATGATGTGTGTTGAGAGCTGCCTTCTGTACCGGCCTGCCTCTCCCCGATATTATGATATTGAAACTGTGCCCAGGCTCTCAGCCACAGTACACCCTAAACTGCTTCGCCCACAGAGAGGTCGACGGTAGCTAAAGCACGGTTTCTCTGCTGTGTAGTTTCTTCGAGTTAGAACGCTAGCTATTAGACTTCCATGCAAAAGTGGGGCTGCCGTGCTAGCGTGATGAAACACACGGGGAGTCGTGTTCTGCCTTTCGCTGGGGCCTGAGTCTCGCTCGCAAAAAGCTTTGGACTTCCTTGCAGTGCTCTCACGCACGCACACAACAAAATGCTGCCACCCTCAGGAGCAGCTGTTTGACCTGACGCACAAGCTCTGAACCGAGATTTTCCTTCGAGTTAGGTGGCTGTGATTACCCTGGGCAACGGTACTAGCCCCATACCCATGATGTGGGTTGAGAGCTGCCTTCTGTACCGGCCTGTCTCTCCCCCGATATTACGATATTGAAACCGTCCCCAGGCTCTCAGCCACAGTACACCCTAAACTGCTTCGCCCACAGAGAGGTCGACGGTAGCTAAAGCACGGTTTGTCTACAGTGTTGTTTGTTCGAGTTAGAAAGCTAGCTATTAGACTTCCATTCAAAAGTGGGGCCGCAGTAGTAGTTTCATGGAGCAAGTGGGGAGTCGTGTTCTGGCTTCTTCCGGGGCCTGGGTCTCACAAGGAAAATGGTTTTGGACTCACTTGCTGTGCACTCACGCATGCACACCACACAATGCGTCCACCCTGAGGCATGGCTCTTTTAGCCGAAGCAGGAATTCCCTACAGAGTTGTTCCTTTGAGTTAGGTGGTTGGCTTATGGCCTGCAGGCACACCCGGGGCAAGGGGACTAGCCTCATAAACAAGAGGTGAGTTGAGAGCTGCCTTCCGCACCGGCCTGTTTCTCACTCCATTTCACGTATGGGACCCTTTCCCCGGTCTCTCATACACGACCACTATACAACTGCGGCTTCAGGAACGGCAATGGTAGCTAAAGCGCAGTAAGGCTACAGCATTGATTCTTGGTGTTAGTAGCCTGGTAGGCGAATGAGCTGCAGCTGGGATTCTTTACAGACTTGTTTCTTCCCAGTCAGGGTCGAGCACATAGCATTCCAAGCACACATGGAGCAGTAGTCTTAGCTTCAGGTAGCAAGAGCTGAGTCCAGAGGTGCCTTCTGCCCGGACCTATTTCTCCCTTGGTTTCACGTATGGAACCCGTTCCCCAGGCTCTCAGCCACGGTACTCCGTGTAATGCTTCCTCCGTCTAGAGGTCGACGGTAGCTAAAGCACGGTTTCTCTACAGTGTTGTTTCTTCGAGTGAGAACACTAGCTGTTAGACTTCCATGCAAAAGTGGGGCTGCCGTGCTAGCGTGATGAAATACATGGGGAGTCGTGTTCTGCCTTCTGCTGGGGCCTGAGGCTCATTCACAAAAAGCTTTGGACTCCCTTGCAGTGCTCTCATGCACGCACACAACAAAATGCTTCCACCCTCAGGAGCGGCTCTTTTAGCTGAAGCATGGATTCTCCAGCGAGTTTTTCCTTCGAGTTAGGCAGTTTTCATGAAGCCTGCACACACACCCGGGGCAACGGTACTAGCCCCATAACCATGGTTTGAGTTGAGAGCTGCCTTCTCTCCGGCCTGTCTCTCCCTCGATTTCACGAAACGGAACCCGTCCTCAGGCTCTCACCCACCGTACACCCTAAACTGCTTCCTCCCACATAGAGGTCGTCGGTAGCTAAAGCACGGTTTCTCTTCAGTGTTGTTTCTCCGAGTTAGAACGCTTGCTATGAATGTCCACAATAGCCAAACTGTGGAAAGAGCCATGTCCACCAACAGATGAATGGGTAAAGAAGAGGGGGTATATATATATATACAATGGAATATTATGCAGCCATCAAAAGGAATGAGATCTTGCCATCTGCAACGACGTGGATGGAACTGGAGGGTATCATGCTGAGCGAAATAAGTCAAACCGAGAAAGACATGTATCATATGACCTCACTGATATGAGGAATTCTTAATCTCAGGAAACAAACTGAGGGTTGCTAGAGTGGGGGGTGGGGTGGGAGGGATGGGGTCACTGGGTGTTGGACACTGTGGAGGGTATGTGTTCTGGTAAGCGCTGTGAATTGTGCAAGACTGTTGAATCTCAGATCTGTACCTCTGAAACAAATAATGCAATATATGTTAAGAAAGAAAAAAAGAAGAAGAAGAATGTAGCAGGAGGGGAAGAATGAAGGGGGGAAAATCGGAGGGGGAGAAGAACCATGAGAGATGATGGACTCTGAAAAACAAACTGAGGGTTCTAGAGGGGAGGGGGCTGGGAGGATGGCTTAGCCTGGTGATGGGTATTGAGCAGGGCACGTTCTGCATGGAGCACTGGGTGTTATGCACAAACAATGAATCATGGAACACTATATCTAAAACTAATGATGTAATGTATGGGGATTAACATAACAATAAAAACATTAAATAATAATTAAAAAAAAGAACGCTTGCTATTAGACTTCCATGCAAAAGTGGGGCCGCAGTGCTAGCCTCAGGAAACAAGTGGGGAGTCATGTTCTGCCTTCTGCCGGGGCCTGAGTCCCACACGGAAAATGGGTCTGGACTCACTTGCAGTGCGCTCACGCATGCACACAGCAAAATGCGTCCACCCTCCGGCATGGCTACTTTAGCCGAAGCAGGAAATCTCTACAGAGTTGTTCCTTTGAGTTAGGTGGTTGGCTTTAGCCCTGCAGGCACACCCGGGGCAAGGGTACTAGCCTCATAAACAAGAGGTGAGTTGAGAACTGCCTTCCGCTCCGGCCTGTTTCTCACTCCATTTCACGTATGGGACCCTTTCCCCGGGCTCTCAGACAGACACGAGCACTGTCAAATTCCTCTGGCTTCAGGAACGGCAATGTTAACTCAAGCGCAGTAACTCTATAGCATTGATTCTTGGTGTTAGTAGCCTGGGAACTAGGCTTCCAGGCACACAGGGTACAGCAGTGCTAATCTCCTCAAACAAGAGGGGAGTCGACAGCAGCCTTCCTTCCAGGCCTGCTTCTCACTCCGAGTTACGTTTAGGTTCCATTTCTCATGCTTTCACAAAAACACACAACAGATGAAGTGCACGCTCAGGAAGGGCGATCTTTGCTGAGGCACGGGTCCTCCGCACTTTTGTTCCTTTCCGTTGGGTGGATGGCACTTAGGACTACACGCACACACGGGAGAGCCGATCTAGTTTCCCGAAACAAGAGTTGAGTCGATAGCTGCCTCCTGCGCATGCTTATTTCTGCCTCGGAATTCTGCTGGGACTCATTCCCCAGGTTTGCACTCAAGCAGAGTTGAAAATCCTGCCACCCTGTGGAGAGGCGAATGAGCTGAAGCTGGGATTCTTGACCGGCTTCTTTCTGCCAAAACAGTGTGGAGCACTTAGCATTCCTATGCACACATGGAGCAGTAGTGTTAGCTTCAGGTAACAAGAGCTGAGTCGAGAGGTGCCTTCTGGCCCGGACTTCTTCTCCCTCGGTCTCACGTAAGGAACCCGTTCCCCAGGCTCTCACCCACGGTAGCCTGGAAAGTGCTTCCTCCCTCAGAGACGTGGATGGTAGCTAAAGCACGATTTCTCTACCGTGTTGTTTCTTCGAGTTAGAACGCTAGCCATTAGACTGCCATGCAAATGTGGGGCTGCCGTGCTAGCTTGGTCAAACACGTGGGGAGTCGTGTTCTGCCTTTCGCAGGGGCCTGAGTCTCACTCGCAAAAAGCTTTGGACTCCCTTGCAGTGCTCTCACGCACGCACACCACAAAATGCTGCCACCCTCAGGAGCAGCTGTTTTACCTGCAGCACAGGCTCTCAACCGAGTTTTTCCTTCGAGTTAGGTGGCTGTGTTTAAGGCGGCACACACACCCTCTCGAATGGTACTAGCCCCATAACCAGGATGTGAGTTAAGAGCTGCCTTCTGTACCGGCCTGTCTCTCCCCCGATATTACGATATTGAAACCGTCCCCAGGCTCTCAGCCACAGTACACCCTAAACTGCTCCGCCCACAGAGAGGTCGACGGTAGCTAAAGCACGGTTTCTCTACAGTGTTGTTTCTTCGAGTTAGAACGCTAGCTATTAGACTGCCATGCAAATGTGGGGCTGCCGTGCTAGCTTGGTCAAACACATGGGGAGTCGTGTTCTGCCTTTTGCTGGGGCCTGAGTCTCACTCGCAAAAAGCTTTGGACTCCCTTGCACTACTCTCACGCACGCACACAACAAAATGCTGCCACCCTCAGGAGCACCTGTTTTACCTGAAGCACAGGCTCTCAATCAAGTTTTCCTTCGAGTTAGGTGGCTGTGTTGAAGCCTGCACACACACCCTGGCGAACGGTACCAGCCCCATAACCATGATGTGTGTTGAGAGCTGCCTTCTGTACCGGCCTGCCTCTCCCCGATATTACGATATTGAAACCGTCCCCAGGCTCTCAGCCACAGTACACCCTAAACTGCTTCGCCCACAGAGAGGTCGACGGTAGCTAAAGCACGGTTTGTCTACAGTGTTGTTTGTTCGAGTTAGAAAGCTAGCTATTAGACTTCCATTCAAAAGTGGGGCCGCAGTAGTAGTTTCATGGAGCAAGTGGGGAGTCGTGTTCTGGCTTCTTCCGGGGCCTGGGTCTCACAAGGAAAATGGTTTTGGACTCACTTGCTGTGCACTCACGCATGCACACCACACAATGCGTCCACCCTGAGGCATGGCTCTTTTAGCCGAAGCAGGAATTCCCTACAGAGTTGTTCCTTTGAGTTAGGTGGTTGGCTTATGGCCTGCAGGCACACCCGGGGCAAGGGGACTAGCCTCATAAACAAGAGGTGAGTTGAGAGCTGCCTTCCGCACCGGCCTGTTTCTCACTCCATTTCACGTATGGGACCCTTTCCCCGGTCTCTCATACACGACCACTATACAACTCCTGCGGCTTCAGGAACGGCAATGGTAGCTAAAGCGCGGTAAGGCTACAGCATTGATTCTTGGTGTTAGTAGCCTGGTAGGCGAATGAGCTGCAGCTGGGATTCTTTACAGACTTGTTTCTTCCCAGTCAGGGTCGAGCACATAGCATTCCAAGCACACATGGAGCAGTAGTCTTAGCTTCAGGTAGCAAGAGCTGAGTCCAGAGGTGCCTTCTGCCCGGACCTATTTCTCCCTTGGTTTCACGTATGGAACCCGTTCCCCAGGCTCTCAGCCACGGTACTCCGTGTAATGCTTCCTCCGTCTAGAGGTCGACGGTAGCTAAAGTACGGTTTGTCTACAGTGTTGTTTCTTCGAGTGAGAACACTAGCTGTTAGACTTCCATGCAAAAGTGGGGCTGCCGTGCTAGCGTGATGAAATACATGGGGAGTCGTGTTCTGCCTTCTGCTGGGGCCTGAGGCTCATTCACAAAAAGCTTTGGACTCCCTTGCAGTGCTCTCATGCACGCACACAACAAAATGCTTCCACCCTCAGGAGCGGCTCTTTTAGCTGAAGCATGGATTCTCCAGCGAGTTTTTCCTTCGAGTTAGGCAGTTTTCATGAAGCCTGCACACACACCCGGGGCAACGGTACTAGCCCCATAACCATGGTTTGAGTTGAGAGCTGCCTTCTCTCCGGCCTGTCTCTCCCTCGATTTCACGAAACGGAACCCGTCCCCAGGCTCTCACCCACCGTACACCCTAAACTGCTTCCTCCCACATAGAGGTCGTCGGTAGCTAAAGCACGGTTTCTCTTCAGTGTTGTTTCTCCGAGTTAGAACGCTTGCTATTAATGTCCACAATAGCCAAACTGTGGAAAGAGCCATGTCCACCAACAGATGAATGGATAAAGAAGAGGGGGTATATATATATATACAATGGAATATTATGCAGCCATCAAAAGGAATGAGATCTTGCCATCTGCAACGACGTGGATGGAACTGGAGGGTATCATGCTGAGCGAAATAAGTCAAACCGAGAAAGACATGTATCATATGACCTCACTGATATGAGGAATTCTTAATCTCAGGAAACAAACTGAGGGTTGCTAGAGTGGGGGGTGGGGTGGGAGGGATGGGGTCACTGGGTGTTGGACACTGTGGAGGGTATGTGTTCTGGTAAGCGCTGTGAATTGTGCAAGACTGTTGAATCTCAGATCTGTACCTCTGAAACAAATAATGCAATATATGTTAAGAAAGAAAAAAAGAAGAAGAAGAATGTAGCAGGAGGGGAAGAATGAAGGGGGGAAAATCGGAGGGGGAGAAGAACCATGAGAGATGATGGACTCTGAAAAACAAACTGAGGGTTCTAGAGGGGAGGGGGCTGGGAGGATGGCTTAGCCTGGTGATGGGTATTGAGCAGGGCACGTTCTGCATGGAGCACTGGGTGTTATGCACAAACAATGAATCATGGAACACTATATCTAAAACTAATGATGTAATGTATGGGGATTAACATAACAATAAAAACATTAAATAATAATTAAAAAAAAGAACGCTTGCTATTAGACTTCCATGCAAAAGTGGGGCCGCAGTGCTAGCCTCAGGAAACAAGTGGGGAGTCATGTTCTGCCTTCTGCCGGGGCCTGAGTCCCACACGGAAAATGGGTCTGGACTCACTTGCAGTGCGCTCACGCATGCACACAGCAAAATGCGTCCACCCTCCGGCATGGCTACTTTAGCCGAAGCAGGAAATCTCTACAGAGTTGTTCCTTTGAGTTAGGTGGTTGGCTTTAGCCCTGCAGGCACACCCGGGGCAAGGGTACTAGCCTCATAAACAAGAGGTGAGTTGAGAACTGCCTTCCGCTCCGGCCTGTTTCTCACTCCATTTCACGTATGGGACCCTTTCCCCGGGCTCTCAGACAGACACGAGCACTGTCAAATTCCTCTGGCTTCTGGAACGGCAATGTTAACTCAAGCGCAGTAACTCTATAGCATTGATTCTTGGTGTTAGTAGCCTGGGAACTAGGCTTCCAGGCACACAGGGTACAGCAGTGCTAATCTCCTCAAACAAGAGGGGAGTCGACAGCAGCCTTCCTTACAGGCCTGCTTCTCACTCCGAGTTACGTTTAGGTTCCATTTCTCATGCTTTCACAAAAACACACAACAGATGAAGTGCACGCTCAGGAAGGGCGATCTTTGCTGAGGCACGGGTCCTCCGCACTTTTGTTCCTTTCCGTTGGGTGGATGGCACTTAGGACTACACGCACACACGGGAGAGCCGATCTAGTTTCCCGAAACAAGAGTTGAGTCGATAGCTGCCTCCTGCCCATGCTTATTTCTGCCTCGGAATTCTGCTGGGACTCATTCCCCAGGTTTGCACTCAAGCAGAGTTGAAAATCCTGCCACCCTGTGGAGAGGCGAATGAGCTGAAGCTGGGATTCTTGACCGGCTTCTTTCTGCCAAAACAGTGTGGAGCACTTAGCATTCCTATGCACACATGGAGCAGTAGTGTTAGCTTCAGGTAACAAGAGCTGAGTCGAGAGGTGCCTTCTGGCCCGGACTTCTTCTCCCTCGGTCTCACGTAAGGAACCCGTTCCCCAGGCTCTCACCCACGGTAGCCTGGAAAGTGCTTCCTCACTCAGAGACGTGGATGGTAGCTAAAGCACGATTTCTCTACCGTGTTGTTTCTTCGAGTTAGAACGCTAGCTATTAGACTGCCATGCAAATGTGGGGCTGCCGTGCTAGCTTGGTCAAACACATGGGGAGTCGTGTTCTGCCTTTCGCAGGGGCCTGAGTCTCACTCGCAAAAAGCTTTGGACTCCCTTGCAGTGCTCTCACGCACGCACACCACAAAATGCTGCCACCCTCAGGAGCAGCTGTTTTACCTGCAGCACAGGCTCTCAACCGAGTTTTTCCTTCGAGTTAGGTGGCTGTGTTTAAGGCGGCACACACACCCTCTCGAATGGTACTAGCCCCATAACCAGGATGTGAGTTAAGAGCTGCCTTCTGTACCGGCCTGTCTCTCCCCGATATTACGATATTGAAACCGTCCCCAGGCTCTCAGCCACAGTACACCCTAAACTGCTCCGCCCACAGAGAGGTCGACGGTAGCTAAAGCACGGTTTCTCTACAGTGTTGTTTCTTCGAGTTAGAACGCTAGCTATTAGACTGCCATGCAAATGTGGGGCTGCCGTGCTAGCTTGGTCAAACACATGGGGAGTCGTGTTCTGCCTTTTGCTGGGGCCTGAGTCTCACTCGCAAAAAGCTTTGGACTCCCTTGCACTACTCTCACGCACGCACACAACAAAATGCTGCCACCCTCAGGAGCACCTGTTTTACCTGAAGCACAGGCTCTCAATCAAGTTTTCCTTCGAGTTAGGTGGCTGTGTTGAAGCCTGCACACACACCCTGGCGAACGGTACCAGCCCCATAACCATGATGTGTGTTGAGAGCTGCCTTCTGTACCGGCCTGCCTCTCCCCGATATTATGATATTGAAACTGTGCCCAGGCTCTCAGCCACAGTACACCCTAAACTGCTTCGCCCACAGAGAGGTCGACGGTAGCTAAAGCACGGTTTCTCTGCTGTGTAGTTTCTTCGAGTTAGAACGCTAGCTATTAGACTTCCATGCAAAAGTGGGGCTGCCGTGCTAGCGTGATGAAACACACGGGGAGTCGTGTTCTGCCTTTCGCTGGGGCCTGAGTCTCGCTCGCAAAAAGCTTTGGACTTCCTTGCAGTGCTCTCACGCACGCACACAACAAAATGCTGCCACCCTCAGGAGCAGCTGTTTGACCTGACGCACAAGCTCTGAACCGAGATTTTCCTTCGAGTTAGGTGGCTGTGATTACCCTGGGCAACGGTACTAGCCCCATACCCATGATGTGGGTTGAGAGCTGCCTTCTGTACCGGCCTGTCTCTCCCCCGATATTACGATATTGAAACCGTCCCCAGGCTCTCAGCCACAGTACACCCTAAACTGCTTCGCCCACAGAGAGGTCGACGGTAGCTAAAGCACGGTTTGTCTACAGTGTTGTTTGTTCGAGTTAGAAAGCTAGCTATTAGACTTCCATTCAAAAGTGGGGCCGCAGTAGTAGTTTCATGGAGCAAGTGGGGAGTCGTGTTCTGGCTTCTTCCGGGGCCTGGGTCTCACAAGGAAAATGGTTTTGGACTCACTTGCTGTGCACTCACGCATGCACACCACACAATGCGTCCACCCTGAGGCATGGCTCTTTTAGCCGAAGCAGGAATTCCCTACAGAGTTGTTCCTTTGAGTTAGGTGGTTGGCTTATGGCCTGCAGGCACACCCGGGGCAAGGGGACTAGCCTCATAAACAAGAGGTGAGTTGAGAGCTGCCTTCCACACCGGCCTGTTTCTCACTCCATTTCACGTATGGGACCCTTTCCCCGGTCTCTCATACACGAGCACTATACAACTCCTGCGGCTTCAGGAACGGCAATGGTAGCTAAAGCGCGGTAAGGCTACGGCATTGATTCTTGGTGTTAGTAGCCTGGTAGGCGAATGAGCTGCAGCTGGGATTCTTTACAGACTTGTTTCTTCCCAGTCAGGGTCGAGCACATAGCATTCCAAGCACACATGGAGCAGTAGTCTTAGCTTCAGGTAGCAAGAGCTGAGTCCAGAGGTGCCTTCTGCCCGGACCTATTTCTCCCTTGGTTTCACGTATGGAACCCGTTCCCCAGGCTCTCAGCCACGGTACTCCGTGTAATGCTTCCTCCGTCTAGAGGTCGACGGTAGCTAAAGCACGGTTTCTCTACAGTGTTGTTTCTTCGAGTGAGAACACTAGCTGTTAGACTTCCATGCAAAAGTGGGGCTGCCGTGCTAGCGTGATGAAATACATGGGGAGTCGTGTTCTGCCTTCTGCTGGGGCCTGAGGCTCATTCACAAAAAGCTTTGGACTCCCTTGCAGTGCTCTCATGCACGCACACAACAAAATGCTTCCACCCTCAGGAGCGGCTCTTTTAGCTGAAGCATGGATTCTCCAGCGAGTTTTTCCTTCGAGTTAGGCAGTTTTCATGAAGCCTGCACACACACCCGGGGCAACGGTACTAGCCCCATAACCATGGTTTGAGTTGAGAGCTGCCTTCTCTCCGGCCTGTCTCTCCCTCGATTTCACGAAACGGAACCCGTCCCCAGGCTCTCACCCACCGTACACCCTAAACTGCTTCCTCCCACATAGAGGTCGTCGGTAGCTAAAGCACGGTTTCTCTTCAGTGTTGTTTCTCCGAGTTAGAACGCTTGCTATGAATGTCCACAATAGCCAAACTGTGGAAAGAGCCATGTCCACCAACAGATGAATGGATAAAGAAGAGGGGGTATATATATATATACAATGGAATATTATGCAGCCATCAAAAGGAATGAGATCTTGCCATCTGCAACGACGTGGATGGAACTGGAGGGTATCATGCTGAGCGAAATAAGTCAAACCGAGAAAGACATGTATCATATGACCTCACTGATATGAGGAATTCTTAATCTCAGGAAACAAACTGAGGGTTGCTAGAGTGGGGGGTGGGGTGGGAGGGATGGGGTCACTGGGTGTTGGACACTGTGGAGGGTATGTGTTCTGGTAAGCGCTGTGAATTGTGCAAGACTGTTGAATCTCAGATCTGTACCTCTGAAACAAATAATGCAATATATGTTAAGAAAGAAAAAAAGAAGAAGAAGAATGTAGCAGGAGGGGAAGAATGAAGGGGGGAAAATCGGAGGGGGAGAAGAACCATGAGAGATGATGGACTCTGAAAAACAAACTGAGGGTTCTAGAGGGGAGGGGGCTGGGAGGATGGCTTAGCCTGGTGATGGGTATTGAGCAGGGCACGTTCTGCATGGAGCACTGGGTGTTATGCACAAACAATGAATCATGGAACACTATATCTAAAACTAATGATGTAATGTATGGGGATTAACATAACAATAAAAACATTAAATAATAATTAAAAAAAAGAACGCTTGCTATTAGACTTCCATGCAAAAGTGGGGCCGCAGTGCTAGCCTCAGGAAACAAGTGGGGAGTCATGTTCTGCCTTCTGCCGGGGCCTGAGTCCCACACGGAAAATGGGTCTGGACTCACTTGCAGTGCGCTCACGCATGCACACAGCAAAATGCGTCCACCCTCCGGCATGGCTACTTTAGCCGAAGCAGGAAATCTCTACAGAGTTGTTCCTTTGAGTTAGGTGGTTGGCTTTAGCCCTGCAGGCACACCCGGGGCAAGGGTACTAGCCTCATAAACAAGAGGTGAGTTGAGAACTGCCTTCCGCTCCGGCCTGTTTCTCACTCCATTTCACGTATGGGACCCTTTCCCCGGGCTCTCAGACAGACACGAGCACTGTCAAATTCCTCTGGCTTCAGGAACGGCAATGTTAACTCAAGCGCAGTAACTCTATAGCATTGATTCTTGGTGTTAGTAGCCTGGGAACTAGGCTTCCAGGCACACAGGGTACAGCAGTGCTAATCTCCTCAAACAAGAGGGGAGTCGACAGCAGCCTTCCTTCCAGGCCTGCTTCTCACTCCGAGTTACGTTTAGGTTCCATTTCTCATGCTTTCACAAAAACACACAACAGATGAAGTGCACGCTCAGGAAGGGCGATCTTTGCTGAGGCACGGGTCCTCCGCACTTTTGTTCCTTTCCGTTGGGTGGATGGCACTTAGGACTACACGCACACACGGGAGAGCCGATCTAGTTTCCCGAAACAAGAGTTGAGTCGATAGCTGCCTCCTGCCCATGCTTATTTCTGCCTCGGAATTCTGCTGGGACTCATTCCCCAGGTTTGCACTCAAGCAGAGTTGAAAATCCTGCCACCCTGTGGAGAGGCGAATGAGCTGAAGCTGGGATTCTTGACCGGCTTCTTTCTGCCAAAACAGTGTGGAGCACTTAGCATTCCTATGCACACATGGAGCAGTAGTGTTAGCTTCAGGTAACAAGAGCTGAGTCGAGAGGTGCCTTCTGGCCCGGACTTCTTCTCCCTCGGTCTCACGTAAGGAACCCGTTCCCCAGGCTCTCACCCACGGTAGCCTGGAAAGTGCTTCCTCCCTCAGAGACGTGGATGGTAGCTAAAGCACGATTTCTCTACCGTGTTGTTTCTTCGAGTTAGAACGCTAGCCATTAGACTGCCATGCAAATGTGGGGCTGCCGTGCTAGCTTGGTCAAACACGTGGGGAGTCGTGTTCTGCCTTTCGCAGGGGCCTGAGTCTCACTCGCAAAAAGCTTTGGACTCCCTTGCAGTGCTCTCACGCACGCACACCACAAAATGCTGCCACCCTCAGGAGCAGCTGTTTTACCTGCAGCACAGGCTCTCAACCGAGTTTTTCCTTCGAGTTAGGTGGCTGTGTTTAAGGCGGCACACACACCCTCTCGAATGGTACTAGCCCCATAACCAGGATGTGAGTTAAGAGCTGCCTTCTGTACCGGCCTGTCTCTCCCCCGATATTACGATATTGAAACCGTCCCCAGGCTCTCAGCCACAGTACACCCTAAACTGCTCCGCCCACAGAGAGGTCGACGGTAGCTAAAGCACGGTTTCTCTACAGTGTTGTTTCTTCGAGTTAGAACGCTAGCTATTAGACTGCCATGCAAATGTGGGGCTGCCGTGCTAGCTTGGTCAAACACATGGGGAGTCGTGTTCTGCCTTTTGCTGGGGCCTGAGTCTCACTCGCAAAAAGCTTTGGACTCCCTTGCACTACTCTCACGCACGCACACAACAAAATGCTGCCACCCTCAGGAGCACCTGTTTTACCTGAAGCACAGGCTCTCAATCAAGTTTTCCTTCGAGTTAGGTGGCTGTGTTGAAGCCTGCACACACACCCTGGCGAACGGTACCAGCCCCATAACCATGATGTGTGTTGAGAGCTGCCTTCTGTACCGGCCTGCCTCTCCCCGATATTATGATATTGAAACTGTGCCCAGGCTCTCAGCCACAGTACACCCTAAACTGCTTCGCCCACAGAGAGGTCGACGGTAGCTAAAGCACGGTTTCTCTGCTGTGTAGTTTCTTCGAGTTAGAACGCTAGCTATTAGACTTCCATGCAAAAGTGGGGCTGCCGTGCTAGCGTGATGAAACACACGGGGAGTCGTGTTCTGCCTTTCGCTGGGGCCTGAGTCTCGCTCGCAAAAAGCTTTGGACTTCCTTGCAGTGCTCTCACGCACGCACACAACAAAATGCTGCCACCCTCAGGAGCAGCTGTTTGACCTGACGCACAAGCTCTGAACCGAGATTTTCCTTCGAGTTAGGTGGCTGTGATTACCCTGGGCAACGGTACTAGCCCCATACCCATGATGTGGGTTGAGAGCTGCCTTCTGTACCGGCCTGTCTCTCCCCCGATATTACGATATTGAAACCGTCCCCAGGCTCTCAGCCACAGTACACCCTAAACTGCTTCGCCCACAGAGAGGTCGACGGTAGCTAAAGCACGGTTTGTCTACAGTGTTGTTTGTTCGAGTTAGAAAGCTAGCTATTAGACTTCCATTCAAAAGTGGGGCCGCAGTAGTAGTTTCATGGAGCAAGTGGGGAGTCGTGTTCTGGCTTCTTCCGGGGCCTGGGTCTCACAAGGAAAATGGTTTTGGACTCACTTGCTGTGCACTCACGCATGCACACCACACAATGCGTCCACCCTGAGGCATGGCTCTTTTAGCCGAAGCAGGAATTCCCTACAGAGTTGTTCCTTTGAGTTAGGTGGTTGGCTTATGGCCTGCAGGCACACCCGGGGCAAGGGGACTAGCCTCATAAACAAGAGGTGAGTTGAGAGCTGCCTTCCGCACCGGCCTGTTTCTCACTCCATTTCACGTATGGGACCCTTTCCCCGGTCTCTCATACACGACCACTATACAACTGCGGCTTCAGGAACGGCAATGGTAGCTAAAGCGCAGTAAGGCTACAGCATTGATTCTTGGTGTTAGTAGCCTGGTAGGCGAATGAGCTGCAGCTGGGATTCTTTACAGACTTGTTTCTTCCCAGTCAGGGTCGAGCACATAGCATTCCAAGCACACATGGAGCAGTAGTCTTAGCTTCAGGTAGCAAGAGCTGAGTCCAGAGGTGCCTTCTGCCCGGACCTATTTCTCCCTTGGTTTCACGTATGGAACCCGTTCCCCAGGCTCTCAGCCACGGTACTCCGTGTAATGCTTCCTCCGTCTAGAGGTCGACGGTAGCTAAAGCACGGTTTGTCTACAGTGTTGTTTCTTCGAGTGAGAACACTAGCTGTTAGACTTCCATGCAAAAGTGGGGCTGCCGTGCTAGCGTGATGAAATACATGGGGAGTCGTGTTCTGCCTTCTGCTGGGGCCTGAGGCTCATTCACAAAAAGCTTTGGACTCCCTTGCAGTGCTCTCATGCACGCACACAACAAAATGCTTCCACCCTCAGGAGCGGCTCTTTTAGCTGAAGCATGGATTCTCCAGCGAGTTTTTCCTTCGAGTTAGGCAGTTTTCATGAAGCCTGCACACACACCCGGGGCAACGGTACTAGCCCCATAACCATGGTTTGAGTTGAGAGCTGCCTTCTCTCCGGCCTGTCTCTCCCTCGATTTCACGAAACGGAACCCGTCCTCAGGCTCTCACCCACCGTACACCCTAAACTGCTTCCTCCCACATAGAGGTCGTCGGTAGCTAAAGCACGGTTTCTCTTCAGTGTTGTTTCTCCGAGTTAGAACGCTTGCTATGAATGTCCACAATAGCCAAACTGTGGAAAGAGCCATGTCCACCAACAGATGAATGGGTAAAGAAGAGGGGGTATATATATATATACAATGGAATATTATGCAGCCATCAAAAGGAATGAGATCTTGCCATCTGCAACGACGTGGATGGAACTGGAGGGTATCATGCTGAGCGAAATAAGTCAAACCGAGAAAGACATGTATCATATGACCTCACTGATATGAGGAATTCTTAATCTCAGGAAACAAACTGAGGGTTGCTAGAGTGGGGGGTGGGGTGGGAGGGATGGGGTCACTGGGTGTTGGACACTGTGGAGGGTATGTGTTCTGGTAAGCGCTGTGAATTGTGCAAGACTGTTGAATCTCAGATCTGTACCTCTGAAACAAATAATGCAATATATGTTAAGAAAGAAAAAAAGAAGAAGAAGAATGTAGCAGGAGGGGAAGAATGAAGGGGGGAAAATCGGAGGGGGAGAAGAACCATGAGAGATGATGGACTCTGAAAAACAAACTGAGGGTTCTAGAGGGGAGGGGGCTGGGAGGATGGCTTAGCCTGGTGATGGGTATTGAGCAGGGCACGTTCTGCATGGAGCACTGGGTGTTATGCACAAACAATGAATCATGGAACACTATATCTAAAACTAATGATGTAATGTATGGGGATTAACATAACAATAAAAACATTAAATAATAATTAAAAAAAAGAACGCTTGCTATTAGACTTCCATGCAAAAGTGGGGCCGCAGTGCTAGCCTCAGGAAACAAGTGGGGAGTCATGTTCTGCCTTCTGCCGGGGCCTGAGTCCCACACGGAAAATGGGTCTGGACTCACTTGCAGTGCGCTCACGCATGCACACAGCAAAATGCGTCCACCCTCCGGCATGGCTACTTTAGCCGAAGCAGGAAATCTCTACAGAGTTGTTCCTTTGAGTTAGGTGGTTGGCTTTAGCCCTGCAGGCACACCCGGGGCAAGGGTACTAGCCTCATAAACAAGAGGTGAGTTGAGAACTGCCTTCCGCTCCGGCCTGTTTCTCACTCCATTTCACGTATGGGACCCTTTCCCCGGGCTCTCAGACAGACACGAGCACTGTCAAATTCCTCTGGCTTCAGGAACGGCAATGTTAACTCAAGCGCAGTAACTCTATAGCATTGATTCTTGGTGTTAGTAGCCTGGGAACTAGGCTTCCAGGCACACAGGGTACAGCAGTGCTAATCTCCTCAAACAAGAGGGGAGTCGACAGCAGCCTTCCTTCCAGGCCTGCTTCTCACTCCGAGTTACGTTTAGGTTCCATTTCTCATGCTTTCACAAAAACACACAACAGATGAAGTGCACGCTCAGGAAGGGCGATCTTTGCTGAGGCACGGGTCCTCCGCACTTTTGTTCCTTTCCGTTGGGTGGATGGCACTTAGGACTACACGCACACACGGGAGAGCCGATCTAGTTTCCCGAAACAAGAGTTGAGTCGATAGCTGCCTCCTGCCCATGCTTATTTCTGCCTCGGAATTCTGCTGGGACTCATTCCCCAGGTTTGCACTCAAGCAGAGTTGAAAATCCTGCCACCCTGTGGAGAGGCGAATGAGCTGAAGCTGGGATTCTTGACCGGCTTCTTTCTGCCAAAACAGTGTGGAGCACTTAGCATTCCTATGCACACATGGAGCAGTAGTGTTAGCTTCAGGTAACAAGAGCTGAGTCGAGAGGTGCCTTCTGGCCCGGACTTCTTCTCCCTCGGTCTCACGTAAGGAACCCGTTCCCCAGGCTCTCACCCACGGTAGCCTGGAAAGTGCTTCCTCCCTCAGAGACGTGGATGGTAGCTAAAGCACGATTTCTCTACCGTGTTGTTTCTTCGAGTTAGAACGCTAGCCATTAGACTGCCATGCAAATGTGGGGCTGCCGTGCTAGCTTGGTCAAACACGTGGGGAGTCGTGTTCTGCCTTTCGCAGGGGCCTGAGTCTCACTCGCAAAAAGCTTTGGACTCCCTTGCAGTGCTCTCACGCACGCACACCACAAAATGCTGCCACCCTCAGGAGCAGCTGTTTTACCTGCAGCACAGGCTCTCAACCGAGTTTTTCCTTCGAGTTAGGTGGCTGTGTTTAAGGCGGCACACACACCCTCTCGAATGGTACTAGCCCCATAACCAGGATGTGAGTTAAGAGCTGCCTTCTGTACCGGCCTGTCTCTCCCCCGATATTACGATATTGAAACCGTCCCCAGGCTCTCAGCCACAGTACACCCTAAACTGCTCCGCCCACAGAGAGGTCGACGGTAGCTAAAGCACGGTTTCTCTACAGTGTTGTTTCTTCGAGTTAGAACGCTAGCTATTAGACTGCCATGCAAATGTGGGGCTGCCGTGCTAGCTTGGTCAAACACATGGGGAGTCGTGTTCTGCCTTTTGCTGGGGCCTGAGTCTCACTCGCAAAAAGCTTTGGACTCCCTTGCACTACTCTCACGCACGCACACAACAAAATGCTGCCACCCTCAGGAGCACCTGTTTTACCTGAAGCACAGGCTCTCAATCAAGTTTTCCTTCGAGTTAGGTGGCTGTGTTGAAGCCTGCACACACACCCTGGCGAACGGTACCAGCCCCATAACCATGATGTGTGTTGAGAGCTGCCTTCTGTACCGGCCTGCCTCTCCCCGATATTATGATATTGAAACTGTGCCCAGGCTCTCAGCCACAGTACACCCTAAACTGCTTCGCCCACAGAGAGGTCGACGGTAGCTAAAGCACGGTTTCTCTGCTGTGTAGTTTCTTCGAGTTAGAACGCTAGCTATTAGACTTCCATGCAAAAGTGGGGCTGCCGTGCTAGCGTGATGAAACACACGGGGAGTCGTGTTCTGCCTTTCGCTGGGGCCTGAGTCTCGCTCGCAAAAAGCTTTGGACTTCCTTGCAGTGCTCTCACGCACGCACACAACAAAATGCTGCCACCCTCAGGAGCAGCTGTTTGACCTGACGCACAAGCTCTGAACCGAGATTTTCCTTCGAGTTAGGTGGCTGTGATTACCCTGGGCAACGGTACTAGCCCCATACCCATGATGTGGGTTGAGAGCTGCCTTCTGTACCGGCCTGTCTCTCCCCCGATATTACGATATTGAAACCGTCCCCAGGCTCTCAGCCACAGTACACCCTAAACTGCTTCGCCCACAGAGAGGTCGACGGTAGCTAAAGCACGGTTTGTCTACAGTGTTGTTTGTTCGAGTTAGAAAGCTAGCTATTAGACTTCCATTCAAAAGTGGGGCCGCAGTAGTAGTTTCATGGAGCAAGTGGGGAGTCGTGTTCTGGCTTCTTCCGGGGCCTGGGTCTCACAAGGAAAATGGTTTTGGACTCACTTGCTGTGCACTCACGCATGCACACCACACAATGCGTCCACCCTGAGGCATGGCTCTTTTAGCCGAAGCAGGAATTCCCTACAGAGTTGTTCCTTTGAGTTAGGTGGTTGGCTTATGGCCTGCAGGCACACCCGGGGCAAGGGGACTAGCCTCATAAACAAGAGGTGAGTTGAGAGCTGCCTTCCGCACCGGCCTGTTTCTCACTCCATTTCACGTATGGGACCCTTTCCCCGGTCTCTCATACACGACCACTATACAACTGCGGCTTCAGGAACGGCAATGGTAGCTAAAGCGCAGTAAGGCTACAGCATTGATTCTTGGTGTTAGTAGCCTGGTAGGCGAATGAGCTGCAGCTGGGATTCTTTACAGACTTGTTTCTTCCCAGTCAGGGTCGAGCACATAGCATTCCAAGCACACATGGAGCAGTAGTCTTAGCTTCAGGTAGCAAGAGCTGAGTCCAGAGGTGCCTTCTGCCCGGACCTATTTCTCCCTTGGTTTCACGTATGGAACCCGTTCCCCAGGCTCTCAGCCACGGTACTCCGTGTAATGCTTCCTCCGTCTAGAGGTCGACGGTAGCTAAAGCACGGTTTCTCTACAGTGTTGTTTCTTCGAGTGAGAACACTAGCTGTTAGACTTCCATGCAAAAGTGGGGCTGCCGTGCTAGCGTGATGAAATACATGGGGAGTCGTGTTCTGCCTTCTGCTGGGGCCTGAGGCTCATTCACAAAAAGCTTTGGACTCCCTTGCAGTGCTCTCATGCACGCACACAACAAAATGCTTCCACCCTCAGGAGCGGCTCTTTTAGCTGAAGCATGGATTCTCCAGCGAGTTTTTCCTTCGAGTTAGGCAGTTTTCATGAAGCCTGCACACACACCCGGGGCAACGGTACTAGCCCCATAACCATGGTTTGAGTTGAGAGCTGCCTTCTCTCCGGCCTGTCTCTCCCTCGATTTCACGAAACGGAACCCGTCCTCAGGCTCTCACCCACCGTACACCCTAAACTGCTTCCTCCCACATAGAGGTCGTCGGTAGCTAAAGCACGGTTTCTCTTCAGTGTTGTTTCTCCGAGTTAGAACGCTTGCTATGAATGTCCACAATAGCCAAACTGTGGAAAGAGCCATGTCCACCAACAGATGAATGGGTAAAGAAGAGGGGGTATATATATATATACAATGGAATATTATGCAGCCATCAAAAGGAATGAGATCTTGCCATCTGCAACGACGTGGATGGAACTGGAGGGTATCATGCTGAGCGAAATAAGTCAAACCGAGAAAGACATGTATCATATGACCTCACTGATATGAGGAATTCTTAATCTCAGGAAACAAACTGAGGGTTGCTAGAGTGGGGGGTGGGGTGGGAGGGATGGGGTCACTGGGTGTTGGACACTGTGGAGGGTATGTGTTCTGGTAAGCGCTGTGAATTGTGCAAGACTGTTGAATCTCAGATCTGTACCTCTGAAACAAATAATGCAATATATGTTAAGAAAGAAAAAAAGAAGAAGAAGAATGTAGCAGGAGGGGAAGAATGAAGGGGGGAAAATCGGAGGGGGAGAAGAACCATGAGAGATGATGGACTCTGAAAAACAAACTGAGGGTTCTAGAGGGGAGGGGGCTGGGAGGATGGCTTAGCCTGGTGATGGGTATTGAGCAGGGCACGTTCTGCATGGAGCACTGGGTGTTATGCACAAACAATGAATCATGGAACACTATATCTAAAACTAATGATGTAATGTATGGGGATTAACATAACAATAAAAACATTAAATAATAATTAAAAAAAAGAACGCTTGCTATTAGACTTCCATGCAAAAGTGGGGCCGCAGTGCTAGCCTCAGGAAACAAGTGGGGAGTCATGTTCTGCCTTCTGCCGGGGCCTGAGTCCCACACGGAAAATGGGTCTGGACTCACTTGCAGTGCGCTCACGCATGCACACAGCAAAATGCGTCCACCCTCCGGCATGGCTACTTTAGCCGAAGCAGGAAATCTCTACAGAGTTGTTCCTTTGAGTTAGGTGGTTGGCTTTAGCCCTGCAGGCACACCCGGGGCAAGGGTACTAGCCTCATAAACAAGAGGTGAGTTGAGAACTGCCTTCCGCTCCGGCCTGTTTCTCACTCCATTTCACGTATGGGACCCTTTCCCCGGGCTCTCAGACAGACACGAGCACTGTCAAATTCCTCTGGCTTCAGGAACGGCAATGTTAACTCAAGCGCAGTAACTCTATAGCATTGATTCTTGGTGTTAGTAGCCTGGGAACTAGGCTTCCAGGCACACAGGGTACAGCAGTGCTAATCTCCTCAAACAAGAGGGGAGTCGACAGCAGCCTTCCTTCCAGGCCTGCTTCTCACTCCGAGTTACGTTTAGGTTCCATTTCTCATGCTTTCACAAAAACACACAACAGATGAAGTGCACGCTCAGGAAGGGCGATCTTTGCTGAGGCACGGGTCCTCCGCACTTTTGTTCCTTTCCGTTGGGTGGATGGCACTTAGGACTACACGCACACACGGGAGAGCCGATCTAGTTTCCCGAAACAAGAGTTGAGTCGATAGCTGCCTCCTGCGCATGCTTATTTCTGCCTCGGAATTCTGCTGGGACTCATTCCCCAGGTTTGCACTCAAGCAGAGTTGAAAATCCTGCCACCCTGTGGAGAGGCGAATGAGCTGAAGCTGGGATTCTTGACCGGCTTCTTTCTGCCAAAACAGTGTGGAGCACTTAGCATTCCTATGCACACATGGAGCAGTAGTGTTAGCTTCAGGTAACAAGAGCTGAGTCGAGAGGTGCCTTCTGGCCCGGACTTCTTCTCCCTCGGTCTCACGTAAGGAACCCGTTCCCCAGGCTCTCACCCACGGTAGCCTGGAAAGTGCTTCCTCCCTCAGAGACGTGGATGGTAGCTAAAGCACGATTTCTCTACCGTGTTGTTTCTTCGAGTTAGAACGCTAGCCATTAGACTGCCATGCAAATGTGGGGCTGCCGTGCTAGCTTGGTCAAACACGTGGGGAGTCGTGTTCTGCCTTTCGCAGGGGCCTGAGTCTCACTCGCAAAAAGCTTTGGACTCCCTTGCAGTGCTCTCACGCACGCACACCACAAAATGCTGCCACCCTCAGGAGCAGCTGTTTTACCTGCAGCACAGGCTCTCAACCGAGTTTTTCCTTCGAGTTAGGTGGCTGTGTTTAAGGCGGCACACACACCCTCTCGAATGGTACTAGCCCCATAACCAGGATGTGAGTTAAGAGCTGCCTTCTGTACCGGCCTGTCTCTCCCCCGATATTACGATATTGAAACCGTCCCCAGGCTCTCAGCCACAGTACACCCTAAACTGGTCCGCCCACAGAGAGGTCGACGGTAGCTAAAGCACGGTTTCTCTACAGTGTTGTTTCTTCGAGTTAGAACACTAGCTATTAGACTGCCATGCAAATGTGGGGCTGCCGTGCTAGCTTGGTCAAACACATGGGGAGTCGTGTTCTGCCTTTTGCTGGGGCCTGAGTCTCACTCGCAAAAAGCTTTGGACTCCCTTGCACTACTCTCACGCACGCACACAACAAAATGCTGCCACCCTCAGGAGCACCTGTTTTACCTGAAGCACAGGCTCTCAATCAAGTTTTCCTTCGAGTTAGGTGGCTGTGTTGAAGCCTGCACACACACCCTGGCGAACGGTACCAGCCCCATAACCATGATGTGTGTTGAGAGCTGCCTTCTGTACCGGCCTGCCTCTCCCCGATATTACGATATTGAAACCGTCCCCAGGCTCTCAGCCACAGTACACCCTAAACTGCTTCGCCCACAGAGAGGTCGACGGTAGCTAAAGCACGGTTTGTCTACAGTGTTGTTTGTTCGAGTTAGAAAGCTAGCTATTAGACTTCCATTCAAAAGTGGGGCCGCAGTAGTAGTTTCATGGAGCAAGTGGGGAGTCGTGTTCTGGCTTCTTCCGGGGCCTGGGTCTCACAAGGAAAATGGTTTTGGACTCACTTGCTGTGCACTCACGCATGCACACCACACAATGCGTCCACCCTGAGGCATGGCTCTTTTAGCCGAAGCAGGAATTCCCTACAGAGTTGTTCCTTTGAGTTAGGTGGTTGGCTTATGGCCTGCAGGCACACCCGGGGCAAGGGGACTAGCCTCATAAACAAGAGGTGAGTTGAGAGCTGCCTTCCGCACCGGCCTGTTTCTCACTCCATTTCACGTATGGGACCCTTTCCCCGGTCTCTCATACACGACCACTATACAACTCCTGCGGCTTCAGGAACGGCAATGGTAGCTAAAGCGCGGTAAGGCTACAGCATTGATTCTTGGTGTTAGTAGCCTGGTAGGCGAATGAGCTGCAGCTGGGATTCTTTACAGACTTGTTTCTTCCCAGTCAGGGTCGAGCACATAGCATTCCAAGCACACATGGAGCAGTAGTCTTAGCTTCAGGTAGCAAGAGCTGAGTCCAGAGGTGCCTTCTGCCCGGACCTATTTCTCCCTTGGTTTCACGTATGGAACCCGTTCCCCAGGCTCTCAGCCACGGTACTCCGTGTAATGCTTCCTCCGTCTAGAGGTCGACGGTAGCTAAAGTACGGTTTCTCTACAGTGTTGTTTCTTCGAGTGAGAACACTAGCTGTTAGACTTCCATGCAAAAGTGGGGCTGCCGTGCTAGCGTGATGAAATACATGGGGAGTCGTGTTCTGCCTTCTGCTGGGGCCTGAGGCTCATTCACAAAAAGCTTTGGACTCCCTTGCAGTGCTCTCATGCACGCACACAACAAAATGCTTCCACCCTCAGGAGCGGCTCTTTTAGCTGAAGCATGGATTCTCCAGCGAGTTTTTCCTTCGAGTTAGGCAGTTTTCATGAAGCCTGCACACACACCCGGGGCAACGGTACTAGCCCCATAACCATGGTTTGAGTTGAGAGCTGCCTTCTCTCCGGCCTGTCTCTCCCTCGATTTCACGAAACGGAACCCGTCCCCAGGCTCTCACCCACCGTACACCCTAAACTGCTTCCTCCCACATAGAGGTCGTCGGTAGCTAAAGCACGGTTTCTCTTCAGTGTTGTTTCTCCGAGTTAGAACGCTTGCTATTAATGTCCACAATAGCCAAACTGTGGAAAGAGCCATGTCCACCAACAGATGAATGGATAAAGAAGAGGGGGTATATATATATATATATACAATGGAATATTATGCAGCCATCAAAAGGAATGAGATCTTGCCATCTGCAACGACGTGGATGGAACTGGAGGGTATCATGCTGAGCGAAATAAGTCAAACCGAGAAAGACATGTATCATATGACCTCACTGATATGAGGAATTCTTAATCTCAGGAAACAAACTGAGGGTTGCTAGAGTGGGGGGTGGGGTGGGAGGGATGGGGTCACTGGGTGTTGGACACTGTGGAGGGTATGTGTTCTGGTAAGCGCTGTGAATTGTGCAAGACTGTTGAATCTCAGATCTGTACCTCTGAAACAAATAATGCAATATATGTTAAGAAAGAAAAAAAGAAGAAGAAGAATGTAGCAGGAGGGGAAGAATGAAGGGGGGAAAATCGGAGGGGGAGAAGAACCATGAGAGATGATGGACTCTGAAAAACAAACTGAGGGTTCTAGAGGGGAGGGGGCTGGGAGGATGGCTTAGCCTGGTGATGGGTATTGAGCAGGGCACGTTCTGCATGGAGCACTGGGTGTTATGCACAAACAATGAATCATGGAACACTATATCTAAAACTAATGATGTAATGTATGGGGATTAACATAACAATAAAAACATTAAATAATAATTAAAAAAAAGAACGCTTGCTATTAGACTTCCATGCAAAAGTGGGGCCGCAGTGCTAGCCTCAGGAAACAAGTGGGGAGTCATGTTCTGCCTTCTGCCGGGGCCTGAGTCCCACACGGAAAATGGGTCTGGACTCACTTGCAGTGCGCTCACGCATGCACACAGCAAAATGCGTCCACCCTCCGGCATGGCTACTTTAGCCGAAGCAGGAAATCTCTACAGAGTTGTTCCTTTGAGTTAGGTGGTTGGCTTTAGCCCTGCAGGCACACCCGGGGCAAGGGTACTAGCCTCATAAACAAGAGGTGAGTTGAGAACTGCCTTCCGCTCCGGCCTGTTTCTCACTCCATTTCACGTATGGGACCCTTTCCCCGGGCTCTCAGACAGACACGAGCACTGTCAAATTCCTCTGGCTTCTGGAACGGCAATGTTAACTCAAGCGCAGTAACTCTATAGCATTGATTCTTGGTGTTAGTAGCCTGGGAACTAGGCTTCCAGGCACACAGGGTACAGCAGTGCTAATCTCCTCAAACAAGAGGGGAGTCGACAGCAGCCTTCCTTACAGGCCTGCTTCTCACTCCGAGTTACGTTTAGGTTCCATTTCTCATGCTTTCACAAAAACACACAACAGATGAAGTGCACGCTCAGGAAGGGCGATCTTTGCTGAGGCACGGGTCCTCCGCACTTTTGTTCCTTTCCGTTGGGTGGATGGCACTTAGGACTACACGCACACACGGGAGAGCCGATCTAGTTTCCCGAAACAAGAGTTGAGTCGATAGCTGCCTCCTGCGCATGCTTATTTCTGCCTCGGAATTCTGCTGGGACTCATTCCCCAGGTTTGCACTCAAGCAGAGTTGAAAATCCTGCCACCCTGTGGAGAGGCGAATGAGCTGAAGCTGGGATTCTTGACCGGCTTCTTTCTGCCAAAACAGTGTGGAGCACTTAGCATTCCTATGCACACATGGAGCAGTAGTGTTAGCTTCAGGTAACAAGAGCTGAGTCGAGAGGTGCCTTGTGGCCCGGACTTCTTCTCCCTCGGTCTCACGTAAGGAACCCGTTCCCCAGGCTCTCACCCACGGTAGCCTGGAAAGTGCTTCCTCACTCAGAGACGTGGATGGTAGCTAAAGCACGATTTCTCTACCGTGTTGTTTCTTCGAGTTAGAACGCTAGCTATTAGACTGCCATGCAAATGTGGGGCTGCCGTGCTAGCTTGGTCAAACACATGGGGAGTCGTGTTCTGCCTTTCGCAGGGGCCTGAGTCTCACTCGCAAAAAGCTTTGGACTCCCTTGCAGTGCTCTCACGCACGCACACCACAAAATGCTGCCACCCTCAGGAGCAGCTGTTTTACCTGCAGCACAGGCTCTCAACCGAGTTTTTCCTTCGAGTTAGGTGGCTGTGTTTAAGGCGGCACACACACCCTCTCGAATGGTACTAGCCCCATAACCAGGATGTGAGTTAAGAGCTGCCTTCTGTACCGGCCTGTCTCTCCCCGATATTACGATATTGAAACCGTCCCCAGGCTCTCAGCCACAGTACACCCTAAACTGCTCCGCCCACAGAGAGGTCGACGGTAGCTAAAGCACGGTTTCTCTACAGTGTTGTTTCTTCGAGTTAGAACGCTAGCTATTAGACTGCCATGCAAATGTGGGGCTGCCGTGCTAGCTTGGTCAAACACATGGGGAGTCGTGTTCTGCCTTTTGCTGGGGCCTGAGTCTCACTCGCAAAAAGCTTTGGACTCCCTTGCACTACTCTCACGCACGCACACAACAAAATGCTGCCACCCTCAGGAGCACCTGTTTTACCTGAAGCACAGGCTCTCAATCAAGTTTTCCTTCGAGTTAGGTGGCTGTGTTGAAGCCTGCACACACACCCTGGCGAACGGTACCAGCCCCATAACCATGATGTGTGTTGAGAGCTGCCTTCTGTACCGGCCTGCCTCTCCCCGATATTATGATATTGAAACTGTGCCCAGGCTCTCAGCCACAGTACACCCTAAACTGCTTCGCCCACAGAGAGGTCGACGGTAGCTAAAGCACGGTTTCTCTGCTGTGTAGTTTCTTCGAGTTAGAACGCTAGCTATTAGACTTCCATGCAAAAGTGGGGCTGCCATGCTAGCGTGATGAAACACACGGGGAGTCGTGTTCTGCCTTTCGCTGGGGCCTGAGTCTCGCTCGCAAAAAGCTTTGGACTTCCTTGCAGTGCTCTCACGCACGCACACAACAAAATGCTGCCACCCTCAGGAGCAGCTGTTTGACCTGACGCACAAGCTCTGAACCGAGATTTTCCTTCGAGTTAGGTGGCTGTGTTTACCCTGGGCAACGGTACTAGCCCCATACCCATGATGTGGGTTGAGAGCTGCCTTCTGTACCGGCCTGTCTCTCCCCCGATATTACGATATTGAAACCGTCCCCAGGCTCTCAGCCACAGTACACCCTAAACTGCTTCGCCCACAGAGAGGTCGACGGTAGCTAAAGCACGGTTTGTCTACAGTGTTGTTTGTTCGAGTTAGAAAGCTAGCTATTAGACTTCCATTCAAAAGTGGGGCCGCAGTAGTAGTTTCATGGAGCAAGTGGGGAGTCGTGTTCTGGCTTCTTCCGGGGCCTGGGTCTCACAAGGAAAATGGTTTTGGACTCACTTGCTGTGCACTCACGCATGCACACCACACAATGCGTCCACCCTGAGGCATGGCTCTTTTAGCCGAAGCAGGAATTCCCTACAGAGTTGTTCCTTTGAGTTAGGTGGTTGGCTTATGGCCTGCAGGCACACCCGGGGCAAGGGGACTAGCCTCATAAACAAGAGGTGAGTTGAGAGCTGCCTTCCGCACCGGCCTGTTTCTCACTCCATTTCACGTATGGGACCCTTTCCCCGGTCTCTCATACACGAGCACTATACAACTCCTGCGGCTTCAGGAACGGCAATGGTAGCTAAAGCGCGGTAAGGCTACAGCATTGATTCTTGGTGTTAGTAGCCTGGTAGGCGAATGAGCTGCAGCTGGGATTCTTTACAGACTTGTTTCTTCCCAGTCAGGGTCGAGCACATAGCATTCCAAGCACACATGGAGCAGTAGTCTTAGCTTCAGGTAGCAAGAGCTGAGTCCAGAGGTGCCTTCTGCCCGGACCTATTTCTCCCTTGGTTTCACGTATGGAACCCGTTCCCCAGGCTCTCAGCCACGGTACTCCGTGTAATGCTTCCTCCGTCTAGAGGTCGACGGTAGCTAAAGCACGGTTTCTCTACAGTGTTGTTTCTTCGAGTGAGAACACTAGCTGTTAGACTTCCATGCAAAAGTGGGGCTGCCGTGCTAGCGTGATGAAATACATGGGGAGTCGTGTTCTGCCTTCTGCTGGGGCCTGAGGCTCATTCACAAAAAGCTTTGGACTCCCTTGCAGTGCTCTCATGCACGCACACAACAAAATGCTTCCACCCTCAGGAGCGGCTCTTTTAGCTGAAGCATGGATTCTCCAGCGAGTTTTTCCTTCGAGTTAGGCAGTTTTCATGAAGCCTGCACACACACCCGGGGCAACGGTACTAGCCCCATAACCATGGTTTGAGTTGAGAGCTGCCTTCTCTCCGGCCTGTCTCTCCCTCGATTTCACGAAACGGAACCCGTCCCCAGGCTCTCACCCACCGTACACCCTAAACTGCTTCCTCCCACATAGAGGTCGTCGGTAGCTAAAGCACGGTTTCTCTTCAGTGTTGTTTCTCCGAGTTAGAACGCTTGCTATTAATGTCCACAATAGCCAAACTGTGGAAAGAGCCATGTCCACCAACAGATGAATGGATAAAGAAGAGGGGGTATATATATATATATACAATGGAATATTATGCAGCCATCAAAAGGAATGAGATCTTGCCATCTGCAACGACGTGGATGGAACTGGAGGGTATCATGCTGAGCGAAATAAGTCAAACCGAGAAAGACATGTATCATATGACCTCACTGATATGAGGAATTCTTAATCTCAGGAAACAAACTGAGGGTTGCTAGAGTGGGGGGTGGGGTGGGAGGGATGGGGTCACTGGGTGTTGGACACTGTGGAGGGTATGTGTTCTGGTAAGCGCTGTGAATTGTGCAAGACTGTTGAATCTCAGATCTGTACCTCTGAAACAAATAATGCAATATATGTTAAGAAAGAAAAAAAGAAGAAGAAGAATGTAGCAGGAGGGGAAGAATGAAGGGGGGAAAATCGGAGGGGGAGAAGAACCATGAGAGATGATGGACTCTGAAAAACAAACTGAGGGTTCTAGAGGGGAGGGGGCTGGGAGGATGGCTTAGCCTGGTGATGGGTATTGAGCAGGGCACGTTCTGCATGGAGCACTGGGTGTTATGCACAAACAATGAATCATGGAACACTATATCTAAAACTAATGATGTAATGTATGGGGATTAACATAACAATAAAAACATTAAATAATAATTAAAAAAAAGAACGCTTGCTATTAGACTTCCATGCAAAAGTGGGGCCGCAGTGCTAGCCTCAGGAAACAAGTGGGGAGTCATGTTCTGCCTTCTGCCGGGGCCTGAGTCCCACACGGAAAATGGGTCTGGACTCACTTGCAGTGCGCTCACGCATGCACACAGCAAAATGCGTCCACCCTCCGGCATGGCTACTTTAGCCGAAGCAGGAAATCTCTACAGAGTTGTTCCTTTGAGTTAGGTGGTTGGCTTTAGCCCTGCAGGCACACCCGGGGCAAGGGTACTAGCCTCATAAACAAGAGGTGAGTTGAGAACTGCCTTCCGCTCCGGCCTGTTTCTCACTCCATTTCACGTATGGGACCCTTTCCCCGGGCTCTCAGACAGACACGAGCACTGTCAAATTCCTCTGGCTTCAGGAACGGCAATGTTAACTCAAGCGCAGTAACTCTATAGCATTGATTCTTGGTGTTAGTAGCCTGGGAACTAGGCTTCCAGGCACACAGGGTACAGCAGTGCTAATCTCCTCAAACAAGAGGGGAGTCGACAGCAGCCTTCCTTCCAGGCCTGCTTCTCACTCCGAGTTACGTTTAGGTTCCATTTCTCATGCTTTCACAAAAACACACAACAGATGAAGTGCACGCTCAGGAAGGGCGATCTTTGCTGAGGCACGGGTCCTCCGCACTTTTGTTCCTTTCCGTTGGGTGGATGGCACTTAGGACTACACGCACACACGGGAGAGCCGATCTAGTTTCCCGAAACAAGAGTTGAGTCGATAGCTGCCTCCTGCCCATGCTTATTTCTGCCTCGGAATTCTGCTGGGACTCATTCCCCAGGTTTGCACTCAAGCAGAGTTGAAAATCCTGCCACCCTGTGGAGAGGCGAATGAGCTGAAGCTGGGATTCTTGACCGGCTTCTTTCTGCCAAAACAGTGTGGAGCACTTAGCATTCCTATGCACACATGGAGCAGTAGTGTTAGCTTCAGGTAACAAGAGCTGAGTCGAGAGGTGCCTTCTGGCCCGGACTTCTTCTCCCTCGGTCTCACGTAAGGAACCCGTTCCCCAGGCTCTCACCCACGGTAGCCTGGAAAGTGCTTCCTCCCTCAGAGACGTGGATGGTAGCTAAAGCACGATTTCTCTACCGTGTTGTTTCTTCGAGTTAGAACGCTAGCCATTAGACTGCCATGCAAATGTGGGGCTGCCGTGCTAGCTTGGTCAAACACGTGGGGAGTCGTGTTCTGCCTTTCGCAGGGGCCTGAGTCTCACTCGCAAAAAGCTTTGGACTCCCTTGCAGTGCTCTCACGCACGCACACCACAAAATGCTGCCACCCTCAGGAGCAGCTGTTTTACCTGCAGCACAGGCTCTCAACCGAGTTTTTCCTTCGAGTTAGGTGGCTGTGTTTAAGGCGGCGCACACACCCTCTTGAATGGTACTAGCCCCATAACCAGGATGTGAGTTAAGAGCTGCCTTCTGTACCGGCCTGTCTCTCCCCGATATTACGATATTGAAACCGTCCCCAGGCTCTCAGCCACAGTACACCCTAAACTGCTCCGCCCACAGAGAGGTCGACGGTAGCTAAAGCACGGTTTCTCTACAGTGTTGTTTCTTCGAGTTAGAACGCTAGCTATTAGACTGCCATGCAAATGTGGGGCTGCCGTGCTAGCTTGGTCAAACACATGGGGAGTCGTGTTCTGCCTTTTGCTGGGGCCTGAGTCTCACTCGCAAAAAGCTTTGGACTCCCTTGCACTACTCTCACGCACGCACACAACAAAATGCTGCCACCCTCAGGAGCACCTGTTTTACCTGAAGCACAGGCTCTCAATCAAGTTTTCCTTCGAGTTAGGTGGCTGTGTTGAAGCCTGCACACACACCCTGGCGAACGGTACCAGCCCCATAACCATGATGTGTGTTGAGAGCTGCCTTCTGTACCGGCCTGCCTCTCCCCGATATTATGATATTGAAACTGTGCCCAGGCTCTCAGCCACAGTACACCCTAAACTGCTTCGCCCACAGAGAGGTCGACGGTAGCTAAAGCACGGTTTCTCTGCTGTGTAGTTTCTTCGAGTTAGAACGCTAGCTATTAGACTTCCATGCAAAAGTGGGGCTGCCGTGCTAGCGTGATGAAACACACGGGGAGTCGTGTTCTGCCTTTCGCTGGGGCCTGAGTCTCGCTCGCAAAAAGCTTTGGACTTCCTTGCAGTGCTCTCACGCACGCACACAACAAAATGCTGCCACCCTCAGGAGCAGCTGTTTGACCTGACGCACAAGCTCTGAACCGAGATTTTCCTTCGAGTTAGGTGGCTGTGTTTACCCTGGGCAACGGTACTAGCCCCATACCCATGATGTGGGTTGAGAGCTGCCTTCTGTACCGGCCTGTCTCTCCCCCGATATTACGATATTGAAACCGTCCCCAGGCTCTCAGCCACAGTACACCCTAAACTGCTTCGCCCACAGAGAGGTCGACGGTAGCTAAAGCACGGTTTGTCTACAGTGTTGTTTGTTCGAGTTAGAAAGCTAGCTATTAGACTTCCATTCAAAAGTGGGGCCGCAGTAGTAGTTTCATGGAGCAAGTGGGGAGTCGTGTTCTGGCTTCTTCCGGGGCCTGGGTCTCACAAGGAAAATGGTTTTGGACTCACTTGCTGTGCACTCACGCATGCACACCACACAATGCGTCCACCCTGAGGCATGGCTCTTTTAGCCGAAGCAGGAATTCCCTACAGAGTTGTTCCTTTGAGTTAGGTGGTTGGCTTATGGCCTGCAGGCACACCCGGGGCAAGGGGACTAGCCTCATAAACAAGAGGTGAGTTGAGAGCTGCCTTCCGCACCGGCCTGTTTCTCACTCCATTTCACGTATGGGACCCTTTCCCCGGTCTCTCATACACGAGCACTATACAACTCCTGCGGCTTCAGGAACGGCAATGGTAGCTAAAGCGCGGTAAGGCTACAGCATTGATTCTTGGTGTTAGTAGCCTGGTAGGCGAATGAGCTGCAGCTGGGATTCTTTACAGACTTGTTTCTTCCCAGTCAGGGTCGAGCACATAGCATTCCAAGCACACATGGAGCAGTAGTCTTAGCTTCAGGTAGCAAGAGCTGAGTCCAGAGGTGCCTTCTGCCCGGACCTATTTCTCCCTTGGTTTCACGTATGGAACCCGTTCCCCAGGCTCTCAGCCACGGTACTCCGTGTAATGCTTCCTCCGTCTAGAGGTCGACGGTAGCTAAAGCACGGTTTCTCTACAGTGTTGTTTCTTCGAGTGAGAACACTAGCTGTTAGACTTCCATGCAAAAGTGGGGCTGCCGTGCTAGCGTGATGAAATACATGGGGAGTCGTGTTCTGCCTTCTGCTGGGGCCTGAGGCTCATTCACAAAAAGCTTTGGACTCCCTTGCAGTGCTCTCATGCACGCACACAACAAAATGCTTCCACCCTCAGGAGCGGCTCTTTTAGCTGAAGCATGGATTCTCCAGCGAGTTTTTCCTTCGAGTTAGGCAGTTTTCATGAAGCCTGCACACACACCCGGGGCAACGGTACTAGCCCCATAACCATGGTTTGAGTTGAGAGCTGCCTTCTCTCCGGCCTGTCTCTCCCTCGATTTCACGAAACGGAACCCGTCCCAGGCTCTCACCCACCGTACACCCTAAACTGCTTCCTCCCACATAGAGGTCGTCGGTAGCTAAAGCACGGTTTCTCTTCAGTGTTGTTTCTCCGAGTTAGAACGCTTGCTATTAATGTCCACAATAGCCAAACTGTGGAAAGAGCCATGTCCACCAACAGATGAATGGATAAAGAAGAGGGGGTATATATATATATATACAATGGAATATTATGCAGCCATCAAAAGGAATGAGATCTTGCCATCTGCAACGACGTGGATGGAACTGGAGGGTATCATGCTGAGCGAAATAAGTCAAACCGAGAAAGACATGTATCATATGACCTCACTGATATGAGGAATTCTTAATCTCAGGAAACAAACTGAGGGTTGCTAGAGTGGGGGGTGGGGTGGGAGGGATGGGGTCACTGGGTGTTGGACACTGTGGAGGGTATGTGTTCTGGTAAGCGCTGTGAATTGTGCAAGACTGTTGAATCTCAGATCTGTACCTCTGAAACAAATAATGCAATATATGTTAAGAAAGAAAAAAAGAAGAAGAAGAATGTAGCAGGAGGGGAAGAATGAAGGGGGGAAAATCGGAGGGGGAGAAGAACCATGAGAGATGATGGACTCTGAAAAACAAACTGAGGGTTCTAGAGGGGAGGGGGTTGGGAGGATGGCTTAGCCTGGTGATGGGTATTGAGCAGGGCACGTTCTGCATGGAGCACTGGGTGTTATGCACAAACAATGAATCATGGAACACTATATCTAAAACTAATGATGTAATGTATGGGGATTAACATAACAATAAAAACATTAAATAATAATTAAAAAAAAGAACGCTTGCTATTAGACTTCCATGCAAAAGTGGGGCCGCAGTGCTAGCCTCAGGAAACAAGTGGGGAGTCATGTTCTGCCTTCTGCCGGGGCCTGAGTCCCACACGGAAAATGGGTCTGGACTCACTTGCAGTGCGCTCACGCATGCACACAGCAAAATGCGTCCACCCTCCGGCATGGCTACTTTAGCCGAAGCAGGAAATCTCTACAGAGTTGTTCCTTTGAGTTAGGTGGTTGGCTTTAGCCCTGCAGGCACACCCGGGGCAAGGGTACTAGCCTCATAAACAAGAGGTGAGTTGAGAACTGCCTTCCGCTCCGGCCTGTTTCTCACTCCATTTCACGTATGGGACCCTTTCCCCGGGCTCTCAGACAGACACGAGCACTGTCAAATTCCTCTGGCTTCAGGAACGGCAATGTTAACTCAAGCGCAGTAACTCTATAGCATTGATTCTTGGTGTTAGTAGCCTGGGAACTAGGCTTCCAGGCACACAGGGTACAGCAGTGCTAATCTCCTCAAACAAGAGGGGAGTCGACAGCAGCCTTCCTTCCAGGCCTGCTTCTCACTCCGAGTTACGTTTAGGTTCCATTTCTCATGCTTTCACAAAAACACACAACAGATGAAGTGCACGCTCAGGAAGGGCGATCTTTGCTGAGGCACGGGTCCTCCGCACTTTTGTTCCTTTCCGTTGGGTGGATGGCACTTAGGACTACACGCACACACGGGAGAGCCGATCTAGTTTCCCGAAACAAGAGTTGAGTCGATAGCTGCCTCCTGCGCATGCTTATTTCTGCCTCGGAATTCTGCTGGGACTCATTCCCCAGGTTTGCACTCAAGCAGAGTTGAAAATCCTGCCACCCTGTGGAGAGGCGAATGAGCTGAAGCTGGGATTCTTGACCGGCTTCTTTCTGCCAAAACAGTGTGGAGCACTTAGCATTCCTATGCACACATGGAGCAGTAGTGTTAGCTTCAGGTAACAAGAGCTGAGTCGAGAGGTGCCTTCTGGCCCGGACTTCTTCTCCCTCGGTCTCACGTAAGGAACCCGTTCCCCAGGCTCTCACCCACGGTAGCCTGGAAAGTGCTTCCTCCCTCAGAGACGTGGATGGTAGCTAAAGCACGATTTCTCTACCGTGTTGTTTCTTCGAGTTAGAACGCTAGCCATTAGACTGCCATGCAAATGTGGGGCTGCCGTGCTAGCTTGGTCAAACACATGGGGAGTCGTGTTCTGCCTTTCGCAGGGGCCTGAGTCTCACTCGCAAAAAGCTTTGGACTCCCTTGCAGTGCTCTCACGCACGCACACCACAAAATGCTGCCACCCTCAGGAGCAGCTGTTTTACCTGCAGCACAGGCTCTCAACCGAGTTTTTCCTTCGAGTTAGGTGGCTGTGTTTAAGGCGGCGCACACACCCTCTCGAATGGTACTAGCCCCATAACCAGGATGTGAGTTAAGAGCTGCCTTCTGTACCGGCCTGTCTCTCCCCGATATTACGATATTGAAACCGTCCCCAGGCTCTCAGCCACAGTACACCCTAAACTGCTCCGCCCACAGAGAGGTCGACGGTAGCTAAAGCACGGTTTCTCTACAGTGTTGTTTCTTCGAGTTAGAACGCTAGCTATTAGACTGCCATGCAAATGTGGGGCTGCCGTGCTAGCTTGGTCAAACACATGGGGAGTCGTGTTCTGCCTTTTGCTGGGGCCTGAGTCTCACTCGCAAAAAGCTTTGGACTCCCTTGCACTACTCTCACGCACGCACACAACAAAATGCTGCCACCCTCAGGAGCACCTGTTTTACCTGAAGCACAGGCTCTCAATCAAGTTTTCCTTCGAGTTAGGTGGCTGTGTTGAAGCCTGCACACACACCCTGGCGAACGGTACCAGCCCCATAACCATGATGTGTGTTGAGAGCTGCCTTCTGTACCGGCCTGCCTCTCCCCGATATTATGATATTGAAACTGTGCCCAGGCTCTCAGCCACAGTACACCCTAAACTGCTTCGCCCACAGAGAGGTCGACGGTAGCTAAAGCACGGTTTCTCTGCTGTGTAGTTTCTTCGAGTTAGAACGCTAGCTATTAGACTTCCATGCAAAAGTGGGGCTGCCGTGCTAGCGTGATGAAACACACGGGGAGTCGTGTTCTGCCTTTCGCTGGGGCCTGAGTCTCGCTCGCAAAAAGCTTTGGACTTCCTTGCAGTGCTCTCACGCACGCACACAACAAAATGCTGCCACCCTCAGGAGCAGCTGTTTGACCTGACGCACAAGCTCTGAACCGAGATTTTCCTTCGAGTTAGGTGGCTGTGTTTACCCTGGGCAACGGTACTAGCCCCATACCCATGATGTGGGTTGAGAGCTGCCTTCTGTACCGGCCTGTCTCTCCCCCGATATTACGATATTGAAACCGTCCCCAGGCTCTCAGCCACAGTATACCCTAAACTGCTTCGCCCACAGAGAGGTCGACGGTAGCTAAAGCACGGTTTGTCTACAGTGTTGTTTGTTCGAGTTAGAAAGCTAGCTATTAGACTTCCATTCAAAAGTGGGGCCGCAGTAGTAGTTTCATGGAGCAAGTGGGGAGTCGTGTTCTGGCTTCTTCCGGGGCCTGGGTCTCACAAGGAAAATGGTTTTGGACTCACTTGCTGTGCACTCACGCATGCACACCACACAATGCGTCCACCCTGAGGCATGGCTCTTTTAGCCGAAGCAGGAATTCCCTACAGAGTTGTTCCTTTGAGTTAGGTGGTTGGCTTATGGCCTGCAGGCACACCCGGGGCAAGGGGACTAGCCTCATAAACAAGAGGTGAGTTGAGAGCTGCCTTCCGCACCGGCCTGTTTCTCACTCCATTTCACGTATGGGACCCTTTCCCCGGTCTCTCATACACGAGCACTATACAACTCCTGCGGCTTCAGGAACGGCAATGGTAGCTAAAGCGCGGTAAGGCTACAGCATTGATTCTTGGTGTTAGTAGCCTGGTAGGCGAATGAGCTGCAGCTGGGATTCTTTACAGACTTGTTTCTTCCCAGTCAGGGTCGAGCACATAGCATTCCAAGCACACATGGAGCAGTAGTCTTAGCTTCAGGTAGCAAGAGCTGAGTCCAGAGGTGCCTTCTGCCCGGACCTATTTCTCCCTTGGTTTCACGTATGGAACCCGTTCCCCAGGCTCTCAGCCACGGTACTCCGTGTAATGCTTCCTCCGTCTAGAGGTCGACGGTAGCTAAAGCACGGTTTCTCTACAGTGTTGTTTCTTCGAGTGAGAACACTAGCTGTTAGACTTCCATGCAAAAGTGGGGCTGCCGTGCTAGCGTGATGAAATACATGGGGAGTCGTGTTCTGCCTTCTGCTGGGGCCTGAGGCTCATTCACAAAAAGCTTTGGACTCCCTTGCAGTGCTCTCATGCACGCACACAACAAAATGCTTCCACCCTCAGGAGCGGCTCTTTTAGCTGAAGCATGGATTCTCCAGCGAGTTTTTCCTTCGAGTTAGGCAGTTTTCATGAAGCCTGCACACACACCCGGGGCAACGGTACTAGCCCCATAACCATGGTTTGAGTTGAGAGCTGCCTTCTCTCCGGCCTGTCTCTCCCTCGATTTCACGAAACGGAACCCGTCCCCAGGCTCTCACCCACCGTACACCCTAAACTGCTTCCTCCCACATAGAGGTCGTCGGTAGCTAAAGCACGGTTTCTCTTCAGTGTTGTTTCTCCGAGTTAGAACGCTTGCTATTAATGTCCACAATAGCCAAACTGTGGAAAGAGCCATGTCCACCAACAGATGAATGGATAAAGAAGAGGGGGTATATATATATATATACAATGGAATATTATGCAGCCATCAAAAGGAATGAGATCTTGCCATCTGCAACGACGTGGATGGAACTGGAGGGTATCATGCTGAGCGAAATAAGTCAAACCGAGAAAGACATGTATCATATGACCTCACTGATATGAGGAATTCTTAATCTCAGGAAACAAACTGAGGGTTGCTAGAGTGGGGGGTGGGGTGGGAGGGATGGGGTCACTGGGTGTTGGACACTGTGGAGGGTATGTGTTCTGGTAAGCGCTGTGAATTGTGCAAGACTGTTGAATCTCAGATCTGTACCTCTGAAACAAATAATGCAATATATGTTAAGAAAAAAAAAAAGAAGAAGAAGAATGTAGCAGGAGGGGAAGAATGAAGGGGGGAAAATCGGAGGGGGAGAAGAACCATGAGAGATGATGGACTCTGAAAAACAAACTGAGGGTTCTAGAGGAGAGGGGGCTGGGAGGATGGCTTAGCCTGGTGATGGGTATTGAGCAGGGCACGTTCTGCATGGAGCACTGGGTGTTATGCACAAACAATGAATCATGGAACACTATATCTAAAACTAATGATGTAATGTATGGGGATTAACATAACAATAAAAACATTAAATAATAATTAAAAAAAAGAACGCTTGCTATTAGACTTCCATGCAAAAGTGGGGCCGCAGTGCTAGCCTCAGGAAACAAGTGGGGAGTCATGTTCTGCCTTCTGCCGGGGCCTGAGTCCCACACGGAAAATGGGTCTGGACTCACTTGCAGTGCGCTCACGCATGCACACAGCAAAATGCGTCCACCCTCCGGCATGGCTACTTTAGCCGAAGCAGGAAATCTCTACAGAGTTGTTCCTTTGAGTTAGGTGGTTGGCTTTAGCCCTGCAGGCACACCCGGGGCAAGGGTACTAGCCTCATAAACAAGAGGTGAGTTGAGAACTGCCTTCCGCTCCGGCCTGTTTCTCACTCCATTTCACGTATGGGACCCTTTCCCCGGGCTCTCAGACAGACACGAGCACTGTCAAATTCCTCTGGCTTCAGGAACGGCAATGTTAACTCAAGCGCAGTAACTCTATAGCATTGATTCTTGGTGTTAGTAGCCTGGGAACTAGGCTTCCAGGCACACAGGGTACAGCAGTGCTAATCTCCTCAAACAAGAGGGGAGTCGACAGCAGCCTTCCTTCCAGGCCTGCTTCTCACTCCGAGTTACGTTTAGGTTCCATTTCTCATGCTTTCACAAAAACACACAACAGATGAAGTGCACGCTCAGGAAGGGCGATCTTTGCTGAGGCACGGGTCCTCCGCACTTTTGTTCCTTTCCGTTGGGTGGATGGCACTTAGGACTACACGCACACACGGGAGAGCCGATCTAGTTTCCCGAAACAAGAGTTGAGTCGATAGCTGCCTCCTGCGCATGCTTATTTCTGCCTCGGAATTCTGCTGGGACTCATTCCCCAGGTTTGCACTCAAGCAGAGTTGAAAATCCTGCCACCCTGTGGAGAGGCGAATGAGCTGAAGCTGGGATTCTTGACCGGCTTCTTTCTGCCAAAACAGTGTGGAGCACTTAGCATTCCTATGCACACATGGAGCAGTAGTGTTAGCTTCAGGTAACAAGAGCTGAGTCGAGAGGTGCCTTCTGGCCCGGACTTCTTCTCCCTCGGTCTCACGTAAGGAACCCGTTCCCCAGGCTCTCACCCACGGTAGCCTGGAAAGTGCTTCCTCCCTCAGAGACGTGGATGGTAGCTAAAGCACGATTTCTCTACCGTGTTGTTTCTTCGAGTTAGAACGCTAGCCATTAGACTGCCATGCAAATGTGGGGCTGCCGTGCTAGCTTGGTCAAACACATGGGGAGTCGTGTTCTGCCTTTCGCAGGGGCCTGAGTCTCACTCGCAAAAAGCTTTGGACTCCCTTGCAGTGCTCTCACGCACGCACACCACAAAATGCTGCCACCCTCAGGAGCAGCTGTTTTACCTGCAGCACAGGCTCTCAACCGAGTTTTTCCTTCGAGTTAGGTGGCTGTGTTTAAGGCGGCGCACACACCCTCTCGAATGGTACTAGCCCCATAACCAGGATGTGAGTTAAGAGCTGCCTTCTGTACCGGCCTGTCTCTCCCCGATATTACGATATTGAAACCGTCCCCAGGCTCTCAGCCACAGTACACCCTAAACTGCTCCGCCCACAGAGAGGTCGACGGTAGCTAAAGCACGGTTTCTCTACAGTGTTGTTTCTTCGAGTTAGAACGCTAGCTATTAGACTGCCATGCAAATGTGGGGCTGCCGTGCTAGCTTGGTCAAACACATGGGGAGTCGTGTTCTGCCTTTTGCTGGGGCCTGAGTCTCACTCGCAAAAAGCTTTGGACTCCCTTGCACTACTCTCACGCACGCACACAACAAAATGCTGCCACCCTCAGGAGCACCTGTTTTACCTGAAGCACAGGCTCTCAATCAAGTTTTCCTTCGAGTTAGGTGGCTGTGTTGAAGCCTGCACACACACCCTGGCGAACGGTACCAGCCCCATAACCATGATGTGTGTTGAGAGCTGCCTTCTGTACCGGCCTGCCTCTCCCCGATATTATGATATTGAAACTGTGCCCAGGCTCTCAGCCACAGTACACCCTAAACTGCTTCGCCCACAGAGAGGTCGACGGTAGCTAAAGCACGGTTTCTCTGCTGTGTAGTTTCTTCGAGTTAGAACGCTAGCTATTAGACTTCCATGCAAAAGTGGGGCTGCCGTGCTAGCGTGATGAAACACACGGGGAGTCGTGTTCTGCCTTTCGCTGGGGCCTGAGTCTCGCTCGCAAAAAGCTTTGGACTTCCTTGCAGTGCTCTCACGCACGCACACAACAAAATGCTGCCACCCTCAGGAGCAGCTGTTTGACCTGACGCACAAGCTCTGAACCGAGATTTTCCTTCGAGTTAGGTGGCTGTGTTTACCCTGGGCAACGGTACTAGCCCCATACCCATGATGTGGGTTGAGAGCTGCCTTCTGTACCGGCCTGTCTCTCCCCCGATATTACGATATTGAAACCGTCCCCAGGCTCTCAGCCACAGTACACCCTAAACTGCTTCGCCCACAGAGAGGTCGACGGTAGCTAAAGCACGGTTTGTCTACAGTGTTGTTTGTTCGAGTTAGAAAGCTAGCTATTAGACTTCCATTCAAAAGTGGGGCCGCAGTAGTAGTTTCATGGAGCAAGTGGGGAGTCGTGTTCTGGCTTCTTCCGGGGCCTGGGTCTCACAAGGAAAATGGTTTTGGACTCACTTGCTGTGCACTCACGCATGCACACCACACAATGCGTCCACCCTGAGGCATGGCTCTTTTAGCCGAAGCAGGAATTCCCTACAGAGTTGTTCCTTTGAGTTAGGTGGTTGGCTTATGGCCTGCAGGCACACCCGGGGCAAGGGGACTAGCCTCATAAACAAGAGGTGAGTTGAGAGCTGCCTTCCGCACCGGCCTGTTTCTCACTCCATTTCACGTATGGGACCCTTTCCCCGGTCTCTCATACACGAGCACTATACAACTCCTGCGGCTTCAGGAACGGCAATGGTAGCTAAAGCGCGGTAAGGCTACAGCATTGATTCTTGGTGTTAGTAGCCTGGTAGGCGAATGAGCTGCAGCTGGGATTGTTTACAGACTTGTTTCTTCCCAGTCAGGGTCGACCACATAGCATTCCAAGCACACATGGAGCAGTAGTCTTAGCTTCAGGTAGCAAGAGCTGAGTCCAGAGGTGCCTTCTGCCCGGACCTATTTCTCCCTTGGTTTCACGTATGGAACCCGTTCCCCAGGCTCTCAGCCACGGTACTCCGTGTAATGCTTCCTCCGTCTAGAGGTCGACGGTAGCTAAAGCACGGTTTCTCTACAGTGTTGTTTCTTCGAGTGAGAACACTAGCTGTTAGACTTCCATGCAAAAGTGGGGCTGCCGTGCTAGCGTGATGAAATACATGGGGAGTCGTGTTCTGCCTTCTGCTGGGGCCTGAGGCTCATTCACAAAAAGCTTTGGACTCCCTTGCAGTGCTCTCATGCACGCACACAACAAAATGCTTCCACCCTCAGGAGCGGCTCTTTTAGCTGAAGCATGGATTCTCCAGCGAGTTTTTCCTTCGAGTTAGGCAGTTTTCATGAAGCCTGCACACACACCCGGGGCAACGGTACTAGCCCCATAACCATGGTTTGAGTTGAGAGCTGCCTTCTCTCCGGCCTGTCTCTCCCTCGATTTCACGAAACGGAACCCGTCCCCAGGCTCTCACCCACCGTACACCCTAAACTGCTTCCTCCCACATAGAGGTCGTCGGTAGCTAAAGCACGGTTTCTCTTCAGTGTTGTTTCTCCGAGTTAGAACGCTTGCTATTAATGTCCACAATAGCCAAACTGTGGAAAGAGCCATGTCCACCAACAGATGAATGGATAAAGAAGAGGGGGTATATATATATATATACAATGGAATATTATGCAGCCATCAAAAGGAATGAGATCTTGCCATCTGCAACGACGTGGATGGAACTGGAGGGTATCATGCTGAGTGAAATAAGTCAAACCGAGAAAGACATGTATCATATGACCTCACTGATATGAGGAATTCTTAATCTCAGGAAACAAACTGAGGGTTGCTAGAGTGGGGGGTGGGGTGGGAGGGATGGGGTCACTGGGTGTTGGACACTGTGGAGGGTATGTGTTCTGGTAAGCGCTGTGAATTGTGCAAGACTGTTGAATCTCAGATCTGTACCTCTGAAACAAATAATGCAATACATGTTAAGAAAAAAAGAAGAAGAAGAATGTAGCAGGAGGGGAAGAATGAAGGGGGGAAAATCGGAGGGGGAGAAGAACCATGAGAGATGATGGACTCTGAAAAACAAACTGAGGGTTCTAGAGGGGAGGGGGCTGGGAGGATGGCTTAGCCTGGTGATGGGTATTGAGCAGGGCACGTTCTGCATGGAGCACTGGGTGTTATGCACAAACAATGAATCATGGAACACTATATCTAAAACTAATGATGTAATGTATGGGGATTAACATAACAATAAAAACATTAAATAATAATTAAAAAAAAGAACGCTTGCTATTAGACTTCCATGCAAAAGCGGGGCCGCAGTGCTAGCCTCAGGAAACAAGTGGGGAGTCATGTTCTGCCTTCTGCCGGGGCCTGAGTCCCACACGGAAAATGGGTCTGGACTCACTTGCAGTGCGCTCACGCATGCACACAGCAAAATGCGTCCACCCTCCGGCATGGCTACTTTAGCCGAAGCAGGAAATCTCTACAGAGTTGTTCCTTTGAGTTAGGTGGTTGGCTTTAGCCCTGCAGGCACACCCGGGGCAAGGGTACTAGCCTCATAAACAAGAGGTGAGTTGAGAACTGCCTTCCGCTCCGGCCTGTTTCTCACTCCATTTCACGTATGGGACCCTTTCCCCGGGCTCTCAGACAGACACGAGCACTGTCAAATTCCTCTGGCTTCAGGAACGGCAATGTTAACTCAAGCGCAGTAACTCTATAGCATTGATTCTTGGTGTTAGTAGCCTGGGAACTAGGCTTCCAGGCACACAGGGTACAGCAGTGCTAATCTCCTCAAACAAGAGGGGAGTCGACAGCAGCCTTCCTTCCAGGCCTGCTTCTCACTCCGAGTTACGTTTAGGTTCCATTTCTCATGCTTTCACAAAAACACACAACAGATGAAGTGCACGCTCAGGAAGGGCGATCTTTGCTGAGGCACGGGTCCTCCGCACTTTTGTTCCTTTCCGTTGGGTGGATGGCACTTAGGACTACACGCACACACGGGAGAGCCGATCTAGTTTCCCGAAACAAGAGTTGAGTCGATAGCTGCCTCCTGCCCATGCTTATTTCTGCCTCGGAATTCTGCTGGGACTCATTCCCCAGGTTTGCACTCAAGCAGAGTTGAAAATCCTGCCACCCTGTGGAGAGGCGAATGAGCTGAAGCTGGGATTCTTGACCGGCTTCTTTCTGCCAAAACAGTGTGGAGCACTTAGCATTCCTATGCACACATGGAGCAGTAGTGTTAGCTTCAGGTAACAAGAGCTGAGTCGAGAGGTGCCTTCTGGCCCGGACTTCTTCTCCCTCGGTCTCACGTAAGGAACCCGTTCCCCAGGCTCTCACCCACGGTAGCCTGGAAAGTGCTTCCTCCCTCAGAGACGTGGATGGTAGCTAAAGCACGATTTCTCTACCGTGTTGTTTCTTCGAGTTAGAACGCTAGCCATTAGACTGCCATGCAAATGTGGGGCTGCCGTGCTAGCTTGGTCAAACACATGGGGAGTCGTGTTCTGCCTTTCGCAGGGGCCTGAGTCTCACTCGCAAAAAGCTTTGGACTCCCTTGCAGTGCTCTCACGCACGCACACCACAAAATGCTGCCACCCTCAGGAGCAGCTGTTTTACCTGCAGCACAGGCTCTCAACCGAGTTTTTCCTTCGAGTTAGGTGGCTGTGTTTAAGGCGGCGCACACACCCTCTCGAATGGTACTAGCCCCATAACCAGGATGTGAGTTAAGAGCTGCCTTCTGTACCGGCCTGTCTCTCCCCGATATTACGATATTGAAACCGTCCCCAGGCTCTCAGCCACAGTACACCCTAAACTGCTCCGCCCACAGAGAGGTCGACGGTAGCTAAAGCACGGTTTCTCTACAGTGTTGTTTCTTCGAGTTAGAACGCTAGCTATTAGACTGCCATGCAAATGTGGGGCTGCCGTGCTAGCTTGGTCAAACACATGGGGAGTCGTGTTCTGCCTTTTGCTGGGGCCTGAGTCTCACTCGCAAAAAGCTTTGGACTCCCTTGCACTACTCTCACGCACGCACACAACAAAATGCTGCCACCCTCAGGAGCACCTGTTTTACCTGAAGCACAGGCTCTCAATCAAGTTTTCCTTCGAGTTAGGTGGCTGTGTTGAAGCCTGCACACACACCCTGGCGAACGGTACCAGCCCCATAACCATGATGTGTGTTGAGAGCTGCCTTCTGTACCGGCCTGCCTCTCCCCGATATTATGATATTGAAACTGTGCCCAGGCTCTCAGCCACAGTACACCCTAAACTGCTTCGCCCACAGAGAGGTCGACGGTAGCTAAAGCACGGTTTCTCTGCTGTGTAGTTTCTTCGAGTTAGAACGCTAGCTATTAGACTTCCATGCAAAAGTGGGGCTGCCGTGCTAGCGTGATGAAACACACGGGGAGTCGTGTTCTGCCTTTCGCTGGGGCCTGAGTCTCGCTCGCAAAAAGCTTTGGACTTCCTTGCAGTGCTCTCACGCACGCACACAACAAAATGCTGCCACCCTCAGGAGCAGCTGTTTGACCTGACGCACAAGCTCTGAACCGAGATTTTCCTTCGAGTTAGGTGGCTGTGTTTACCCTGGGCAACGGTACTAGCCCCATAACCATGATGTGGGTTGAGAGCTGCCTTCTGTACCGGCCTGTCTCTCCCCCGATATTACGATATTGAAACCGTCCCCAGGCTCTCAGCCACAGTACACCCTAAACTGCTTCGCCCACAGAGAGGTCGACGGTAGCTAAAGCACGGTTTGTCTACAGTGTTGTTTGTTCGAGTTAGAAAGCTAGCTATTAGACTTCCATTCAAAAGTGGGGCCGCAGTAGTAGTTTCATGGAGCAAGTGGGGAGTCGTGTTCTGGCTTCTTCCGGGGCCTGGGTCTCACAAGGAAAATGGTTTTGGACTCACTTGCTGTGCACTCACGCATGCACACCACACAATGCGTCCACCCTGAGGCATGGCTCTTTTAGCCGAAGCAGGAATTCCCTACAGAGTTGTTCCTTTGAGTTAGGTGGTTGGCTTATGGCCTGCAGGCACACCCGGGGCAAGGGGACTAGCCTCATAAACAAGAGGTGAGTTGAGAGCTGCCTTCCGCACCGGCCTGTTTCTCACTCCATTTCACGTATGGGACCCTTTCCCCGGTCTCTCATACACGACCACTATACAACTCCTGCGGCTTCAGGAACGGCAATGGTAGCTAAAGCGCAGTAAGGCTACAGCATTGATTCTTGGTGTTAGTAGCCTGGTAGGCGAATGAGCTGCAGCTGGGATTCTTTACAGACTTGTTTCTTCCCAGTCAGGGTCGAGCACATAGCATTCCAAGCACACATGGAGCAGTAGTCTTAGCTTCAGGTAGCAAGAGCTGAGTCCAGAGGTGCCTTCTGCCCGGACCTATTTCTCCCTTGGTTTCACGTATGGAACCCGTTCCCCAGGCTCTCAGCCACGGTACTCCGTGTAATGCTTCCTCCGTCTAGAGGTCGACGGTAGCTAAAGCACGGTTTCTCTACAGTGTTGTTTCTTCGAGTGAGAACACTAGCTGTTAGACTTCCATGCAAAAGTGGGGCTGCCGTGCTAGCGTGATGAAATACATGGGGAGTCGTGTTCTGCCTTCTGCTGGGGCCTGAGGCTCATTCACAAAAAGCTTTGGACTCCCTTGCAGTGCTCTCATGCACGCACACAACAAAATGCTTCCACCCTCAGGAGCGGCTCTTTTAGCTGAAGCATGGATTCTCCAGCGAGTTTTTCCTTCGAGTTAGGCAGTTTTCATGAAGCCTGCACACACACCCGGGGCAACGGTACTAGCCCCATAACCATGGTTTGAGTTGAGAGCTGCCTTCTCTCCGGCCTGTCTCTCCCTCGATTTCACGAAACGGAACCCGTCCCCAGGCTCTCACCCACCGTACACCCTAAACTGCTTCCTCCCACATAGAGGTCGTCGGTAGCTAAAGCACGGTTTCTCTTCAGTGTTGTTTCTCCGAGTTAGAACGCTTGCTATTAATGTCCACAATAGCCAAACTGTGGAAAGAGCCATGTCCACCAACAGATGAATGGGTAAAGAAGAGGGGGTATATATATATATATACAATGGAATATTATGCAGCCATCAAAAGGAATGAGATCTTGCCATCTGCAACGACGTGGATGGAACTGGAGGGTATCATGCTGAGCGAAATAAGTCAAACCGAGAAAGACATGTATCATATGACCTCACTGATATGAGGAATTCTTAATCTCAGGAAACAAACTGAGGGTTGCTAGAGTGGGGGGTGGGGTGGGAGGGATGGGGTCACTGGGTGTTGGACACTGTGGAGGGTATGTGTTCTGGTAAGCGCTGTGAATTGTGCAAGACTGTTGAATCTCAGATCTGTACCTCTGAAACAAATAATGCAATATATGTTAAGAAAGAAAAAAAGAAGAAGAAGAATGTAGCAGGAGGGGAAGAATGAAGGGGGGAAAATCGGAGGGGGAGAAGAACCATGAGAGATGATGGACTCTGAAAAACAAACTGAGGGTTCTAGAGGGGAGGGGGCTGGGAGGATGGCTTAGCCTGGTGATGGGTATTGAGCAGGGCACGTTCTGCATGGAGCACTGGGTGTTATGCACAAACAATGAATCATGGAACACTATATCTAAAACTAATGATGTAATGTATGGGGATTAACATAACAATAAAAACATTAAATAATAATTAAAAAAAAGAACGCTTGCTATTAGACTTCCATGCAAAAGTGGGGCCGCAGTGCTAGCCTCAGGAAACAAGTGGGGAGTCATGTTCTGCCTTCTGCCGGGGCCTGAGTCCCACACGGAAAATGGGTCTGGACTCACTTGCAGTGCGCTCACGCATGCACACAGCAAAATGCGTCCACCCTCCGGCATGGCTACTTTAGCCGAAGCAGGAAATCTCTACAGAGTTGTTCCTTTGAGTTAGGTGGTTGGCTTTAGCCCTGCAGGCACACCCGGGGCAAGGGTACTAGCCTCATAAACAAGAGGTGAGTTGAGAACTGCCTTCCGCTCCGGCCTGTTTCTCACTCCATTTCACGTATGGGACCCTTTCCCCGGGCTCTCAGACAGACACGAGCACTGTCAAATTCCTCTGGCTTCAGGAACGGCAATGTTAACTCAAGCGCAGTAACTCTATAGCATTGATTCTTGGTGTTAGTAGCCTGGGAACTAGGCTTCCAGGCACACAGGGTACAGCAGTGCTAATCTCCTCAAACAAGAGGGGAGTCGACAGCAGCCTTCCTTCCAGGCCTACTTCTCACTCTGAGTTACGTTTAGGTTCCATTTCTCATGCTTTCACAAAAACACACAACAGATGAAGTGCACGCTCAGGAAGGGCGATCTTTGCTGAGGCACGGGTCCTCCGCACTTTTGTTCCTTTCCGTTGGGTGGATGGCACTTAGGACTACACGCACACACGGGAGAGCCGATCTAGTTTCCCGAAACAAGAGTTGAGTCGATAGCTGCCTCCTGCCCATGCTTATTTCTGCCTCGGAATTCTGCTGGGACTCATTCCCCAGGTTTGCACTCAAGCAGAGTTGAAAATCCTGCCACCCTGTGGAGAGGCGAATGAGCTGAAGCTGGGATTCTTGACCGGCTTCTTTCTGCCAAAACAGTGTGGAGCACTTAGCATTCCTATGCACACATGGAGCAGTAGTGTTAGCTTCAGGTAACAAGAGCTGAGTCGAGAGGTGCCTTCTGGCCCGGACTTCTTCTCCCTCGGTCTCACGTAAGGAACCCGTTCCCCAGGCTCTCACCCACGGTAGCCTGGAAAGTGCTTCCTCCCTCAGAGACGTGGATGGTAGCTAAAGCACGATTTCTCTACCGTGTTGTTTCTTCGAGTTAGAACGCTAGCTATTAGACTGCCATGCAAATGTGGGGCTGCCGTGCTAGCTTGGTCAAACACATGGGGAGTCGTGTTCTGCCTTTCGCAGGGGCCTGAGTCTCACTCGCAAAAAGCTTTGGACTCCCTTGCAGTGCTCTCACGCACGCACACCACAAAATGCTGCCACCCTCAGGAGCAGCTGTTTTACCTGCAGCACAGGCTCTCAACCGAGTTTTTCCTTCGAGTTAGGTGGCTGTGTTTAAGGCGGCGCACACACCCTCTCGAATGGTACTAGCCCCATAACCAGGATGTGAGTTAAGAGCTGCCTTCTGTACCGGCCTGTCTCTCCCCGATATTACGATATTGAAACCGTCCCCAGGCTCTCAGCCACAGTACACCCTAAACTGCTCCGCCCACAGAGAGGTCGACGGTAGCTAAAGCACGGTTTCTCTACAGTGTTGTTTCTTCGAGTTAGAACGCTACCTATTAGACTGCCATGCAAATGTGGGGCTGCCGTGCTAGCTTGGTCAAACACATGGGGAGTCGTGTTCTGCCTTTTGCTGGGGCCTGAGTCTCACTCGCAAAAAGCTTTGGACTCCCTTGCACTACTCTCACGCACGCACACAACAAAATGCTGCCACCCTCAGGAGCACCTGTTTTACCTGAAGCACAGGCTCTCAATCAAGTTTTCCTTCGAGTTAGGTGGCTGTGTTGAAGCCTGCACACACACCCTGGCGAACGGTACCAGCCCCATAACCATGATGTGTGTTGAGAGCTGCCTTCTGTACCGGCCTGCCTCTCCCCGATATTATGATATTGAAACTGTGCCCGGGCTCTCAGCCACAGTACACCCTAAACTGCTTCGCCCACAGAGAGGTCGACGGTAGCTAAAGCACGGTTTCTCTGCTGTGTAGTTTCTTCGAGTTAGAACGCTAGCTATTAGACTTCCATGCAAAAGTGGGGCTGCCGTGCTAGCGTGATGAAACACACGGGGAGTCGTGTTCTGCCTTTCGCTGGGGCCTGAGTCTCGCTCGCAAAAAGCTTTGGACTTCCTTGCAGTGCTCTCACGCACGCACACAACAAAATGCTGCCACCCTCAGGAGCAGCTGTTTGACCTGACGCACAAGCTCTGAACCGAGATTTTCCTTCGAGTTAGGTGGCTGTGTTTACCCTGGGCAACGGTACTAGCCCCATAACCATGATGTGGGTTGAGAGCTGCCTTCTGTACCGGCCTGTCTCTCCCCCGATATTACGATATTGAAACCGTCCCCAGGCTCTCAGCCACAGTACACCCTAAACTGCTTCGCCCACAGAGAGGTCGACGGTAGCTAAAGCACGGTTTGTCTACAGTGTTGTTTGTTCGAGTTAGAAAGCTAGCTATTAGACTTCCATTCAAAAGTGGGGCCGCAGTAGTAGTTTCATGGAGCAAGTGGGGAGTCGTGTTCTGGCTTCTTCCGGGGCCTGGGTCTCACAAGGAAAATGGTTTTGGACTCACTTGCTGTGCACTCACGCATGCACACCACACAATGCGTCCACCCTGAGGCATGGCTCTTTTAGCCGAAGCAGGAATTCCCTACAGAGTTGTTCCTTTGAGTTAGGTGGTTGGCTTATGGCCTGCAGGCACACCCGGGGCAAGGGGACTAGCCTCATAAACAAGAGGTGAGTTGAGAGCTGCCTTCCGCACCGGCCTGTTTCTCACTCCATTTCACGTATGGGACCCTTTCCCCGGTCTCTCATACACGAGCACTATACAACTCCTGCGGCTTCAGGAACGGCAATGGTAGCTAAAGCGCGGTAAGGCTACAGCATTGATTCTTGGTGTTAGTAGCCTGGTAGGCGAATGAGCTGCAGCTGGGATTCTTTACAGACTTGTTTCTTCCCAGTCAGGGTCGAGCACATAGCATTCCAAGCACACATGGAGCAGTAGTCTTAGCTTCAGGTAGCAAGAGCTGAGTCCAGAGGTGCCTTCTGCCCGGACCTATTTCTCCCTTGGTTTCACGTATGGAACCCGTTCCCCAGGCTCTCAGCCACGGTACTCCGTGTAATGCTTCCTCCGTCTAGAGGTCGACGGTAGCTAAAGCACGGTTTCTCTACAGTGTTGTTTCTTCGAGTGAGAACACTAGCTGTTAGACTTCCATGCAAAAGTGGGGCTGCCGTGCTAGCGTGATGAAATACATGGGGAGTCGTGTTCTGCCTTCTGCTGGGGCCTGAGGCTCATTCACAAAAAGCTTTGGACTCCCTTGCAGTGCTCTCATGCACGCACACAACAAAATGCTTCCACCCTCAGGAGCGGCTCTTTTAGCTGAAGCATGGATTCTCCAGCGAGTTTTTCCTTCGAGTTAGGCAGTTTTCATGAAGCCTGCACACACACCCGGGGCAACGGTACTAGCCCCATAACCATGGTTTGAGTTGAGAGCTGCCTTCTCTCCGGCCTGTCTCTCCCTCGATTTCACGAAACGGAACCCGTCCCCAGGCTCTCACCCACCGTACACCCTAAACTGCTTCCTCCCACATAGAGGTCGTCGGTAGCTAAAGCACGGTTTCTCTTCAGTGTTGTTTCTCCGAGTTAGAACGCTTGCTATTAATGTCCACAATAGCCAAACTGTGGAAAGAGCCATGTCCACCAACAGATGAATGGGTAAAGAAGAGGGGGTATATATATATATATACAATGGAATATTATGCAGCCATCAAAAGGAATGAGATCTTGCCATCTGCAACGACGTGGATGGAACTGGAGGGTATCATGCTCAGCGAAATAAGTCAAACCGAGAAAGACATGTATCATATGACCTCACTGATATGAGGAATTCTTAATCTCAGGAAACAAACTGAGGGTTGCTAGAGTGGGGGGTGGGGTGGGAGGGATGGGGTCACTGGGTGTTGGACACTGTGGAGGGTATGTGTTCTGGTAAGCGCTGTGAATTGTGCAAGACTGTTGAATCTCAGATCTGTACCTCTGAAACAAATAATGCAATATATGTTAAGAAAGAAAAAAAGAAGAAGAAGAATGTAGCAGGAGGGGAAGAATGAAGGGGGGAAAATCGGAGGGGGAGAAGAACCATGAGAGATGATGGACTCTGAAAAACAAACTGAGGGTTCTAGAGGGGAGGGGGCTGGGAGGATGGCTTAGCCTGGTGATGGGTATTGAGCAGGGCACGTTCTGCATGGAGCACTGGGTGTTATGCACAAACAATGAATCATGGAACACTATATCTAAAACTAATGATGTAATGTATGGGGATTAACATAACAATAAAAACATTAAATAATAATTAAAAAAAAGAACGCTTGCTATTAGACTTCCATGCAAAAGTGGGGCCGCAGTGCTAGCCTCAGGAAACAAGTGGGGAGTCATGTTCTGCCTTCTGCCGGGGCCTGAGTCCCACACGGAAAATGGGTCTGGACTCACTTGCAGTGCGCTCACGCATGCACACAGCAAAATGCGTCCACCCTCCGGCATGGCTACTTTAGCCGAAGCAGGAAATCTCTACAGAGTTGTTCCTTTGAGTTAGGTGGTTGGCTTTAGCCCTGCAGGCACACCCGGGGCAAGGGTACTAGCCTCATAAACAAGAGGTGAGTTGAGAACTGCCTTCCGCTCCGGCCTGTTTCTCACTCCATTTCACGTATGGGACCCTTTCCCCGGGCTCTCAGACAGACACGAGCACTGTCAAATTCCTCTGGCTTCAGGAACGGCAATGTTAACTCAAGCGCAGTAACTCTATAGCATTGATTCTTGGTGTTAGTAGCCTGGGAACTAGGCTTCCAGGCACACAGGGTACAGCAGTGCTAATCTCCTCAAACAAGAGGGGAGTCGACAGCAGCCTTCCTTCCAGGCCTGCTTCTCACTCCGAGTTACGTTTAGGTTCCATTTCTCATGCTTTCACAAAAACACACAACAGATGAAGTGCACGCTCAGGAAGGGCGATCTTTGCTGAGGCACGGGTCCTCCGCACTTTTGTTCCTTTCCGTTGGGTGGATGGCACTTAGGACTACACGCACACACGGGAGAGCCGATCTAGTTTCCCGAAACAAGAGTTGAGTCGATAGCTGCCTCCTGCCCATGCTTATTTCTGCCTCGGAATTCTGCTGGGACTCATTCCCCAGGTTTGCACTCAAGCAGAGTTGAAAATCCTGCCACCCTGTGGAGAGGCGAATGAGCTGAAGCTGGGATTCTTGACCGGCTTCTTTCTGCCAAAACAGTGTGGAGCACTTAGCATTCCTATGCACACATGGAGCAGTAGTGTTAGCTTCAGGTAACAAGAGCTGAGTCGAGAGGTGCCTTCTGGCCCGGACTTCTTCTCCCTCGGTCTCACGTAAGGAACCCGTTCCCCAGGCTCTCACCCACGGTAGCCTGGAAAGTGCTTCCTCCCTCAGAGACGTGGATGGTAGCTAAAGCACGATTTCTCTACCGTGTTGTTTCTTCGAGTTAGAACGCTAGCCATTAGACTGCCATGCAAATGTGGGGCTGCCGTGCTAGCTTGGTCAAACACATGGGGAGTCGTGTTCTGCCTTTCGCAGGGGCCTGAGTCTCACTCGCAAAAAGCTTTGGACTCCCTTGCAGTGCTCTCACGCACGCACACCACAAAATGCTGCCACCCTCAGGAGCAGCTGTTTTACCTGCAGCACAGGCTCTCAACCGAGTTTTTCCTTCGAGTTAGGTGGCTGTGTTTAAGGCGGCGCACACACCCTCTCGAATGGTACTAGCCCCATAACCAGGATGTGAGTTAAGAGCTGCCTTCTGTACCGGCCTGTCTCTCCCCGATATTACGATATTGAAACCGTCCCCAGGCTCTCAGCCACAGTACACCCTAAACTGCTCCGCCCACAGAGAGGTCGACGGTAGCTAAAGCACGGTTTCTCTACAGTGTTGTTTCTTCGAGTTAGAACGCTAGCTATTAGACTGCCATGCAAATGTGGGGCTGCCGTGCTAGCTTGGTCAAACACATGGGGAGTCGTGTTCTGCCTTTTGCTGGGGCCTGAGTCTCACTCGCAAAAAGCTTTGGACTCCCTTGCACTACTCTCACGCACGCACACAACAAAATGCTGCCACCCTCAGGAGCACCTGTTTTACCTGAAGCACAGGCTCTCAATCAAGTTTTCCTTCGAGTTAGGTGGCTGTGTTGAAGCCTGCACACACACCCTGGCGAACGGTACCAGCCCCATAACCATGATGTGTGTTGAGAGCTGCCTTCTGTACCGGCCTGCCTCTCCCCGATATTATGATATTGAAACTGTGCCCAGGCTCTCAGCCACAGTACACCCTAAACTGCTTCGCCCACAGAGAGGTCGACGGTAGCTAAAGCACGGTTTCTCTGCTGTGTAGTTTCTTCGAGTTAGAACGCTAGCTATTAGACTTCCATGCAAAAGTGGGGCTGCCGTGCTAGCGTGATGAAACACACGGGGAGTCGTGTTCTGCCTTTCGCTGGGGCCTGAGTCTCGCTCGCAAAAAGCTTTGGACTTCCTTGCAGTGCTCTCACGCACGCACACAACAAAATGCTGCCACCCTCAGGAGCAGCTGTTTGACCTGACGCACAAGCTCTGAACCGAGATTTTCCTTCGAGTTAGGTGGCTGTGTTTACCCTGGGCAACGGTACTAGCCCCATAACCATGATGTGGGTTGAGAGCTGCCTTCTGTACCGGCCTGTCTCTCCCCCGATATTACGATATTGAAACCGTCCCCAGGCTCTCAGCCACAGTACACCCTAAACTGCTTCGCCCACAGAGAGGTCGACGGTAGCTAAAGCACGGTTTGTCTACAGTGTTGTTTGTTCGAGTTAGAAAGCTAGCTATTAGACTTCCATTCAAAAGTGGGGCCGCAGTAGTAGTTTCATGGAGCAAGTGGGGAGTCGTGTTCTGGCTTCTTCCGGGGCCTGGGTCTCACAAGGAAAATGGTTTTGGACTCACTTGCTGTGCACTCACGCATGCACACCACACAATGCGTCCACCCTGAGGCATGGCTCTTTTAGCCGAAGCAGGAATTCCCTACAGAGTTGTTCCTTTGAGTTAGGTGGTTGGCTTATGGCCTGCAGGCACACCCGGGGCAAGGGGACTAGCCTCATAAACAAGAGGTGAGTTGAGAGCTGCCTTCCGCACCGGCCTGTTTCTCACTCCATTTCACGTATGGGACCCTTTCCCCGGTCTCTCATACACGACCACTATACAACTCCTGCGGCTTCAGGAACGGCAATGGTAGCTAAAGCGCAGTAAGGCTACAGCATTGATTCTTGGTGTTAGTAGCCTGGTAGGCGAATGAGCTGCAGCTGGGATTCTTTACAGACTTGTTTCTTCCCAGTCAGGGTCGAGCACATAGCATTCCAAGCACACATGGAGCAGTAGTCTTAGCTTCAGGTAGCAAGAGCTGAGTCCAGAGGTGCCTTCTGCCCGGACCTATTTCTCCCTTGGTTTCACGTATGGAACCCGTTCCCCAGGCTCTCAGCCACGGTACTCCGTGTAATGCTTCCTCCGTCTAGAGGTCGACGGTAGCTAAAGCACGGTTTCTCTACAGTGTTGTTTCTTCGAGTGAGAACACTAGCTGTTAGACTTCCATGCAAAAGTGGGGCTGCCGTGCTAGCGTGATGAAATACATGGGGAGTCGTGTTCTGCCTTCTGCTGGGGCCTGAGGCTCATTCACAAAAAGCTTTGGACTCCCTTGCAGTGCTCTCATGCACGCACACAACAAAATGCTTCCACCCTCAGGAGCGGCTCTTTTAGCTGAAGCATGGATTCTCCAGCGAGTTTTTCCTTCGAGTTAGGCAGTTTTCATGAAGCCTGCACACACACCCGGGGCAACGGTACTAGCCCCATAACCATGGTTTGAGTTGAGAGCTGCCTTCTCTCCGGCCTGTCTCTCCCTCGATTTCACGAAACGGAACCCGTCCCCAGGCTCTCACCCACCGTACACCCTAAACTGCTTCCTCCCACATAGAGGTCGTCGGTAGCTAAAGCACGGTTTCTCTTCAGTGTTGTTTCTCCGAGTTAGAACGCTTGCTATTAATGTCCACAATAGCCAAACTGTGGAAAGAGCCATGTCCACCAACAGATGAATGGGTAAAGAAGAGGGGGTATATATATATATATACAATGGAATATTATGCAGCCATCAAAAGGAATGAGATCTTGCCATCTGCAACGACGTGGATGGAACTGGAGGGTATCATGCTGAGCGAAATAAGTCAAACCGAGAAAGACATGTATCATATGACCTCACTGATATGAGGAATTCTTAATCTCAGGAAACAAACTGAGGGTTGCTAGAGTGGGGGGTGGGGTGGGAGGGATGGGGTCACTGGGTGTTGGACACTGTGGAGGGTATGTGTTCTGGTAAGCGCTGTGAATTGTGCAAGACTGTTGAATCTCAGATCTGTACCTCTGAAACAAATAATGCAATATATGTTAAGAAAGAAAAAAAGAAGAAGAAGAATGTAGCAGGAGGGGAAGAATGAAGGGGGGAAAATCGGAGGGGGAGAAGAACCATGAGAGATGATGGACTCTGAAAAACAAACTGAGGGTTCTAGAGGGGAGGGGGCTGGGAGGATGGCTTAGCCTGGTGATGGGTATTGAGCAGGGCACGTTCTGCATGGAGCACTGGGTGTTATGCACAAACAATGAATCATGGAACACTATATCTAAAACTAATGATGTAATGTATGGGGATTAACATAACAATAAAAACATTAAATAATAATTAAAAAAAAGAACGCTTGCTATTAGACTTCCATGCAAAAGTGGGGCCGCAGTGCTAGCCTCAGGAAACAAGTGGGGAGTCATGTTCTGCCTTCTGCCGGGGCCTGAGTCCCACACGGAAAATGGGTCTGGACTCACTTGCAGTGCGCTCACGCATGCACACAGCAAAATGCGTCCACCCTCCGGCATGGCTACTTTAGCCGAAGCAGGAAATCTCTACAGAGTTGTTCCTTTGAGTTAGGTGGTTGGCTTTAGCCCTGCAGGCACACCCGGGGCAAGGGTACTAGCCTCATAAACAAGAGGTGAGTTGAGAACTGCCTTCCGCTCCGGCCTGTTTCTCACTCCATTTCACGTATGGGACCCTTTCCCCGGGCTCTCAGACAGACACGAGCACTGTCAAATTCCTCTGGCTTCAGGAACGGCAATGTTAACTCAAGCGCAGTAACTCTATAGCATTGATTCTTGGTGTTAGTAGCCTGGGAACTAGGCTTCCAGGCACACAGGGTACAGCAGTGCTAATCTCCTCAAACAAGAGGGGAGTCGACAGCAGCCTTCCTTCCAGGCCTACTTCTCACTCTGAGTTACGTTTAGGTTCCATTTCTCATGCTTTCACAAAAACACACAACAGATGAAGTGCACGCTCAGGAAGGGCGATCTTTGCTGAGGCACGGGTCCTCCGCACTTTTGTTCCTTTCCGTTGGGTGGATGGCACTTAGGACTACACGCACACACGGGAGAGCCGATCTAGTTTCCCGAAACAAGAGTTGAGTCGATAGCTGCCTCCTGCCCATGCTTATTTCTGCCTCGGAATTCTGCTGGGACTCATTCCCCAGGTTTGCACTCAAGCAGAGTTGAAAATCCTGCCACCCTGTGGAGAGGCGAATGAGCTGAAGCTGGGATTCTTGACCGGCTTCTTTCTGCCAAAACAGTGTGGAGCACTTAGCATTCCTATGCACACATGGAGCAGTAGTGTTAGCTTCAGGTAACAAGAGCTGAGTCGAGAGGTGCCTTCTGGCCCGGACTTCTTCTCCCTCGGTCTCACGTAAGGAACCCGTTCCCCAGGCTCTCACCCACGGTAGCCTGGAAAGTGCTTCCTCCCTCAGAGACGTGGATGGTAGCTAAAGCACGATTTCTCTACCGTGTTGTTTCTTCGAGTTAGAACGCTAGCTATTAGACTGCCATGCAAATGTGGGGCTGCCGTGCTAGCTTGGTCAAACACATGGGGAGTCGTGTTCTGCCTTTCGCAGGGGCCTGAGTCTCACTCGCAAAAAGCTTTGGACTCCCTTGCAGTGCTCTCACGCACGCACACCACAAAATGCTGCCACCCTCAGGAGCAGCTGTTTTACCTGCAGCACAGGCTCTCAACCGAGTTTTTCCTTCGAGTTAGGTGGCTGTGTTTAAGGCGGCGCACACACCCTCTCGAATGGTACTAGCCCCATAACCAGGATGTGAGTTAAGAGCTGCCTTCTGTACCGGCCTGTCTCTCCCCGATATTACGATATTGAAACCGTCCCCAGGCTCTCAGCCACAGTACACCCTAAACTGCTCCGCCCACAGAGAGGTCGACGGTAGCTAAAGCACGGTTTCTCTACAGTGTTGTTTCTTCGAGTTAGAACGCTACCTATTAGACTGCCATGCAAATGTGGGGCTGCCGTGCTAGCTTGGTCAAACACATGGGGAGTCGTGTTCTGCCTTTTGCTGGGGCCTGAGTCTCACTCGCAAAAAGCTTTGGACTCCCTTGCACTACTCTCACGCACGCACACAACAAAATGCTGCCACCCTCAGGAGCACCTGTTTTACCTGAAGCACAGGCTCTCAATCAAGTTTTCCTTCGAGTTAGGTGGCTGTGTTGAAGCCTGCACACACACCCTGGCGAACGGTACCAGCCCCATAACCATGATGTGTGTTGAGAGCTGCCTTCTGTACCGGCCTGCCTCTCCCCGATATTATGATATTGAAACTGTGCCCGGGCTCTCAGCCACAGTACACCCTAAACTGCTTCGCCCACAGAGAGGTCGACGGTAGCTAAAGCACGGTTTCTCTGCTGTGTAGTTTCTTCGAGTTAGAACGCTAGCTATTAGACTTCCATGCAAAAGTGGGGCTGCCGTGCTAGCGTGATGAAACACACGGGGAGTCGTGTTCTGCCTTTCGCTGGGGCCTGAGTCTCGCTCGCAAAAAGCTTTGGACTTCCTTGCAGTGCTCTCACGCACGCACACAACAAAATGCTGCCACCCTCAGGAGCAGCTGTTTGACCTGACGCACAAGCTCTGAACCGAGATTTTCCTTCGAGTTAGGTGGCTGTGTTTACCCTGGGCAACGGTACTAGCCCCATAACCATGATGTGGGTTGAGAGCTGCCTTCTGTACCGGCCTGTCTCTCCCCCGATATTACGATATTGAAACCGTCCCCAGGCTCTCAGCCACAGTACACCCTAAACTGCTTCGCCCACAGAGAGGTCGACGGTAGCTAAAGCACGGTTTGTCTACAGTGTTGTTTGTTCGAGTTAGAAAGCTAGCTATTAGACTTCCATTCAAAAGTGGGGCCGCAGTAGTAGTTTCATGGAGCAAGTGGGGAGTCGTGTTCTGGCTTCTTCCGGGGCCTGGGTCTCACAAGGAAAATGGTTTTGGACTCACTTGCTGTGCACTCACGCATGCACACCACACAATGCGTCCACCCTGAGGCATGGCTCTTTTAGCCGAAGCAGGAATTCCCTACAGAGTTGTTCCTTTGAGTTAGGTGGTTGGCTTATGGCCTGCAGGCACACCCGGGGCAAGGGGACTAGCCTCATAAACAAGAGGTGAGTTGAGAGCTGCCTTCCGCACCGGCCTGTTTCTCACTCCATTTCACGTATGGGACCCTTTCCCCGGTCTCTCATACACGAGCACTATACAACTCCTGCGGCTTCAGGAACGGCAATGGTAGCTAAAGCGCGGTAAGGCTACAGCATTGATTCTTGGTGTTAGTAGCCTGGTAGGCGAATGAGCTGCAGCTGGGATTCTTTACAGACTTGTTTCTTCCCAGTCAGGGTCGAGCACATAGCATTCCAAGCACACATGGAGCAGTAGTCTTAGCTTCAGGTAGCAAGAGCTGAGTCCAGAGGTGCCTTCTGCCCGGACCTATTTCTCCCTTGGTTTCACGTATGGAACCCGTTCCCCAGGCTCTCAGCCACGGTACTCCGTGTAATGCTTCCTCCGTCTAGAGGTCGACGGTAGCTAAAGCACGGTTTCTCTACAGTGTTGTTTCTTCGAGTGAGAACACTAGCTGTTAGACTTCCATGCAAAAGTGGGGCTGCCGTGCTAGCGTGATGAAATACATGGGGAGTCGTGTTCTGCCTTCTGCTGGGGCCTGAGGCTCATTCACAAAAAGCTTTGGACTCCCTTGCAGTGCTCTCATGCACGCACACAACAAAATGCTTCCACCCTCAGGAGCGGCTCTTTTAGCTGAAGCATGGATTCTCCAGCGAGTTTTTCCTTCGAGTTAGGCAGTTTTCATGAAGCCTGCACACACACCCGGGGCAACGGTACTAGCCCCATAACCATGGTTTGAGTTGAGAGCTGCCTTCTCTCCGGCCTGTCTCTCCCTCGATTTCACGAAACGGAACCCGTCCCCAGGCTCTCACCCACCGTACACCCTAAACTGCTTCCTCCCACATAGAGGTCGTCGGTAGCTAAAGCACGGTTTCTCTTCAGTGTTGTTTCTCCGAGTTAGAACGCTTGCTATTAATGTCCACAATAGCCAAACTGTGGAAAGAGCCATGTCCACCAACAGATGAATGGGTAAAGAAGAGGGGGTATATATATATATATACAATGGAATATTATGCAGCCATCAAAAGGAATGAGATCTTGCCATCTGCAACGACGTGGATGGAACTGGAGGGTATCATGCTCAGCGAAATAAGTCAAACCGAGAAAGACATGTATCATATGACCTCACTGATATGAGGAATTCTTAATCTCAGGAAACAAACTGAGGGTTGCTAGAGTGGGGGGTGGGGTGGGAGGGATGGGGTCACTGGGTGTTGGACACTGTGGAGGGTATGTGTTCTGGTAAGCGCTGTGAATTGTGCAAGACTGTTGAATCTCAGATCTGTACCTCTGAAACAAATAATGCAATATATGTTAAGAAAGAAAAAAAGAAGAAGAAGAATGTAGCAGGAGGGGAAGAATGAAGGGGGGAAAATCGGAGGGGGAGAAGAACCATGAGAGATGATGGACTCTGAAAAACAAACTGAGGGTTCTAGAGGGGAGGGGGCTGGGAGGATGGCTTAGCCTGGTGATGGGTATTGAGCAGGGCACGTTCTGCATGGAGCACTGGGTGTTATGCACAAACAATGAATCATGGAACACTATATCTAAAACTAATGATGTAATGTATGGGGATTAACATAACAATAAAAACATTAAATAATAATTAAAAAAAAGAACGCTTGCTATTAGACTTCCATGCAAAAGTGGGGCCGCAGTGCTAGCCTCAGGAAACAAGTGGGGAGTCATGTTCTGCCTTCTGCCGGGGCCTGAGTCCCACACGGAAAATGGGTCTGGACTCACTTGCAGTGCGCTCACGCATGCACACAGCAAAATGCGTCCACCCTCCGGCATGGCTACTTTAGCCGAAGCAGGAAATCTCTACAGAGTTGTTCCTTTGAGTTAGGTGGTTGGCTTTAGCCCTGCAGGCACACCCGGGGCAAGGGTACTAGCCTCATAAACAAGAGGTGAGTTGAGAACTGCCTTCCGCTCCGGCCTGTTTCTCACTCCATTTCACGTATGGGACCCTTTCCCCGGGCTCTCAGACAGACACGAGCACTGTCAAATTCCTCTGGCTTCAGGAACGGCAATGTTAACTCAAGCGCAGTAACTCTATAGCATTGATTCTTGGTGTTAGTAGCCTGGGAACTAGGCTTCCAGGCACACAGGGTACAGCAGTGCTAATCTCCTCAAACAAGAGGGGAGTCGACAGCAGCCTTCCTTCCAGGCCTGCTTCTCACTCCGAGTTACGTTTAGGTTCCATTTCTCATGCTTTCACAAAAACACACAACAGATGAAGTGCACGCTCAGGAAGGGCGATCTTTGCTGAGGCACGGGTCCTCCGCACTTTTGTTCCTTTCCGTTGGGTGGATGGCACTTAGGACTACACGCACACACGGGAGAGCCGATCTAGTTTCCCGAAACAAGAGTTGAGTCGATAGCTGCCTCCTGCCCATGCTTATTTCTGCCTCGGAATTCTGCTGGGACTCATTCCCCAGGTTTGCACTCAAGCAGAGTTGAAAATCCTGCCACCCTGTGGAGAGGCGAATGAGCTGAAGCTGGGATTCTTGACCGGCTTCTTTCTGCCAAAACAGTGTGGAGCACTTAGCATTCCTATGCACACATGGAGCAGTAGTGTTAGCTTCAGGTAACAAGAGCTGAGTCGAGAGGTGCCTTCTGGCCCGGACTTCTTCTCCCTCGGTCTCACGTAAGGAACCCGTTCCCCAGGCTCTCACCCACGGTAGCCTGGAAAGTGCTTCCTCCCTCAGAGACGTGGATGGTAGCTAAAGCACGATTTCTCTACCGTGTTGTTTCTTCGAGTTAGAACGCTAGCTATTAGACTGCCATGCAAATGTGGGGCTGCCGTGCTAGCTTGGTCAAACACATGGGGAGTCGTGTTCTGCCTTTCGCAGGGGCCTGAGTCTCACTCGCAAAAAGCTTTGGACTCCCTTGCAGTGCTCTCACGCACGCACACCACAAAATGCTGCCACCCTCAGGAGCAGCTGTTTTACCTGCAGCACAGGCTCTCAACCGAGTTTTTCCTTCGAGTTAGGTGGCTGTGTTTAAGGCGGCGCACACACCCTCTCGAATGGTACTAGCCCCATAACCAGGATGTGAGTTAAGAGCTGCCTTCTGTACCGGCCTGTCTCTCCCCGATATTACGATATTGAAACCGTCCCCAGGCTCTCAGCCACAGTACACCCTAAACTGCTCCGCCCACAGAGAGGTCGACGGTAGCTAAAGCACGGTTTCTCTACAGTGTTGTTTCTTCGAGTTAGAACGCTACCTATTAGACTGCCATGCAAATGTGGGGCTGCCGTGCTAGCTTGGTCAAACACATGGGGAGTCGTGTTCTGCCTTTTGCTGGGGCCTGAGTCTCACTCGCAAAAAGCTTTGGACTCCCTTGCACTACTCTCACGCACGCACACAACAAAATGCTGCCACCCTCAGGAGCACCTGTTTTACCTGAAGCACAGGCTCTCAATCAAGTTTTCCTTCGAGTTAGGTGGCTGTGTTGAAGCCTGCACACACACCCTGGCGAACGGTACCAGCCCCATAACCATGATGTGTGTTGAGAGCTGCCTTCTGTACCGGCCTGCCTCTCCCCGATATTATGATATTGAAACTGTGCCCAGGCTCTCAGCCACAGTACACCCTAAACTGCTTCGCCCACAGAGAGGTCGACGGTAGCTAAAGCACGGTTTCTCTGCTGTGTAGTTTCTTCGAGTTAGAACGCTAGCTATTAGACTTCCATGCAAAAGTGGGGCTGCCGTGCTAGCGTGATGAAACACACGGGGAGTCGTGTTCTGCCTTTCGCTGGGGCCTGAGTCTCGCTCGCAAAAAGCTTTGGACTTCCTTGCAGTGCTCTCACGCACGCACACAACAAAATGCTGCCACCCTCAGGAGCAGCTGTTTGACCTGACGCACAAGCTCTGAACCGAGATTTTCCTTCGAGTTAGGTGGCTGTGTTTACCCTGGGCAACGGTACTAGCCCCATAACCATGATGTGGGTTGAGAGCTGCCTTCTGTACCGGCCTGTCTCTCCCCCGATATTACGATATTGAAACCGTCCCCAGGCTCTCAGCCACAGTACACCCTAAACTGCTTCGCCCACAGAGAGGTCGACGGTAGCTAAAGCACGGTTTGTCTACAGTGTTGTTTGTTCGAGTTAGAAAGCTAGCTATTAGACTTCCATTCAAAAGTGGGGCCGCAGTAGTAGTTTCATGGAGCAAGTGGGGAGTCGTGTTCTGGCTTCTTCCGGGGCCTGGGTCTCACAAGGAAAATGGTTTTGGACTCACTTGCTGTGCACTCACGCATGCACACCACACAATGCGTCCACCCTGAGGCATGGCTCTTTTAGCCGAAGCAGGAATTCCCTACAGAGTTGTTCCTTTGAGTTAGGTGGTTGGCTTATGGCCTGCAGGCACACCCGGGGCAAGGGGACTAGCCTCATAAACAAGAGGTGAGTTGAGAGCTGCCTTCCGCACCGGCCTGTTTCTCACTCCATTTCACGTATGGGACCCTTTCCCCGGTCTCTCATACACGACCACTATACAACTCCTGCGGCTTCAGGAACGGCAATGGTAGCTAAAGCGCAGTAAGGCTACAGCATTGATTCTTGGTGTTAGTAGCCTGGTAGGCGAATGAGCTGCAGCTGGGATTCTTTACAGACTTGTTTCTTCCCAGTCAGGGTCGAGCACATAGCATTCCAAGCACACATGGAGCAGTAGTCTTAGCTTCAGGTAGCAAGAGCTGAGTCCAGAGGTGCCTTCTGCCCGGACCTATTTCTCCCTTGGTTTCACGTATGGAACCCGTTCCCCAGGCTCTCAGCCACGGTACTCCGTGTAATGCTTCCTCCGTCTAGAGGTCGACGGTAGCTAAAGCACGGTTTCTCTACAGTGTTGTTTCTTCGAGTGAGAACACTAGCTGTTAGACTTCCATGCAAAAGTGGGGCTGCCGTGCTAGCGTGATGAAATACATGGGGAGTCGTGTTCTGCCTTCTGCTGGGGCCTGAGGCTCATTCACAAAAAGCTTTGGACTCCCTTGCAGTGCTCTCATGCACGCACACAACAAAATGCTTCCACCCTCAGGAGCGGCTCTTTTAGCTGAAGCATGGATTCTCCAGCGAGTTTTTCCTTCGAGTTAGGCAGTTTTCATGAAGCCTGCACACACACCCGGGGCAACGGTACTAGCCCCATAACCATGGTTTGAGTTGAGAGCTGCCTTCTCTCCGGCCTGTCTCTCCCTCGATTTCACGAAACGGAACCCGTCCCCAGGCTCTCACCCACCGTACACCCTAAACTGCTTCCTCCCACATAGAGGTCGTCGGTAGCTAAAGCACGGTTTCTCTTCAGTGTTGTTTCTCCGAGTTAGAACGCTTGCTATTAATGTCCACAATAGCCAAACTGTGGAAAGAGCCATGTCCACCAACAGATGAATGGGTAAAGAAGAGGGGGTATATATATATATATACAATGGAATATTATGCAGCCATCAAAAGGAATGAGATCTTGCCATCTGCAACGACGTGGATGGAACTGGAGGGTATCATGCTCAGCGAAATAAGTCAAACCGAGAAAGACATGTATCATATGACCTCACTGATATGAGGAATTCTTAATCTCAGGAAACAAACTGAGGGTTGCTAGAGTGGGGGGTGGGGTGGGAGGGATGGGGTCACTGGGTGTTGGACACTGTGGAGGGTATGTGTTCTGGTAAGCGCTGTGAATTGTGCAAGACTGTTGAATCTCAGATCTGTACCTCTGAAACAAATAATGCAATATATGTTAAGAAAGAAAAAAAGAAGAAGAAGAATGTAGCAGGAGGGGAAGAATGAAGGGGGGAAAATCGGAGGGGGAGAAGAACCATGAGAGATGATGGACTCTGAAAAACAAACTGAGGGTTCTAGAGGGGAGGGGGCTGGGAGGATGGCTTAGCCTGGTGATGGGTATTGAGCAGGGCACGTTCTGCATGGAGCACTGGGTGTTATGCACAAACAATGAATCATGGAACACTATATCTAAAACTAATGATGTAATGTATGGGGATTAACATAACAATAAAAACATTAAATAATAATTAAAAAAAAGAACGCTTGCTATTAGACTTCCATGCAAAAGTGGGGCCGCAGTGCTAGCCTCAGGAAACAAGTGGGGAGTCATGTTCTGCCTTCTGCCGGGGCCTGAGTCCCACACGGAAAATGGGTCTGGACTCACTTGCAGTGCGCTCACGCATGCACACAGCAAAATGCGTCCACCCTCCGGCATGGCTACTTTAGCCGAAGCAGGAAATCTCTACAGAGTTGTTCCTTTGAGTTAGGTGGTTGGCTTTAGCCCTGCAGGCACACCCGGGGCAAGGGTACTAGCCTCATAAACAAGAGGTGAGTTGAGAACTGCCTTCCGCTCCGGCCTGTTTCTCACTCCATTTCACGTATGGGACCCTTTCCCCGGGCTCTCAGACAGACACGAGCACTGTCAAATTCCTCTGGCTTCAGGAACGGCAATGTTAACTCAAGCGCAGTAACTCTATAGCATTGATTCTTGGTGTTAGTAGCCTGGGAACTAGGCTTCCAGGCACACAGGGTACAGCAGTGCTAATCTCCTCAAACAAGAGGGGAGTCGACAGCAGCCTTCCTTCCAGGCCTGCTTCTCACTCCGAGTTACGTTTAGGTTCCATTTCTCATGCTTTCACAAAAACACACAACAGATGAAGTGCACGCTCAGGAAGGGCGATCTTTGCTGAGGCACGGGTCCTCCGCACTTTTGTTCCTTTCCGTTGGGTGGATGGCACTTAGGACTACACGCACACACGGGAGAGCCGATCTAGTTTCCCGAAACAAGAGTTGAGTCGATAGCTGCCTCCTGCCCATGCTTATTTCTGCCTCGGAATTCTGCTGGGACTCATTCCCCAGGTTTGCACTCAAGCAGAGTTGAAAATCCTGCCACCCTGTGGAGAGGCGAATGAGCTGAAGCTGGGATTCTTGACCGGCTTCTTTCTGCCAAAACAGTGTGGAGCACTTAGCATTCCTATGCACACATGGAGCAGTAGTGTTAGCTTCAGGTAACAAGAGCTGAGTCGAGAGGTGCCTTCTGGCCCGGACTTCTTCTCCCTCGGTCTCACGTAAGGAACCCGTTCCCCAGGCTCTCACCCACGGTAGCCTGGAAAGTGCTTCCTCCCTCAGAGACGTGGATGGTAGCTAAAGCACGATTTCTCTACCGTGTTGTTTCTTCGAGTTAGAACGCTAGCTATTAGACTGCCATGCAAATGTGGGGCTGCCGTGCTAGCTTGGTCAAACACATGGGGAGTCGTGTTCTGCCTTTCGCAGGGGCCTGAGTCTCACTCGCAAAAAGCTTTGGACTCCCTTGCAGTGCTCTCACGCACGCACACCACAAAATGCTGCCACCCTCAGGAGCAGCTGTTTTACCTGCAGCACAGGCTCTCAACCGAGTTTTTCCTTCGAGTTAGGTGGCTGTGTTTAAGGCGGCGCACACACCCTCTCGAATGGTACTAGCCCCATAACCAGGATGTGAGTTAAGAGCTGCCTTCTGTACCGGCCTGTCTCTCCCCGATATTACGATATTGAAACCGTCCCCAGGCTCTCAGCCACAGTACACCCTAAACTGCTCCGCCCACAGAGAGGTCGACGGTAGCTAAAGCACGGTTTCTCTACAGTGTTGTTTCTTCGAGTTAGAACGCTACCTATTAGACTGCCATGCAAATGTGGGGCTGCCGTGCTAGCTTGGTCAAACACATGGGGAGTCGTGTTCTGCCTTTTGCTGGGGCCTGAGTCTCACTCGCAAAAAGCTTTGGACTCCCTTGCACTACTCTCACGCACGCACACAACAAAATGCTGCCACCCTCAGGAGCACCTGTTTTACCTGAAGCACAGGCTCTCAATCAAGTTTTCCTTCGAGTTAGGTGGCTGTGTTGAAGCCTGCACACACACCCTGGCGAACGGTACCAGCCCCATAACCATGATGTGTGTTGAGAGCTGCCTTCTGTACCGGCCTGCCTCTCCCCGATATTATGATATTGAAACTGTGCCCGGGCTCTCAGCCACAGTACACCCTAAACTGCTTCGCCCACAGAGAGGTCGACGGTAGCTAAAGCACGGTTTCTCTGCTGTGTAGTTTCTTCGAGTTAGAACGCTAGCTATTAGACTTCCATGCAAAAGTGGGGCTGCCGTGCTAGCGTGATGAAACACACGGGGAGTCGTGTTCTGCCTTTCGCTGGGGCCTGAGTCTCGCTCGCAAAAAGCTTTGGACTTCCTTGCAGTGCTCTCACGCACGCACACAACAAAATGCTGCCACCCTCAGGAGCAGCTGTTTGACCTGACGCACAAGCTCTGAACCGAGATTTTCCTTCGAGTTAGGTGGCTGTGTTTACCCTGGGCAACGGTACTAGCCCCATAACCATGATGTGGGTTGAGAGCTGCCTTCTGTACCGGCCTGTCTCTCCCCCGATATTACGATATTGAAACCGTCCCCAGGCTCTCAGCCACAGTACACCCTAAACTGCTTCGCCCACAGAGAGGTCGACGGTAGCTAAAGCACGGTTTGTCTACAGTGTTGTTTGTTCGAGTTAGAAAGCTAGCTATTAGACTTCCATTCAAAAGTGGGGCCGCAGTAGTAGTTTCATGGAGCAAGTGGGGAGTCGTGTTCTGGCTTCTTCCGGGGCCTGGGTCTCACAAGGAAAATGGTTTTGGACTCACTTGCTGTGCACTCACGCATGCACACCACACAATGCGTCCACCCTGAGGCATGGCTCTTTTAGCCGAAGCAGGAATTCCCTACAGAGTTGTTCCTTTGAGTTAGGTGGTTGGCTTATGGCCTGCAGGCACACCCGGGGCAAGGGGACTAGCCTCATAAACAAGAGGTGAGTTGAGAGCTGCCTTCCGCACCGGCCTGTTTCTCACTCCATTTCACGTATGGGACCCTTTCCCCGGTCTCTCATACACGAGCACTATACAACTCCTGCGGCTTCAGGAACGGCAATGGTAGCTAAAGCGCGGTAAGGCTACAGCATTGATTCTTGGTGTTAGTAGCCTGGTAGGCGAATGAGCTGCAGCTGGGATTCTTTACAGACTTGTTTCTTCCCAGTCAGGGTCGAGCACATAGCATTCCAAGCACACATGGAGCAGTAGTCTTAGCTTCAGGTAGCAAGAGCTGAGTCCAGAGGTGCCTTCTGCCCGGACCTATTTCTCCCTTGGTTTCACGTATGGAACCCGTTCCCCAGGCTCTCAGCCACGGTACTCCGTGTAATGCTTCCTCCGTCTAGAGGTCGACGGTAGCTAAAGCACGGTTTCTCTACAGTGTTGTTTCTTCGAGTGAGAACACTAGCTGTTAGACTTCCATGCAAAAGTGGGGCTGCCGTGCTAGCGTGATGAAATACATGGGGAGTCGTGTTCTGCCTTCTGCTGGGGCCTGAGGCTCATTCACAAAAAGCTTTGGACTCCCTTGCAGTGCTCTCATGCACGCACACAACAAAATGCTTCCACCCTCAGGAGCGGCTCTTTTAGCTGAAGCATGGATTCTCCAGCGAGTTTTTCCTTCGAGTTAGGCAGTTTTCATGAAGCCTGCACACACACCCGGGGCAACGGTACTAGCCCCATAACCATGGTTTGAGTTGAGAGCTGCCTTCTCTCCGGCCTGTCTCTCCCTCGATTTCACGAAACGGAACCCGTCCCCAGGCTCTCACCCACCGTACACCCTAAACTGCTTCCTCCCACATAGAGGTCGTCGGTAGCTAAAGCACGGTTTCTCTTCAGTGTTGTTTCTCCGAGTTAGAACGCTTGCTATGAATGTCCACAATAGCCAAACTGTGGAAAGAGCCATGTCCACCAACAGATGAATGGATAAAGAAGAGGGGGTATATATATATATACAATGGAATATTATGCAGCCATCAAAAGGAATGAGATCTTGCCATCTGCAACGACGTGGATGGAACTGGAGGGTATCATGCTGAGCGAAATAAGTCAAACCGAGAAAGACATGTATCATATGACCTCACTGATATGAGGAATTCTTAATCTCAGGAAACAAACTGAGGGTTGCTAGAGTGGGGGGTGGGGTGGGAGGGATGGGGTCACTGGGTGTTGGACACTGTGGAGGGTATGTGTTCTGGTAAGCGCTGTGAATTGTGCAAGACTGTTGAATCTCAGATCTGTACCTCTGAAACAAATAATGCAATATATGTTAAGAAAGAAAAAAAGAAGAAGAAGAATGTAGCAGGAGGGGAAGAATGAAGGGGGGAAAATCGGAGGGGGAGAAGAACCATGAGAGATGATGGACTCTGAAAAACAAACTGAGGGTTCTAGAGGGGAGGGGGCTGGGAGGATGGCTTAGCCTGGTGATGGGTATTGAGCAGGGCACGTTCTGCATGGAGCACTGGGTGTTATGCACAAACAATGAATCATGGAACACTATATCTAAAACTAATGATGTAATGTATGGGGATTAACATAACAATAAAAACATTAAATAATAATTAAAAAAAAGAACGCTTGCTATTAGACTTCCATGCAAAAGTGGGGCCGCAGTGCTAGCCTCAGGAAACAAGTGGGGAGTCATGTTCTGCCTTCTGCCGGGGCCTGAGTCCCACACGGAAAATGGGTCTGGACTCACTTGCAGTGCGCTCACGCATGCACACAGCAAAATGCGTCCACCCTCCGGCATGGCTACTTTAGCCGAAGCAGGAAATCTCTACAGAGTTGTTCCTTTGAGTTAGGTGGTTGGCTTTAGCCCTGCAGGCACACCCGGGGCAAGGGTACTAGCCTCATAAACAAGAGGTGAGTTGAGAACTGCCTTCCGCTCCGGCCTGTTTCTCACTCCATTTCACGTATGGGACCCTTTCCCCGGGCTCTCAGACAGACACGAGCACTGTCAAATTCCTCTGGCTTCAGGAACGGCAATGTTAACTCAAGCGCAGTAACTCTATAGCATTGATTCTTGGTGTTAGTAGCCTGGGAACTAGGCTTCCAGGCACACAGGGTACAGCAGTGCTAATCTCCTCAAACAAGAGGGGAGTCGACAGCAGCCTTCCTTCCAGGCCTGCTTCTCACTCTGAGTTACGTTTAGGTTCCATTTCTCATGCTTTCACAAAAACACACAACAGATGAAGTGCACGCTCAGGAAGGGCGATCTTTGCTGAGGCACGGGTCCTCCGCACTTTTGTTCCTTTCCGTTGGGTGGATGGCACTTAGGACTACACGCACACACGGGAGAGCCGATCTAGTTTCCCGAAACAAGAGTTGAGTCGATAGCTGCCTCCTGCCCATGCTTATTTCTGCCTCGGAATTCTGCTGGGACTCATTCCCCAGGTTTGCACTCAAGCAGAGTTGAAAATCCTGCCACCCTGTGGAGAGGCGAATGAGCTGAAGCTGGGATTCTTGACCGGCTTCTTTCTGCCAAAACAGTGTGGAGCACTTAGCATTCCTATGCACACATGGAGCAGTAGTGTTAGCTTCAGGTAACAAGAGCTGAGTCGAGAGGTGCCTTCTGGCCCGGACTTCTTCTCCCTCGGTCTCACGTAAGGAACCCGTTCCCCAGGCTCTCACCCACGGTAGCCTGGAAAGTGCTTCCTCCCTCAGAGACGTGGATGGTAGCTAAAGCACGATTTCTCTACCGTGTTGTTTCTTCGAGTTAGAACGCTAGCTATTAGACTGCCATGCAAATGTGGGGCTGCCGTGCTAGCTTGGTCAAACACATGGGGAGTCGTGTTCTGCCTTTCGCAGGGGCCTGAGTCTCACTCGCAAAAAGCTTTGGACTCCCTTGCAGTGCTCTCACGCACGCACACCACAAAATGCTGCCACCCTCAGGAGCAGCTGTTTTACCTGCAGCACAGGCTCTCAACCGAGTTTTTCCTTCGAGTTAGGTGGCTGTGTTTAAGGCGGCGCACACACCCTCTCGAATGGTACTAGCCCCATAACCAGGATGTGAGTTAAGAGCTGCCTTCTGTACCGGCCTGTCTCTCCCCGATATTACGATATTGAAACCGTCCCCAGGCTCTCAGCCACAGTACACCCTAAACTGCTCCGCCCACAGAGAGGTCGACGGTAGCTAAAGCACGGTTTCTCTACAGTGTTGTTTCTTCGAGTTAGAACGCTACCTATTAGACTGCCATGCAAATGTGGGGCTGCCGTGCTAGCTTGGTCAAACACATGGGGAGTCGTGTTCTGCCTTTTGCTGGGGCCTGAGTCTCACTCGCAAAAAGCTTTGGACTCCCTTGCACTACTCTCACGCACGCACACAACAAAATGCTGCCACCCTCAGGAGCACCTGTTTTACCTGAAGCACAGGCTCTCAATCAAGTTTTCCTTCGAGTTAGGTGGCTGTGTTGAAGCCTGCACACACACCCTGGCGAACGGTACCAGCCCCATAACCATGATGTGTGTTGAGAGCTGCCTTCTGTACCGGCCTGCCTCTCCCCGATATTATGATATTGAAACTGTGCCCAGGCTCTCAGCCACAGTACACCCTAAACTGCTTCGCCCACAGAGAGGTCGACGGTAGCTAAAGCACGGTTTCTCTGCTGTGTAGTTTCTTCGAGTTAGAACGCTAGCTATTAGACTTCCATGCAAAAGTGGGGCTGCCGTGCTAGCGTGATGAAACACACGGGGAGTCGTGTTCTGCCTTTCGCTGGGGCCTGAGTCTCGCTCGCAAAAAGCTTTGGACTTCCTTGCAGTGCTCTCACGCACGCACACAACAAAATGCTGCCACCCTCAGGAGCAGCTGTTTGACCTGACGCACAAGCTCTGAACCGAGATTTTCCTTCGAGTTAGGTGGCTGTGATTACCCTGGGCAACGGTACTAGCCCCATACCCATGATGTGGGTTGAGAGCTGCCTTCTGTACCGGCCTGTCTCTCCCCCGATATTACGATATTGAAACCGTCCCCAGGCTCTCAGCCACAGTACACCCTAAACTGCTTCGCCCACAGAGAGGTCGACGGTAGCTAAAGCACGGTTTGTCTACAGTGTTGTTTGTTCGAGTTAGAAAGCTAGCTATTAGACTTCCATTCAAAAGTGGGGCCGCAGTAGTAGTTTCATGGAGCAAGTGGGGAGTCGTGTTCTGGCTTCTTCCGGGGCCTGGGTCTCACAAGGAAAATGGTTTTGGACTCACTTGCTGTGCACTCACGCATGCACACCACACAATGCGTCCACCCTGAGGCATGGCTCTTTTAGCCGAAGCAGGAATTCCCTACAGAGTTGTTCCTTTGAGTTAGGTGGTTGGCTTATGGCCTGCAGGCACACCCGGGGCAAGGGGACTAGCCTCATAAACAAGAGGTGAGTTGAGAGCTGCCTTCCGCACCGGCCTGTTTCTCACTCCATTTCACGTATGGGACCCTTTCCCCGGTCTCTCATACACGACCACTATACAACTCCTGCGGCTTCAGGAACGGCAATGGTAGCTAAAGCGCAGTAAGGCTACAGCATTGATTCTTGGTGTTAGTAGCCTGGTAGGCGAATGAGCTGCAGCTGGGATTCTTTACAGACTTGTTTCTTCCCAGTCAGGGTCGAGCACATAGCATTCCAAGCACACATGGAGCAGTAGTCTTAGCTTCAGGTAGCAAGAGCTGAGTCCAGAGGTGCCTTCTGCCCGGACCTATTTCTCCCTTGGTTTCACGTATGGAACCCGTTCCCCAGGCTCTCAGCCACGGTACTCCGTGTAATGCTTCCTCCGTCTAGAGGTCGACGGTAGCTAAAGCACGGTTTGTCTACAGTGTTGTTTCTTCGAGTGAGAACACTAGCTGTTAGACTTCCATGCAAAAGTGGGGCTGCCGTGCTAGCGTGATGAAATACATGGGGAGTCGTGTTCTGCCTTCTGCTGGGGCCTGAGGCTCATTCACAAAAAGCTTTGGACTCCCTTGCAGTGCTCTCATGCACGCACACAACAAAATGCTTCCACCCTCAGGAGCGGCTCTTTTAGCTGAAGCATGGATTCTCCAGCGAGTTTTTCCTTCGAGTTAGGCAGTTTTCATGAAGCCTGCACACACACCCGGGGCAACGGTACTAGCCCCATAACCATGGTTTGAGTTGAGAGCTGCCTTCTCTCCGGCCTGTCTCTCCCTCGATTTCACGAAACGGAACCCGTCCCCAGGCTCTCACCCACCGTACACCCTAAACTGCTTCCTCCCACATAGAGGTCGTCGGTAGCTAAAGCACGGTTTCTCTTCAGTGTTGTTTCTCCGAGTTAAAACGCTTGCTATTAATGTCCACAATAGCCAAACTGTGGAAAGAGCCATGTCCACCAACAGATGAATGGGTAAAGAAGAGGGGGTATATATATATATATACAATGGAATATTATGCAGCCATCAAAAGGAATGAGATCTTGCCATCTGCAACGACGTGGATGGAACTGGAGGGTATCATGCTCAGCGAAATAAGTCAAACCGAGAAAGACATGTATCATATGACCTCACTGATATGAGGAATTCTTAATCTCAGGAAACAAACTGAGGGTTGCTAGAGTGGGGGGTGGGGTGGGAGGGATGGGGTCACTGGGTGTTGGACACTGTGGAGGGTATGTGTTCTGGTAAGCGCTGTGAATTGTGCAAGACTGTTGAATCTCAGATCTGTACCTCTGAAACAAATAATGCAATATATGTTAAGAAAGAAAAAAAGAAGAAGAAGAATGTAGCAGGAGGGGAAGAATGAAGGGGGGAAAATCGGAGGGGGAGAAGAACCATGAGAGATGATGGACTCTGAAAAACAAACTGAGGGTTCTAGAGGGGAGGGGGCTGGGAGGATGGCTTAGCCTGGTGATGGGTATTGAGCAGGGCACGTTCTGCATGGAGCACTGGGTGTTATGCACAAACAATGAATCATGGAACACTATATCTAAAACTAATGATGTAATGTATGGGGATTAACATAACAATAAAAACATTAAATAATAATTAAAAAAAAGAACGCTTGCTATTAGACTTCCATGCAAAAGTGGGGCCGCAGTGCTAGCCTCAGGAAACAAGTGGGGAGTCATGTTCTGCCTTCTGCCGGGGCCTGAGTCCCACACGGAAAATGGGTCTGGACTCACTTGCAGTGCGCTCACGCATGCACACAGCAAAATGCGTCCACCCTCCGGCATGGCTACTTTAGCCGAAGCAGGAAATCTCTACAGAGTTGTTCCTTTGAGTTAGGTGGTTGGCTTTAGCCCTGCAGGCACACCCGGGGCAAGGGTACTAGCCTCATAAACAAGAGGTGAGTTGAGAACTGCCTTCCGCTCCGGCCTGTTTCTCACTCCATTTCACGTATGGGACCCTTTCCCCGGGCTCTCAGACAGACACGAGCACTGTCAAATTCCTCTGGCTTCAGGAACGGCAATGTTAACTCAAGCGCAGTAACTCTATAGCATTGATTCTTGGTGTTAGTAGCCTGGGAACTAGGCTTCCAGGCACACAGGGTACAGCAGTGCTAATCTCCTCAAACAAGAGGGGAGTCGACAGCAGCCTTCCTTCCAGGCCTGCTTCTCACTCCGAGTTACGTTTAGGTTCCATTTCTCATGCTTTCACAAAAACACACAACAGATGAAGTGCACGCTCAGGAAGGGCGATCTTTGCTGAGGCACGGGTCCTCCGCACTTTTGTTCCTTTCCGTTGGGTGGATGGCACTTAGGACTACACGCACACACGGGAGAGCCGATCTAGTTTCCCGAAACAAGAGTTGAGTCGATAGCTGCCTCCTGCCCATGCTTATTTCTGCCTCGGAATTCTGCTGGGACTCATTCCCCAGGTTTGCACTCAAGCAGAGTTGAAAATCCTGCCACCCTGTGGAGAGGCGAATGAGCTGAAGCTGGGATTCTTGACCGGCTTCTTTCTGCCAAAACAGTGTGGAGCACTTAGCATTCCTATGCACACATGGAGCAGTAGTGTTAGCTTCAGGTAACAAGAGCTGAGTCGAGAGGTGCCTTCTGGCCCGGACTTCTTCTCCCTCGGTCTCACGTAAGGAACCCGTTCCCCAGGCTCTCACCCACGGTAGCCTGGAAAGTGCTTCCTCCCTCAGAGACGTGGATGGTAGCTAAAGCACGATTTCTCTACCGTGTTGTTTCTTCGAGTTAGAACGCTAGCTATTAGACTGCCATGCAAATGTGGGGCTGCCGTGCTAGCTTGGTCAAACACGTGGGGAGTCGTGTTCTGCCTTTCGCAGGGGCCTGAGTCTCACTCGCAAAAAGCTTTGGACTCCCTTGCAGTGCTCTCACGCACGCACACCACAAAATGCTGCCACCCTCAGGAGCAGCTGTTTTACCTGCAGCACAGGCTCTCAACCGAGTTTTTCCTTCGAGTTAGGTGGCTGTGTTTAAGGCGGCGCACACACCCTCTCGAATGGTACTAGCCCCATAACCAGGATGTGAGTTAAGAGCTGCCTTCTGTACCGGCCTGTCTCTCCCCGATATTACGATATTGAAACCGTCCCCAGGCTCTCAGCCACAGTACACCCTAAACTGCTCCGCCCACAGAGAGGTCGACGGTAGCTAAAGCACGGTTTCTCTACAGTGTTGTTTCTTCGAGTTAGAACGCTACCTATTAGACTGCCATGCAAATGTGGGGCTGCCGTGCTAGCTTGGTCAAACACATGGGGAGTCGTGTTCTGCCTTTTGCTGGGGCCTGAGTCTCACTCGCAAAAAGCTTTGGACTCCCTTGCACTACTCTCACGCACGCACACAACAAAATGCTGCCACCCTCAGGAGCACCTGTTTTACCTGAAGCACAGGCTCTCAATCAAGTTTTCCTTCGAGTTAGGTGGCTGTGTTGAAGCCTGCACACACACCCTGGCGAACGGTACCAGCCCCATAACCATGATGTGTGTTGAGAGCTGCCTTCTGTACCGGCCTGCCTCTCCCCGATATTATGATATTGAAACTGTGCCCAGGCTCTCAGCCACAGTACACCCTAAACTGCTTCGCCCACAGAGAGGTCGACGGTAGCTAAAGCACGGTTTCTCTGCTGTGTAGTTTCTTCGAGTTAGAACGCTAGCTATTAGACTTCCATGCAAAAGTGGGGCTGCCGTGCTAGCGTGATGAAACACACGGGGAGTCGTGTTCTGCCTTTCGCTGGGGCCTGAGTCTCGCTCGCAAAAAGCTTTGGACTTCCTTGCAGTGCTCTCACGCACGCACACAACAAAATGCTGCCACCCTCAGGAGCAGCTGTTTGACCTGACGCACAAGCTCTGAACCGAGATTTTCCTTCGAGTTAGGTGGCTGTGTTTACCCTGGGCAACGGTACTAGCCCCATAACCATGATGTGGGTTGAGAGCTGCCTTCTGTACCGGCCTGTCTCTCCCCCGATATTACGATATTGAAACCGTCCCCAGGCTCTCAGCCACAGTACACCCTAAACTGCTTCGCCCACAGAGAGGTCGACGGTAGCTAAAGCACGGTTTGTCTACAGTGTTGTTTGTTCGAGTTAGAAAGCTAGCTATTAGACTTCCATTCAAAAGTGGGGCCGCAGTAGTAGTTTCATGGAGCAAGTGGGGAGTCGTGTTCTGGCTTCTTCCGGGGCCTGGGTCTCACAAGGAAAATGGTTTTGGACTCACTTGCTGTGCACTCACGCATGCACACCACACAATGCGTCCACCCTGAGGCATGGCTCTTTTAGCCGAAGCAGGAATTCCCTACAGAGTTGTTCCTTTGAGTTAGGTGGTTGGCTTATGGCCTGCAGGCACACCCGGGGCAAGGGGACTAGCCTCATAAACAAGAGGTGAGTTGAGAGCTGCCTTCCGCACCGGCCTGTTTCTCACTCCATTTCACGTATGGGACCCTTTCCCCGGTCTCTCATACACGACCACTATACAACTCCTGCGGCTTCAGGAACGGCAATGGTAGCTAAAGCGCAGTAAGGCTACAGCATTGATTCTTGGTGTTAGTAGCCTGGTAGGCGAATGAGCTGCAGCTGGGATTCTTTACAGACTTGTTTCTTCCCAGTCAGGGTCGAGCACATAGCATTCCAAGCACACATGGAGCAGTAGTCTTAGCTTCAGGTAGCAAGAGCTGAGTCCAGAGGTGCCTTCTGCCCGGACCTATTTCTCCCTTGGTTTCACGTATGGAACCCGTTCCCCAGGCTCTCAGCCACGGTACTCCGTGTAATGCTTCCTCCGTCTAGAGGTCGACGGTAGCTAAAGCACGGTTTCTCTACAGTGTTGTTTCTTCGAGTGAGAACACTAGCTGTTAGACTTCCATGCAAAAGTGGGGCTGCCGTGCTAGCGTGATGAAATACATGGGGAGTCGTGTTCTGCCTTCTGCTGGGGCCTGAGGCTCATTCACAAAAAGCTTTGGACTCCCTTGCAGTGCTCTCATGCACGCACACAACAAAATGCTTCCACCCTCAGGAGCGGCTCTTTTAGCTGAAGCATGGATTCTCCAGCGAGTTTTTCCTTCGAGTTAGGCAGTTTTCATGAAGCCTGCACACACACCCGGGGCAACGGTACTAGCCCCATAACCATGGTTTGAGTTGAGAGCTGCCTTCTCTCCGGCCTGTCTCTCCCTCGATTTCACGAAACGGAACCCGTCCCCAGGCTCTCACCCACCGTACACCCTAAACTGCTTCCTCCCACATAGAGGTCGTCGGTAGCTAAAGCACGGTTTCTCTTCAGTGTTGTTTCTCCGAGTTAGAACGCTTGCTATGAATGTCCACAATAGCCAAACTGTGGAAAGAGCCATGTCCACCAACAGATGAATGGGTAAAGAAGAGGGGGTATATATATATATATACAATGGAATATTATGCAGCCATCAAAAGGAATGAGATCTTGCCATCTGCAACGACGTGGATGGAACTGGAGGGTATCATGCTGAGCGAAATAAGTCAAACCGAGAAAGACATGTATCATATGACCTCACTGATATGAGGAATTCTTAATCTCAGGAAACAAACTGAGGGTTGCTAGAGTGGGGGGTGGGGTGGGAGGGATGGGGTCACTGGGTGTTGGACACTGTGGAGGGTATGTGTTCTGGTAAGCGCTGTGAATTGTGCAAGACTGTTGAATCTCAGATCTGTACCTCTGAAACAAATAATGCAATATATGTTAAGAAAGAAAAAAAGAAGAAGAAGAATGTAGCAGGAGGGGAAGAATGAAGGGGGGAAAATCGGAGGGGGAGAAGAACCATGAGAGATGATGGACTCTGAAAAACAAACTGAGGGTTCTAGAGGGGAGGGGGCTGGGAGGATGGCTTAGCCTGGTGATGGGTATTGAGCAGGGCACGTTCTGCATGGAGCACTGGGTGTTATGCACAAACAATGAATCATGGAACACTATATCTAAAACTAATGATGTAATGTATGGGGATTAACATAACAATAAAAACATTAAATAATAATTAAAAAAAAGAACGCTTGCTATTAGACTTCCATGCAAAAGTGGGGCCGCAGTGCTAGCCTCAGGAAACAAGTGGGGAGTCATGTTCTGCCTTCTGCCGGGGCCTGAGTCCCACACGGAAAATGGGTCTGGACTCACTTGCAGTGCGCTCACGCATGCACACAGCAAAATGCGTCCACCCTCCGGCATGGCTACTTTAGCCGAAGCAGGAAATCTCTACAGAGTTGTTCCTTTGAGTTAGGTGGTTGGCTTTAGCCCTGCAGGCACACCCGGGGCAAGGGTACTAGCCTCATAAACAAGAGGTGAGTTGAGAACTGCCTTCCGCTCCGGCCTGTTTCTCACTCCATTTCACGTATGGGACCCTTTCCCCGGGCTCTCAGACAGACACGAGCACTGTCAAATTCCTCTGGCTTCAGGAACGGCAATGTTAACTCAAGCGCAGTAACTCTATAGCATTGATTCTTGGTGTTAGTAGCCTGGGAACTAGGCTTCCAGGCACACAGGGTACAGCAGTGCTAATCTCCTCAAACAAGAGGGGAGTCGACAGCAGCCTTCCTTCCAGGCCTGCTTCTCACTCCGAGTTACGTTTAGGTTCCATTTCTCATGCTTTCACAAAAACACACAACAGATGAAGTGCACGCTCAGGAAGGGCGATCTTTGCTGAGGCACGGGTCCTCCGCACTTTTGTTCCTTTCCGTTGGGTGGATGGCACTTAGGACTACACGCACACACGGGAGAGCCGATCTAGTTTCCCGAAACAAGAGTTGAGTCGATAGCTGCCTCCTGCCCATGCTTATTTCTGCCTCGGAATTCTGCTGGGACTCATTCCCCAGGTTTGCACTCAAGCAGAGTTGAAAATCCTGCCACCCTGTGGAGAGGCGAATGAGCTGAAGCTGGGATTCTTGACCGGCTTCTTTCTGCCAAAACAGTGTGGAGCACTTAGCATTCCTATGCACACATGGAGCAGTAGTGTTAGCTTCAGGTAACAAGAGCTGAGTCGAGAGGTGCCTTCTGGCCCGGACTTCTTCTCCCTCGGTCTCACGTAAGGAACCCGTTCCCCAGGCTCTCACCCACGGTAGCCTGGAAAGTGCTTCCTCCCTCAGAGACGTGGATGGTAGCTAAAGCACGATTTCTCTACCGTGTTGTTTCTTCGAGTTAGAACGCTAGCTATTAGACTGCCATGCAAATGTGGGGCTGCCGTGCTAGCTTGGTCAAACACATGGGGAGTCGTGTTCTGCCTTTCGCAGGGGCCTGAGTCTCACTCGCAAAAAGCTTTGGACTCCCTTGCAGTGCTCTCACGCACGCACACCACAAAATGCTGCCACCCTCAGGAGCAGCTGTTTTACCTGCAGCACAGGCTCTCAACCGAGTTTTTCCTTCGAGTTAGGTGGCTGTGTTTAAGGCGGCGCACACACCCTCTCGAATGGTACTAGCCCCATAACCAGGATGTGAGTTAAGAGCTGCCTTCTGTACCGGCCTGTCTCTCCCCGATATTACGATATTGAAACCGTCCCCAGGCTCTCAGCCACAGTACACCCTAAACTGCTCCGCCCACAGAGAGGTCGACGGTAGCTAAAGCACGGTTTCTCTACAGTGTTGTTTCTTCGAGTTAGAACGCTACCTATTAGACTGCCATGCAAATGTGGGGCTGCCGTGCTAGCTTGGTCAAACACATGGGGAGTCGTGTTCTGCCTTTTGCTGGGGCCTGAGTCTCACTCGCAAAAAGCTTTGGACTCCCTTGCACTACTCTCACGCACGCACACAACAAAATGCTGCCACCCTCAGGAGCACCTGTTTTACCTGAAGCACAGGCTCTCAATCAAGTTTTCCTTCGAGTTAGGTGGCTGTGTTGAAGCCTGCACACACACCCTGGCGAACGGTACCAGCCCCATAACCATGATGTGTGTTGAGAGCTGCCTTCTGTACCGGCCTGCCTCTCCCCGATATTATGATATTGAAACTGTGCCCGGGCTCTCAGCCACAGTACACCCTAAACTGCTTCGCCCACAGAGAGGTCGACGGTAGCTAAAGCACGGTTTCTCTGCTGTGTAGTTTCTTCGAGTTAGAACGCTAGCTATTAGACTTCCATGCAAAAGTGGGGCTGCCGTGCTAGCGTGATGAAACACACGGGGAGTCGTGTTCTGCCTTTCGCTGGGGCCTGAGTCTCGCTCGCAAAAAGCTTTGGACTTCCTTGCAGTGCTCTCACGCACGCACACAACAAAATGCTGCCACCCTCAGGAGCAGCTGTTTGACCTGACGCACAAGCTCTGAACCGAGATTTTCCTTCGAGTTAGGTGGCTGTGTTTACCCTGGGCAACGGTACTAGCCCCATAACCATGATGTGGGTTGAGAGCTGCCTTCTGTACCGGCCTGTCTCTCCCCCGATATTACGATATTGAAACCGTCCCCAGGCTCTCAGCCACAGTACACCCTAAACTGCTTCGCCCACAGAGAGGTCGACGGTAGCTAAAGCACGGTTTGTCTACAGTGTTGTTTGTTCGAGTTAGAAAGCTAGCTATTAGACTTCCATTCAAAAGTGGGGCCGCAGTAGTAGTTTCATGGAGCAAGTGGGGAGTCGTGTTCTGGCTTCTTCCGGGGCCTGGGTCTCACAAGGAAAATGGTTTTGGACTCACTTGCTGTGCACTCACGCATGCACACCACACAATGCGTCCACCCTGAGGCATGGCTCTTTTAGCCGAAGCAGGAATTCCCTACAGAGTTGTTCCTTTGAGTTAGGTGGTTGGCTTATGGCCTGCAGGCACACCCGGGGCAAGGGGACTAGCCTCATAAACAAGAGGTGAGTTGAGAGCTGCCTTCCGCACCGGCCTGTTTCTCACTCCATTTCACGTATGGGACCCTTTCCCCGGTCTCTCATACACGAGCACTATACAACTCCTGCGGCTTCAGGAACGGCAATGGTAGCTAAAGCGCGGTAAGGCTACAGCATTGATTCTTGGTGTTAGTAGCCTGGTAGGCGAATGAGCTGCAGCTGGGATTCTTTACAGACTTGTTTCTTCCCAGTCAGGGTCGAGCACATAGCATTCCAAGCACACATGGAGCAGTAGTCTTAGCTTCAGGTAGCAAGAGCTGAGTCCAGAGGTGCCTTCTGCCCGGACCTATTTCTCCCTTGGTTTCACGTATGGAACCCGTTCCCCAGGCTCTCAGCCACGGTACTCCGTGTAATGCTTCCTCCGTCTAGAGGTCGACGGTAGCTAAAGCACGGTTTCTCTACAGTGTTGTTTCTTCGAGTGAGAACACTAGCTGTTAGACTTCCATGCAAAAGTGGGGCTGCCGTGCTAGCGTGATGAAATACATGGGGAGTCGTGTTCTGCCTTCTGCTGGGGCCTGAGGCTCATTCACAAAAAGCTTTGGACTCCCTTGCAGTGCTCTCATGCACGCACACAACAAAATGCTTCCACCCTCAGGAGCGGCTCTTTTAGCTGAAGCATGGATTCTCCAGCGAGTTTTTCCTTCGAGTTAGGCAGTTTTCATGAAGCCTGCACACACACCCGGGGCAACGGTACTAGCCCCATAACCATGGTTTGAGTTGAGAGCTGCCTTCTCTCCGGCCTGTCTCTCCCTCGATTTCACGAAACGGAACCCGTCCCCAGGCTCTCACCCACCGTACACCCTAAACTGCTTCCTCCCACATAGAGGTCGTCGGTAGCTAAAGCACGGTTTCTCTTCAGTGTTGTTTCTCCGAGTTAGAACGCTTGCTATTAATGTCCACAATAGCCAAACTGTGGAAAGAGCCATGTCCACCAACAGATGAATGGATAAAGAAGAGGGGGTATATATATATATACAATGGAATATTATGCAGCCATCAAAAGGAATGAGATCTTGCCATCTGCAACGACGTGGATGGAACTGGAGGGTATCATGCTGAGCGAAATAAGTCAAACCGAGAAAGACATGTATCATATGACCTCACTGATATGAGGAATTCTTAATCTCAGGAAACAAACTGAGGGTTGCTAGAGTGGGGGGTGGGGTGGGAGGGATGGGGTCACTGGGTGTTGGACACTGTGGAGGGTATGTGTTCTGGTAAGCGCTGTGAATTGTGCAAGACTGTTGAATCTCAGATCTGTACCTCTGAAACAAATAATGCAATATATGTTAAGAAAGAAAAAAAGAAGAAGAAGAATGTAGCAGGAGGGGAAGAATGAAGGGGGGAAAATCGGAGGGGGAGAAGAACCATGAGAGATGATGGACTCTGAAAAACAAACTGAGGGTTCTAGAGGGGAGGGGGCTGGGAGGATGGCTTAGCCTGGTGATGGGTATTGAGCAGGGCACGTTCTGCATGGAGCACTGGGTGTTATGCACAAACAATGAATCATGGAACACTATATCTAAAACTAATGATGTAATGTATGGGGATTAACATAACAATAAAAACATTAAATAATAATTAAAAAAAAGAACGCTTGCTATTAGACTTCCATGCAAAAGTGGGGCCGCAGTGCTAGCCTCAGGAAACAAGTGGGGAGTCATGTTCTGCCTTCTGCCGGGGCCTGAGTCCCACACGGAAAATGGGTCTGGACTCACTTGCAGTGCGCTCACGCATGCACACAGCAAAATGCGTCCACCCTCCGGCATGGCTACTTTAGCCGAAGCAGGAAATCTCTACAGAGTTGTTCCTTTGAGTTAGGTGGTTGGCTTTAGCCCTGCAGGCACACCCGGGGCAAGGGTACTAGCCTCATAAACAAGAGGTGAGTTGAGAACTGCCTTCCGCTCCGGCCTGTTTCTCACTCCATTTCACGTATGGGACCCTTTCCCCGGGCTCTCAGACAGACACGAGCACTGTCAAATTCCTCTGGCTTCAGGAACGGCAATGTTAACTCAAGCGCAGTAACTCTATAGCATTGATTCTTGGTGTTAGTAGCCTGGGAACTAGGCTTCCAGGCACACAGGGTACAGCAGTGCTAATCTCCTCAAACAAGAGGGGAGTCGACAGCAGCCTTCCTTCCAGGCCTGCTTCTCACTCTGAGTTACGTTTAGGTTCCATTTCTCATGCTTTCACAAAAACACACAACAGATGAAGTGCACGCTCAGGAAGGGCGATCTTTGCTGAGGCACGGGTCCTCCGCACTTTTGTTCCTTTCCGTTGGGTGGATGGCACTTAGGACTACACGCACACACGGGAGAGCCGATCTAGTTTCCCGAAACAAGAGTTGAGTCGATAGCTGCCTCCTGCCCATGCTTATTTCTGCCTCGGAATTCTGCTGGGACTCATTCCCCAGGTTTGCACTCAAGCAGAGTTGAAAATCCTGCCACCCTGTGGAGAGGCGAATGAGCTGAAGCTGGGATTCTTGACCGGCTTCTTTCTGCCAAAACAGTGTGGAGCACTTAGCATTCCTATGCACACATGGAGCAGTAGTGTTAGCTTCAGGTAACAAGAGCTGAGTCGAGAGGTGCCTTCTGGCCCGGACTTCTTCTCCCTCGGTCTCACGTAAGGAACCCGTTCCCCAGGCTCTCACCCACGGTAGCCTGGAAAGTGCTTCCTCCCTCAGAGACGTGGATGGTAGCTAAAGCACGATTTCTCTACCGTGTTGTTTCTTCGAGTTAGAACGCTAGCTATTAGACTGCCATGCAAATGTGGGGCTGCCGTGCTAGCTTGGTCAAACACATGGGGAGTCGTGTTCTGCCTTTCGCAGGGGCCTGAGTCTCACTCGCAAAAAGCTTTGGACTCCCTTGCAGTGCTCTCACGCACGCACACCACAAAATGCTGCCACCCTCAGGAGCAGCTGTTTTACCTGCAGCACAGGCTCTCAACCGAGTTTTTCCTTCGAGTTAGGTGGCTGTGTTTAAGGCGGCGCACACACCCTCTCGAATGGTACTAGCCCCATAACCAGGATGTGAGTTAAGAGCTGCCTTCTGTACCGGCCTGTCTCTCCCCGATATTACGATATTGAAACCGTCCCCAGGCTCTCAGCCACAGTACACCCTAAACTGCTCCGCCCACAGAGAGGTCGACGGTAGCTAAAGCACGGTTTCTCTACAGTGTTGTTTCTTCGAGTTAGAACGCTAGCTATTAGACTGCCATGCAAATGTGGGGCTGCCGTGCTAGCTTGGTCAAACACATGGGGAGTCGTGTTCTGCCTTTTGCTGGGGCCTGAGTCTCACTCGCAAAAAGCTTTGGACTCCCTTGCACTACTCTCACGCACGCACACAACAAAATGCTGCCACCCTCAGGAGCACCTGTTTTACCTGAAGCACAGGCTCTCAATCAAGTTTTCCTTCGAGTTAGGTGGCTGTGTTGAAGCCTGCACACACACCCTGGCGAACGGTACCAGCCCCATAACCATGATGTGTGTTGAGAGCTGCCTTCTGTACCGGCCTGCCTCTCCCCGATATTATGATATTGAAACTGTGCCCAGGCTCTCAGCCACAGTACACCCTAAACTGCTTCGCCCACAGAGAGGTCGACGGTAGCTAAAGCACGGTTTCTCTGCTGTGTAGTTTCTTCGAGTTAGAACGCTAGCTATTAGACTTCCATGCAAAAGTGGGGCTGCCGTGCTAGCGTGATGAAACACACGGGGAGTCGTGTTCTGCCTTTCGCTGGGGCCTGAGTCTCGCTCGCAAAAAGCTTTGGACTTCCTTGCAGTGCTCTCACGCACGCACACAACAAAATGCTGCCACCCTCAGGAGCAGCTGTTTGACCTGACGCACAAGCTCTGAACCGAGATTTTCCTTCGAGTTAGGTGGCTGTGTTTACCCTGGGCAACGGTACTAGCCCCATAACCATGATGTGGGTTCAGAGCTGCCTTCTGTACCGGCCTGTCTCTCCCCCGATATTACGATATTGAAACCGTCCCCAGGCTCTCAGCCACAGTACACCCTAAACTGCTTCGCCCACAGAGAGGTCGACGGTAGCTAAAGCACGGTTTGTCTACAGTGTTGTTTGTTCGAGTTAGAAAGCTAGCTATTAGACTTCCATTCAAAAGTGGGGCCGCAGTAGTAGTTTCATGGAGCAAGTGGGGAGTCGTGTTCTGGCTTCTTCCGGGGCCTGGGTCTCACAAGGAAAATGGTTTTGGACTCACTTGCTGTGCACTCACGCATGCACACCACACAATGCGTCCACCCTGAGGCATGGCTCTTTTAGCCGAAGCAGGAATTCCCTACAGAGTTGTTCCTTTGAGTTAGGTGGTTGGCTTATGGCCTGCAGGCACACCCGGGGCAAGGGGACTAGCCTCATAAACAAGAGGTGAGTTGAGAGCTGCCTTCCGCACCGGCCTGTTTCTCACTCCATTTCACGTATGGGACCCTTTCCCCGGTCTCTCATACACGACCACTATACAACTCCTGCGGCTTCAGGAACGGCAATGGTAGCTAAAGCGCAGTAAGGCTACAGCATTGATTCTTGGTGTTAGTAGCCTGGTAGGCGAATGAGCTGCAGCTGGGATTCTTTACAGACTTGTTTCTTCCCAGTCAGGGTCGAGCACATAGCATTCCAAGCACACATGGAGCAGTAGTCTTAGCTTCAGGTAGCAAGAGCTGAGTCCAGAGGTGCCTTCTGCCCGGACCTATTTCTCCCTTGGTTTCACGTATGGAACCCGTTCCCCAGGCTCTCAGCCACGGTACTCCGTGTAATGCTTCCTCCGTCTAGAGGTCGACGGTAGCTAAAGCACGGTTTGTCTACAGTGTTGTTTCTTCGAGTGAGAACACTAGCTGTTAGACTTCCATGCAAAAGTGGGGCTGCCGTGCTAGCGTGATGAAATACATGGGGAGTCGTGTTCTGCCTTCTGCTGGGGCCTGAGGCTCATTCACAAAAAGCTTTGGACTCCCTTGCAGTGCTCTCATGCACGCACACAACAAAATGCTTCCACCCTCAGGAGCGGCTCTTTTAGCTGAAGCATGGATTCTCCAGCGAGTTTTTCCTTCGAGTTAGGCAGTTTTCATGAAGCCTGCACACACACCCGGGGCAACGGTACTAGCCCCATAACCATGGTTTGAGTTGAGAGCTGCCTTCTCTCCGGCCTGTCTCTCCCTCGATTTCACGAAACGGAACCCGTCCCCAGGCTCTCACCCACCGTACACCCTAAACTGCTTCCTCCCACATAGAGGTCGTCGGTAGCTAAAGCACGGTTTCTCTTCAGTGTTGTTTCTCCGAGTTAAAACGCTTGCTATTAATGTCCACAATAGCCAAACTGTGGAAAGAGCCATGTCCACCAACAGATGAATGGGTAAAGAAGAGGGGGTATATATATATATATACAATGGAATATTATGCAGCCATCAAAAGGAATGAGATCTTGCCATCTGCAACGACGTGGATGGAACTGGAGGGTATCATGCTCAGCGAAATAAGTCAAACCGAGAAAGACATGTATCATATGACCTCACTGATATGAGGAATTCTTAATCTCAGGAAACAAACTGAGGGTTGCTAGAGTGGGGGGTGGGGTGGGAGGGATGGGGTCACTGGGTGTTGGACACTGTGGAGGGTATGTGTTCTGGTAAGCGCTGTGAATTGTGCAAGACTGTTGAATCTCAGATCTGTACCTCTGAAACAAATAATGCAATATATGTTAAGAAAGAAAAAAAGAAGAAGAAGAATGTAGCAGGAGGGGAAGAATGAAGGGGGGAAAATCGGAGGGGGAGAAGAACCATGAGAGATGATGGACTCTGAAAAACAAACTGAGGGTTCTAGAGGGGAGGGGGCTGGGAGGATGGCTTAGCCTGGTGATGGGTATTGAGCAGGGCACGTTCTGCATGGAGCACTGGGTGTTATGCACAAACAATGAATCATGGAACACTATATCTAAAACTAATGATGTAATGTATGGGGATTAACATAACAATAAAAACATTAAATAATAATTAAAAAAAAGAACGCTTGCTATTAGACTTCCATGCAAAAGTGGGGCCGCAGTGCTAGCCTCAGGAAACAAGTGGGGAGTCATGTTCTGCCTTCTGCCGGGGCCTGAGTCCCACACGGAAAATGGGTCTGGACTCACTTGCAGTGCGCTCACGCATGCACACAGCAAAATGCGTCCACCCTCCGGCATGGCTACTTTAGCCGAAGCAGGAAATCTCTACAGAGTTGTTCCTTTGAGTTAGGTGGTTGGCTTTAGCCCTGCAGGCACACCCGGGGCAAGGGTACTAGCCTCATAAACAAGAGGTGAGTTGAGAACTGCCTTCCGCTCCGGCCTGTTTCTCACTCCATTTCACGTATGGGACCCTTTCCCCGGGCTCTCAGACAGACACGAGCACTGTCAAATTCCTCTGGCTTCAGGAACGGCAATGTTAACTCAAGCGCAGTAACTCTATAGCATTGATTCTTGGTGTTAGTAGCCTGGGAACTAGGCTTCCAGGCACACAGGGTACAGCAGTGCTAATCTCCTCAAACAAGAGGGGAGTCGACAGCAGCCTTCCTTCCAGGCCTGCTTCTCACTCCGAGTTACGTTTAGGTTCCATTTCTCATGCTTTCACAAAAACACACAACAGATGAAGTGCACGCTCAGGAAGGGCGATCTTTGCTGAGGCACGGGTCCTCCGCACTTTTGTTCCTTTCCGTTGGGTGGATGGCACTTAGGACTACACGCACACACGGGAGAGCCGATCTAGTTTCCCGAAACAAGAGTTGAGTCGATAGCTGCCTCCTGCCCATGCTTATTTCTGCCTCGGAATTCTGCTGGGACTCATTCCCCAGGTTTGCACTCAAGCAGAGTTGAAAATCCTGCCACCCTGTGGAGAGGCGAATGAGCTGAAGCTGGGATTCTTGACCGGCTTCTTTCTGCCAAAACAGTGTGGAGCACTTAGCATTCCTATGCACACATGGAGCAGTAGTGTTAGCTTCAGGTAACAAGAGCTGAGTCGAGAGGTGCCTTCTGGCCCGGACTTCTTCTCCCTCGGTCTCACGTAAGGAACCCGTTCCCCAGGCTCTCACCCACGGTAGCCTGGAAAGTGCTTCCTCCCTCAGAGACGTGGATGGTAGCTAAAGCACGATTTCTCTACCGTGTTGTTTCTTCGAGTTAGAACGCTAGCCATTAGACTGCCATGCAAATGTGGGGCTGCCGTGCTAGCTTGGTCAAACACGTGGGGAGTCGTGTTCTGCCTTTCGCAGGGGCCTGAGTCTCACTCGCAAAAAGCTTTGGACTCCCTTGCAGTGCTCTCACGCACGCACACCACAAAATGCTGCCACCCTCAGGAGCAGCTGTTTTACCTGCAGCACAGGCTCTCAACCGAGTTTTTCCTTCGAGTTAGGTGGCTGTGTTTAAGGCGGCGCACACACCCTCTCGAATGGTACTAGCCCCATAACCAGGATGTGAGTTAAGAGCTGCCTTCTGTACCGGCCTGTCTCTCCCCCGATATTACGATATTGAAACCGTCCCCAGGCTCTCAGCCACAGTACACCCTAAACTGCTCCGCCCACAGAGAGGTCGACGGTAGCTAAAGCACGGTTTCTCTACAGTGTTGTTTCTTCGAGTTAGAACGCTAGCTATTAGACTGCCATGCAAATGTGGGGCTGCCGTGCTAGCTTGGTCAAACACATGGGGAGTCGTGTTCTGCCTTTTGCTGGGGCCTGAGTCTCACTCGCAAAAAGCTTTGGACTCCCTTGCACTACTCTCACGCACGCACACAACAAAATGCTGCCACCCTCAGGAGCACCTGTTTTACCTGAAGCACAGGCTCTCAATCAAGTTTTCCTTCGAGTTAGGTGGCTGTGTTGAAGCCTGCACACACACCCTGGCGAACGGTACCAGCCCCATAACCATGATGTGTGTTGAGAGCTGCCTTCTGTACCGGCCTGCCTCTCCCCGATATTATGATATTGAAACTGTGCCCAGGCTCTCAGCCACAGTACACCCTAAACTGCTTCGCCCACAGAGAGGTCGACGGTAGCTAAAGCACGGTTTCTCTGCTGTGTAGTTTCTTCGAGTTAGAACGCTAGCTATTAGACTTCCATGCAAAAGTGGGGCTGCCGTGCTAGCGTGATGAAACACACGGGGAGTCGTGTTCTGCCTTTCGCTGGGGCCTGAGTCTCGCTCGCAAAAAGCTTTGGACTTCCTTGCAGTGCTCTCACGCACGCACACAACAAAATGCTGCCACCCTCAGGAGCAGCTGTTTGACCTGACGCACAAGCTCTGAACCGAGATTTTCCTTCGAGTTAGGTGGCTGTGATTACCCTGGGCAACGGTACTAGCCCCATACCCATGATGTGGGTTGAGAGCTGCCTTCTGTACCGGCCTGTCTCTCCCCCGATATTACGATATTGAAACCGTCCCCAGGCTCTCAGCCACAGTACACCCTAAACTGCTTCGCCCACAGAGAGGTCGACGGTAGCTAAAGCACGGTTTGTCTACAGTGTTGTTTGTTCGAGTTAGAAAGCTAGCTATTAGACTTCCATTCAAAAGTGGGGCCGCAGTAGTAGTTTCATGGAGCAAGTGGGGAGTCGTGTTCTGGCTTCTTCCGGGGCCTGGGTCTCACAAGGAAAATGGTTTTGGACTCACTTGCTGTGCACTCACGCATGCACACCACACAATGCGTCCACCCTGAGGCATGGCTCTTTTAGCCGAAGCAGGAATTCCCTACAGAGTTGTTCCTTTGAGTTAGGTGGTTGGCTTATGGCCTGCAGGCACACCCGGGGCAAGGGGACTAGCCTCATAAACAAGAGGTGAGTTGAGAGCTGCCTTCCGCACCGGCCTGTTTCTCACTCCATTTCACGTATGGGACCCTTTCCCCGGTCTCTCATACACGACCACTATACAACTGCGGCTTCAGGAACGGCAATGGTAGCTAAAGCGCAGTAAGGCTACAGCATTGATTCTTGGTGTTAGTAGCCTGGTAGGCGAATGAGCTGCAGCTGGGATTCTTTACAGACTTGTTTCTTCCCAGTCAGGGTCGAGCACATAGCATTCCAAGCACACATGGAGCAGTAGTCTTAGCTTCAGGTAGCAAGAGCTGAGTCCAGAGGTGCCTTCTGCCCGGACCTATTTCTCCCTTGGTTTCACGTATGGAACCCGTTCCCCAGGCTCTCAGCCACGGTACTCCGTGTAATGCTTCCTCCGTCTAGAGGTCGACGGTAGCTAAAGCACGGTTTCTCTACAGTGTTGTTTCTTCGAGTGAGAACACTAGCTGTTAGACTTCCATGCAAAAGTGGGGCTGCCGTGCTAGCGTGATGAAATACATGGGGAGTCGTGTTCTGCCTTCTGCTGGGGCCTGAGGCTCATTCACAAAAAGCTTTGGACTCCCTTGCAGTGCTCTCATGCACGCACACAACAAAATGCTTCCACCCTCAGGAGCGGCTCTTTTAGCTGAAGCATGGATTCTCCAGCGAGTTTTTCCTTCGAGTTAGGCAGTTTTCATGAAGCCTGCACACACACCCGGGGCAACGGTACTAGCCCCATAACCATGGTTTGAGTTGAGAGCTGCCTTCTCTCCGGCCTGTCTCTCCCTCGATTTCACGAAACGGAACCCGTCCTCAGGCTCTCACCCACCGTACACCCTAAACTGCTTCCTCCCACATAGAGGTCGTCGGTAGCTAAAGCACGGTTTCTCTTCAGTGTTGTTTCTCCGAGTTAGAACGCTTGCTATGAATGTCCACAATAGCCAAACTGTGGAAAGAGCCATGTCCACCAACAGATGAATGGGTAAAGAAGAGGGGGTATATATATATATACAATGGAATATTATGCAGCCATCAAAAGGAATGAGATCTTGCCATCTGCAACGACGTGGATGGAACTGGAGGGTATCATGCTGAGCGAAATAAGTCAAACCGAGAAAGACATGTATCATATGACCTCACTGATATGAGGAATTCTTAATCTCAGGAAACAAACTGAGGGTTGCTAGAGTGGGGGGTGGGGTGGGAGGGATGGGGTCACTGGGTGTTGGACACTGTGGAGGGTATGTGTTCTGGTAAGCGCTGTGAATTGTGCAAGACTGTTGAATCTCAGATCTGTACCTCTGAAACAAATAATGCAATATATGTTAAGAAAGAAAAAAAGAAGAAGAAGAATGTAGCAGGAGGGGAAGAATGAAGGGGGGAAAATCGGAGGGGGAGAAGAACCATGAGAGATGATGGACTCTGAAAAACAAACTGAGGGTTCTAGAGGGGAGGGGGCTGGGAGGATGGCTTAGCCTGGTGATGGGTATTGAGCAGGGCACGTTCTGCATGGAGCACTGGGTGTTATGCACAAACAATGAATCATGGAACACTATATCTAAAACTAATGATGTAATGTATGGGGATTAACATAACAATAAAAACATTAAATAATAATTAAAAAAAAGAACGCTTGCTATTAGACTTCCATGCAAAAGTGGGGCCGCAGTGCTAGCCTCAGGAAACAAGTGGGGAGTCATGTTCTGCCTTCTGCCGGGGCCTGAGTCCCACACGGAAAATGGGTCTGGACTCACTTGCAGTGCGCTCACGCATGCACACAGCAAAATGCGTCCACCCTCCGGCATGGCTACTTTAGCCGAAGCAGGAAATCTCTACAGAGTTGTTCCTTTGAGTTAGGTGGTTGGCTTTAGCCCTGCAGGCACACCCGGGGCAAGGGTACTAGCCTCATAAACAAGAGGTGAGTTGAGAACTGCCTTCCGCTCCAGCCTGTTTCTCACTCCATTTCACGTATGGGACCCTTTCCCCGGGCTCTCAGACAGACACGAGCACTGTCAAATTCCTCTGGCTTCAGGAACGGCAATGTTAACTCAAGCGCAGTAACTCTATAGCATTGATTCTTGGTGTTAGTAGCCTGGGAACTAGGCTTCCAGGCACACAGGGTACAGCAGTGCTAATCTCCTCAAACAAGAGGGGAGTCGACAGCAGCCTTCCTTCCAGGCCTGCTTCTCACTCCGAGTTACGTTTAGGTTCCATTTCTCATGCTTTCACAAAAACACACAACAGATGAAGTGCACGCTCAGGAAGGGCGATCTTTGCTGAGGCACGGGTCCTCCGCACTTTTGTTCCTTTCCGTTGGGTGGATGGCACTTAGGACTACACGCACACACGGGAGAGCCGATCTAGTTTCCCGAAACAAGAGTTGAGTCGATAGCTGCCTCCTGCCCATGCTTATTTCTGCCTCGGAATTCTGCTGGGACTCATTCCCCAGGTTTGCACTCAAGCAGAGTTGAAAATCCTGCCACCCTGTGGAGAGGCGAATGAGCTGAAGCTGGGATTCTTGACCGGCTTCTTTCTGCCAAAACAGTGTGGAGCACTTAGCATTCCTATGCACACATGGAGCAGTAGTGTTAGCTTCAGGTAACAAGAGCTGAGTCGAGAGGTGCCTTCTGGCCCGGACTTCTTCTCCCTCGGTCTCACGTAAGGAACCCGTTCCCCAGGCTCTCACCCACGGTAGCCTGGAAAGTGCTTCCTCCCTCAGAGACGTGGATGGTAGCTAAAGCACGATTTCTCTACCGTGTTGTTTCTTCGAGTTAGAACGCTAGCCATTAGACTGCCATGCAAATGTGGGGCTGCCGTGCTAGCTTGGTCAAACACGTGGGGAGTCGTGTTCTGCCTTTCGCAGGGGCCTGAGTCTCACTCGCAAAAAGCTTTGGACTCCCTTGCAGTGCTCTCACGCACGCACACCACAAAATGCTGCCACCCTCAGGAGCAGCTGTTTTACCTGCAGCACAGGCTCTCAACCGAGTTTTTCCTTCGAGTTAGGTGGCTGTGTTTAAGGCGGCACACACACCCTCTCGAATGGTACTAGCCCCATAACCAGGATGTGAGTTAAGAGCTGCCTTCTGTACCGGCCTGTCTCTCCCCCGATATTACGATATTGAAACCGTCCCCAGGCTCTCAGCCACAGTACACCCTAAACTGCTCCGCCCACAGAGAGGTCGACGGTAGCTAAAGCACGGTTTCTCTACAGTGTTGTTTCTTCGAGTTAGAACGCTAGCTATTAGACTGCCATGCAAATGTGGGGCTGCCGTGCTAGCTTGGTCAAACACATGGGGAGTCGTGTTCTGCCTTTTGCTGGGGCCTGAGTCTCACTCGCAAAAAGCTTTGGACTCCCTTGCACTACTCTCACGCACGCACACAACAAAATGCTGCCACCCTCAGGAGCACCTGTTTTACCTGAAGCACAGGCTCTCAATCAAGTTTTCCTTCGAGTTAGGTGGCTGTGTTGAAGCCTGCACACACACCCTGGCGAACGGTACCAGCCCCATAACCATGATGTGTGTTGAGAGCTGCCTTCTGTACCGGCCTGCCTCTCCCCGATATTATGATATTGAAACTGTGCCCAGGCTCTCAGCCACAGTACACCCTAAACTGCTTCGCCCACAGAGAGGTCGACGGTAGCTAAAGCACGGTTTCTCTGCTGTGTAGTTTCTTCGAGTTAGAACGCTAGCTATTAGACTTCCATGCAAAAGTGGGGCTGCCGTGCTAGCGTGATGAAACACACGGGGAGTCGTGTTCTGCCTTTCGCTGGGGCCTGAGTCTCGCTCGCAAAAAGCTTTGGACTTCCTTGCAGTGCTCTCACGCACGCACACAACAAAATGCTGCCACCCTCAGGAGCAGCTGTTTGACCTGACGCACAAGCTCTGAACCGAGATTTTCCTTCGAGTTAGGTGGCTGTGATTACCCTGGGCAACGGTACTAGCCCCATACCCATGATGTGGGTTGAGAGCTGCCTTCTGTACCGGCCTGTCTCTCCCCCGATATTACGATATTGAAACCGTCCCCAGGCTCTCAGCCACAGTACACCCTAAACTGCTTCGCCCACAGAGAGGTCGACGGTAGCTAAAGCACGGTTTGTCTACAGTGTTGTTTGTTCGAGTTAGAAAGCTAGCTATTAGACTTCCATTCAAAAGTGGGGCCGCAGTAGTAGTTTCATGGAGCAAGTGGGGAGTCGTGTTCTGGCTTCTTCCGGGGCCTGGGTCTCACAAGGAAAATGGTTTTGGACTCACTTGCTGTGCACTCACGCATGCACACCACACAATGCGTCCACCCTGAGGCATGGCTCTTTTAGCCGAAGCAGGAATTCCCTACAGAGTTGTTCCTTTGAGTTAGGTGGTTGGCTTATGGCCTGCAGGCACACCCGGGGCAAGGGGACTAGCCTCATAAACAAGAGGTGAGTTGAGAGCTGCCTTCCGCACCGGCCTGTTTCTCACTCCATTTCACGTATGGGACCCTTTCCCCGGTCTCTCATACACGACCACTATACAACTGCGGCTTCAGGAACGGCAATGGTAGCTAAAGCGCAGTAAGGCTACAGCATTGATTCTTGGTGTTAGTAGCCTGGTAGGCGAATGAGCTGCAGCTGGGATTCTTTACAGACTTGTTTCTTCCCAGTCAGGGTCGAGCACATAGCATTCCAAGCACACATGGAGCAGTAGTCTTAGCTTCAGGTAGCAAGAGCTGAGTCCAGAGGTGCCTTCTGCCCGGACCTATTTCTCCCTTGGTTTCACGTATGGAACCCGTTCCCCAGGCTCTCAGCCACGGTACTCCGTGTAATGCTTCCTCCGTCTAGAGGTCGACGGTAGCTAAAGCACGGTTTCTCTACAGTGTTGTTTCTTCGAGTGAGAACACTAGCTGTTAGACTTCCATGCAAAAGTGGGGCTGCCGTGCTAGCGTGATGAAATACATGGGGAGTCGTGTTCTGCCTTCTGCTGGGGCCTGAGGCTCATTCACAAAAAGCTTTGGACTCCCTTGCAGTGCTCTCATGCACGCACACAACAAAATGCTTCCACCCTCAGGAGCGGCTCTTTTAGCTGAAGCATGGATTCTCCAGCGAGTTTTTCCTTCGAGTTAGGCAGTTTTCATGAAGCCTGCACACACACCCGGGGCAACGGTACTAGCCCCATAACCATGGTTTGAGTTGAGAGCTGCCTTCTCTCCGGCCTGTCTCTCCCTCGATTTCACGAAACGGAACCCGTCCCCAGGCTCTCACCCACCGTACACCCTAAACTGCTTCCTCCCACATAGAGGTCGTCGGTAGCTAAAGCACGGTTTCTCTTCAGTGTTGTTTCTCCGAGTTAGAACGCTTGCTATGAATGTCCACAATAGCCAAACTGTGGAAAGAGCCATGTCCACCAACAGATGAATGGATAAAGAAGAGGGGGTATATATATATACAATGGAATATTATGCAGCCATCAAAAGGAATGAGATCTTGCCATCTGCAACGACGTGGATGGAACTGGAGGGTATCATGCTGAGCGAAATAAGTCAAACCGAGAAAGACATGTATCATATGACCTCACTGATATGAGGAATTCTTAATCTCAGGAAACAAACTGAGGGTTGCTAGAGTGGGGGGTGGGGTGGGAGGGATGGGGTCACTGGGTGTTGGACACTGTGGAGGGTATGTGTTCTGGTAAGCGCTGTGAATTGTGCAAGACTGTTGAATCTCAGATCTGTACCTCTGAAACAAATAATGCAATATATGTTAAGAAAGAAAAAAAGAAGAAGAAGAATGTAGCAGGAGGGGAAGAATGAAGGGGGGAAAATCGGAGGGGGAGAAGAACCATGAGAGATGATGGACTCTGAAAAACAAACTGAGGGTTCTAGAGGGGAGGGGGCTGGGAGGATGGCTTAGCCTGGTGATGGGTATTGAGCAGGGCACGTTCTGCATGGAGCACTGGGTGTTATGCACAAACAATGAATCATGGAACACTATATCTAAAACTAATGATGTAATGTATGGGGATTAACATAACAATAAAAACATTAAATAATAATTAAAAAAAAGAACGCTTGCTATTAGACTTCCATGCAAAAGTGGGGCCGCAGTGCTAGCCTCAGGAAACAAGTGGGGAGTCATGTTCTGCCTTCTGCCGGGGCCTGAGTCCCACACGGAAAATGGGTCTGGACTCACTTGCAGTGCGCTCACGCATGCACACAGCAAAATGCGTCCACCCTCCGGCATGGCTACTTTAGCCGAAGCAGGAAATCTCTACAGAGTTGTTCCTTTGAGTTAGGTGGTTGGCTTTAGCCCTGCAGGCACACCCGGGGCAAGGGTACTAGCCTCATAAACAAGAGGTGAGTTGAGAACTGCCTTCCGCTCCGGCCTGTTTCTCACTCCATTTCACGTATGGGACCCTTTCCCCGGGCTCTCAGACAGACACGAGCACTGTCAAATTCCTCTGGCTTCAGGAACGGCAATGTTAACTCAAGCGCAGTAACTCTATAGCATTGATTCTTGGTGTTAGTAGCCTGGGAACTAGGCTTCCAGGCACACAGGGTACAGCAGTGCTAATCTCCTCAAACAAGAGGGGAGTCGACAGCAGCCTTCCTTCCCGGCCTGCTTCTCACTCCGAGTTACGTTTAGGTTCCATTTCTCATGCTTTCACAAAAACACACAACAGATGAAGTGCACGCTCAGGAAGGGCGATCTTTGCTGAGGCACGGGTCCTCCGCACTTTTGTTCCTTTCCGTTGGGTGGATGGCACTTAGGACTACACGCACACACGGGAGAGCCGATCTAGTTTCCCGAAACAAGAGTTGAGTCGATAGCTGCCTCCTGCCCATGCTTATTTCTGCCTCGGAATTCTGCTGGGACTCATTCCCCAGGTTTGCACTCAAGCAGAGTTGAAAATCCTGCCACCCTGTGGAGAGGCGAATGAGCTGAAGCTGGGATTCTTGACCGGCTTCTTTCTGCCAAAACAGTGTGGAGCACTTAGCATTCCTATGCACACATGGAGCAGTAGTGTTAGCTTCAGGTAACAAGAGCTGAGTCGAGAGGTGCCTTCTGGCCCGGACTTCTTCTCCCTCGGTCTCACGTAAGGAACCCGTTCCCCAGGCTCTCACCCACGGTAGCCTGGAAAGTGCTTCCTCCCTCAGAGACGTGGATGGTAGCTAAAGCACGATTTCTCTACCGTGTTGTTTCTTCGAGTTAGAACGCTAGCCATTAGACTGCCATGCAAATGTGGGGCTGCCGTGCTAGCTTGGTCAAACACGTGGGGAGTCGTGTTCTGCCTTTCGCAGGGGCCTGAGTCTCACTCGCAAAAAGCTTTGGACTCCCTTGCAGTGCTCTCACGCACGCACACCACAAAATGCTGCCACCCTCAGGAGCAGCTGTTTTACCTGCAGCACAGGCTCTCAACCGAGTTTTTCCTTCGAGTTAGGTGGCTGTGTTTAAGGCGGCACACACACCCTCTCGAATGGTACTAGCCCCATAACCAGGATGTGAGTTAAGAGCTGCCTTCTGTACCGGCCTGTCTCTCCCCCGATATTACGATATTGAAACCGTCCCCAGGCTCTCAGCCACAGTACACCCTAAACTGCTCCGCCCACAGAGAGGTCGACGGTAGCTAAAGCACGGTTTCTCTACAGTGTTGTTTCTTCGAGTTAGAACGCTAGCTATTAGACTGCCATGCAAATGTGGGGCTGCCGTGCTAGCTTGGTCAAACACATGGGGAGTCGTGTTCTGCCTTTTGCTGGGGCCTGAGTCTCACTCGCAAAAAGCTTTGGACTCCCTTGCACTACTCTCACGCACGCACACAACAAAATGCTGCCACCCTCAGGAGCACCTGTTTTACCTGAAGCACAGGCTCTCAATCAAGTTTTCCTTCGAGTTAGGTGGCTGTGTTGAAGCCTGCACACACACCCTGGCGAACGGTACCAGCCCCATAACCATGATGTGTGTTGAGAGCTGCCTTCTGTACCGGCCTGCCTCTCCCCGATATTATGATATTGAAACTGTGCCCAGGCTCTCAGCCACAGTACACCCTAAACTGCTTCGCCCACAGAGAGGTCGACGGTAGCTAAAGCACGGTTTCTCTGCTGTGTAGTTTCTTCGAGTTAGAACGCTAGCTATTAGACTTCCATGCAAAAGTGGGGCTGCCGTGCTAGCGTGATGAAACACACGGGGAGTCGTGTTCTGCCTTTCGCTGGGGCCTGAGTCTCGCTCGCAAAAAGCTTTGGACTTCCTTGCAGTGCTCTCACGCACGCACACAACAAAATGCTGCCACCCTCAGGAGCAGCTGTTTGACCTGACGCACAAGCTCTGAACCGAGATTTTCCTTCGAGTTAGGTGGCTGTGATTACCCTGGGCAACGGTACTAGCCCCATACCCATGATGTGGGTTGAGAGCTGCCTTCTGTACCGGCCTGTCTCTCCCCCGATATTACGATATTGAAACCGTCCCCAGGCTCTCAGCCACAGTACACCCTAAACTGCTTCGCCCACAGAGAGGTCGACGGTAGCTAAAGCACGGTTTGTCTACAGTGTTGTTTGTTCGAGTTAGAAAGCTAGCTATTAGACTTCCATTCAAAAGTGGGGCCGCAGTAGTAGTTTCATGGAGCAAGTGGGGAGTCGTGTTCTGGCTTCTTCCGGGGCCTGGGTCTCACAAGGAAAATGGTTTTGGACTCACTTGCTGTGCACTCACGCATGCACACCACACAATGCGTCCACCCTGAGGCATGGCTCTTTTAGCCGAAGCAGGAATTCCCTACAGAGTTGTTCCTTTGAGTTAGGTGGTTGGCTTATGGCCTGCAGGCACACCCGGGGCAAGGGGACTAGCCTCATAAACAAGAGGTGAGTTGAGAGCTGCCTTCCGCACCGGCCTGTTTCTCACTCCATTTCACGTATGGGACCCTTTCCCCGGTCTCTCATACACGACCACTATACAACTGCGGCTTCAGGAACGGCAATGGTAGCTAAAGCGCAGTAAGGCTACAGCATTGATTCTTGGTGTTAGTAGCCTGGTAGGCGAATGAGCTGCAGCTGGGATTCTTTACAGACTTGTTTCTTCCCAGTCAGGGTCGAGCACATAGCATTCCAAGCACACATGGAGCAGTAGTCTTAGCTTCAGGTAGCAAGAGCTGAGTCCAGAGGTGCCTTCTGCCCGGACCTATTTCTCCCTTGGTTTCACGTATGGAACCCGTTCCCCAGGCTCTCAGCCACGGTACTCCGTGTAATGCTTCCTCCGTCTAGAGGTCGACGGTAGCTAAAGCACGGTTTCTCTACAGTGTTGTTTCTTCGAGTGAGAACACTAGCTGTTAGACTTCCATGCAAAAGTGGGGCTGCCGTGCTAGCGTGATGAAATACATGGGGAGTCGTGTTCTGCCTTCTGCTGGGGCCTGAGGCTCATTCACAAAAAGCTTTGGACTCCCTTGCAGTGCTCTCATGCACGCACACAACAAAATGCTTCCACCCTCAGGAGCGGCTCTTTTAGCTGAAGCATGGATTCTCCAGCGAGTTTTTCCTTCGAGTTAGGCAGTTTTCATGAAGCCTGCACACACACCCGGGGCAACGGTACTAGCCCCATAACCATGGTTTGAGTTGAGAGCTGCCTTCTCTCCGGCCTGTCTCTCCCTCGATTTCACGAAACGGAACCCGTCCCCAGGCTCTCACCCACCGTACACCCTAAACTGCTTCCTCCCACATAGAGGTCGTCGGTAGCTAAAGCACGGTTTCTCTTCAGTGTTGTTTCTCCGAGTTAGAACGCTTGCTATTAATGTCCACAATAGCCAAACTGTGGAAAGAGCCATGTCCACCAACAGATGAATGGATAAAGAAGAGGGGGTATATATATATATATATATACAATGGAATATTATGCAGCCATCAAAAGGAATGAGATCTTGCCATCTGCAACGACGTGGATGGAACTGGAGGGTATCATGCTGAGCGAAATAAGTCAAACCGAGAAAGACATGTATCATATGACCTCACTGATATGAGGAATTCTTAATCTCAGGAAACAAACTGAGGGTTGCTAGAGTGGGGGGTGGGGTGGGAGGGATGGGGTCACTGGGTGTTGGACACTGTGGAGGGTATGTGTTCTGGTAAGCGCTGTGAATTGTGCAAGACTGTTGAATCTCAGATCTGTACCTCTGAAACAAATAATGCAATATATGTTAAGAAAGAAAAAAAGAAGAAGAAGAATGTAGCAGGAGGGGAAGAATGAAGGGGGGAAAATCGGAGGGGGAGAAGAACCATGAGAGATGATGGACTCTGAAAAACAAACTGAGGGTTCTAGAGGGGAGGGGGCTGGGAGGATGGCTTAGCCTGGTGATGGGTATTGAGCAGGGCACGTTCTGCATGGAGCACTGGGTGTTATGCACAAACAATGAATCATGGAACACTATATCTAAAACTAATGATGTAATGTATGGGGATTAACATAACAATAAAAACATTAAATAATAATTAAAAAAAAGAACGCTTGCTATTAGACTTCCATGCAAAAGTGGGGCCGCAGTGCTAGCCTCAGGAAACAAGTGGGGAGTCATGTTCTGCCTTCTGCCGGGGCCTGAGTCCCACACGGAAAATGGGTCTGGACTCACTTGCAGTGCGCTCACGCATGCACACAGCAAAATGCGTCCACCCTCCGGCATGGCTACTTTAGCCGAAGCAGGAAATCTCTACAGAGTTGTTCCTTTGAGTTAGGTGGTTGGCTTTAGCCCTGCAGGCACACCCGGGGCAAGGGTACTAGCCTCATAAACAAGAGGTGAGTTGAGAACTGCCTTCCGCTCCGGCCTGTTTCTCACTCCATTTCACGTATGGGACCCTTTCCCCGGGCTCTCAGACAGACACGAGCACTGTCAAATTCCTCTGGCTTCAGGAACGGCAATGTTAACTCAAGCGCAGTAACTCTATAGCATTGATTCTTGGTGTTAGTAGCCTGGGAACTAGGCTTCCAGGCACACAGGGTACAGCAGTGCTAATCTCCTCAAACAAGAGGGGAGTCGACAGCAGCCTTCCTTCCAGGCCTGCTTCTCACTCCGAGTTACGTTTAGGTTCCATTTCTCATGCTTTCACAAAAACACACAACAGATGAAGTGCACGCTCAGGAAGGGCGATCTTTGCTGAGGCACGGGTCCTCCGCACTTTTGTTCCTTTCCGTTGGGTGGATGGCACTTAGGACTACACGCACACACGGGAGAGCCGATCTAGTTTCCCGAAACAAGAGTTGAGTCGATAGCTGCCTCCTGCCCATGCTTATTTCTGCCTCGGAATTCTGCTGGGACTCATTCCCCAGGTTTGCACTCAAGCAGAGTTGAAAATCCTGCCACCCTGTGGAGAGGCGAATGAGCTGAAGCTGGGATTCTTGACCGGCTTCTTTCTGCCAAAACAGTGTGGAGCACTTAGCATTCCTATGCACACATGGAGCAGTAGTGTTAGCTTCAGGTAACAAGAGCTGAGTCGAGAGGTGCCTTCTGGCCCGGACTTCTTCTCCCTCGGTCTCACGTAAGGAACCCGTTCCCCAGGCTCTCACCCACGGTAGCCTGGAAAGTGCTTCCTCCCTCAGAGACGTGGATGGTAGCTAAAGCACGATTTCTCTACCGTGTTGTTTCTTCGAGTTAGAACGCTAGCTATTAGACTGCCATGCAAATGTGGGGCTGCCGTGCTAGCTTGGTCAAACACGTGGGGAGTCGTGTTCTGCCTTTCGCAGGGGCCTGAGTCTCACTCGCAAAAAGCTTTGGACTCCCTTGCAGTGCTCTCACGCACGCACACCACAAAATGCTGCCACCCTCAGGAGCAGCTGTTTCACCTGCAGCACAGGCTCTCAACCGAGTTTTTCCTTCGAGTTAGGTGGCTGTGTTTAAGGCGGCGCACACACCCTCTCGAATGGTACTAGCCCCATAACCAGGATGTGAGTTAAGAGCTGCCTTCTGTACCGGCCTGTCTCTCCCCGATATTACGATATTGAAACCGTCCCCAGGCTCTCAGCCACAGTACACCCTAAACTGCTTCGCCCACAGAGAGGTCGACGGTAGCTAAAGCACGGTTTGTCTACAGTGTTGTTTGTTCGAGTTAGAAAGCTAGCTATTAGACTTCCATTCAAAAGTGGGGCCGCAGTAGTAGTTTCATGGAGCAAGTGGGGAGTCGTGTTCTGGCTTCTTCCGGGGCCTGGGTCTCACAAGGAAAATGGTTTTGGACTCACTTGCTGTGCACTCACGCATGCACACCACACAATGCGTCCACCCTGAGGCATGGCTCTTTTAGCCGAAGCAGGAATTCCCTACAGAGTTGTTCCTTTGAGTTAGGTGGTTGGCTTATGGCCTGCAGGCACACCCGGGGCAAGGGGACTAGCCTCATAAACAAGAGGTGAGTTGAGAGCTGCCTTCCGCACCGGCCTGTTTCTCACTCCATTTCACGTATGGGACCCTTTCCCCGGTCTCTCATACACGACCACTATACAACTCCTGCGGCTTCAGGAACGGCAATGGTAGCTAAAGCGCGGTAAGGCTACAGCATTGATTCTTGGTGTTAGTAGCCTGGTAGGCGAATGAGCTGCAGCTGGGATTCTTTACAGACTTGTTTCTTCCCAGTCAGGGTCGAGCACATAGCATTCCAAGCACACATGGAGCAGTAGTCTTAGCTTCAGGTAGCAAGAGCTGAGTCCAGAGGTGCCTTCTGCCCGGACCTATTTCTCCCTTGGTTTCACGTATGGAACCCGTTCCCCAGGCTCTCAGCCACGGTACTCCGTGTAATGCTTCCTCCGTCTAGAGGTCGACGGTAGCTAAAGCACGGTTTCTCTACAGTGTTGTTTCTTCGAGTGAGAACACTAGCTGTTAGACTTCCATGCAAAAGTGGGGCTGCCGTGCTAGCGTGATGAAATACATGGGGAGTCGTGTTCTGCCTTCTGCTGGAGCCTGAGGCTCATTCACAAAAAGCTTTGGACTCCCTTGCAGTGCTCTCATGCACGCACACAACAAAATGCTTCCACCCTCAGGAGCGGCTCTTTTAGCTGAAGCATGGATTCTCCAGCGAGTTTTTCCTTCGAGTTAGGCAGTTTTCATGAAGCCTGCACACACACCCGGGGCAACGGTACTAGCCCCATAACCATGGTTTGAGTTGAGAGCTGCCTTCTCTCCGGCCTGTCTCTCCCTCGATTTCACGAAACGGAACCCGTCCCCAGGCTCTCACCCACCGTACACCCTAAACTGCTTCCTCCCACATAGAGGTCGTCGGTAGCTAAAGCACGGTTTCTCTTCAGTGTTGTTTCTCCGAGTTAGAACGCTTGCTATTAATGTCCACAATAGCCAAACTGTGGAAAGAGCCATGTCCACCAACAGATGAATGGATAAAGAAGAGGGGGTATATATATATATATATATACAATGGAATATTATGCAGCCATCAAAAGGAATGAGATCTTGCCATCTGCAACGACGTGGATGGAACTGGAGGGTATCATGCTGAGCGAAATAAGTCAAACCGAGAAAGACATGTATCATATGACCTCACTGATATGAGGAATTCTTAATCTCAGGAAACAAACTGAGGGTTGCTAGAGTGGGGGGTGGGGTGGGAGGGATGGGGTCACTGGGTGTTGGACACTGTGGAGGGTATGTGTTCTGGTAAGCGCTGTGAATTGTGCAAGACTGTTGAATCTCAGATCTGTACCTCTGAAACAAATAATGCAATATATGTTAAGAAAGAAAAAAAGAAGAAGAAGAATGTAGCAGGAGGGGAAGAATGAAGGGGGGAAAATCGGAGGGGGAGAAGAACCATGAGAGATGATGGACTCTGAAAAACAAACTGAGGGTTCTAGAGGGGAGGGGGCTGGGAGGATGGCTTAGCCTGGTGATGGGTATTGAGCAGGGCACGTTCTGCATGGAGCACTGGGTGTTATGCACAAACAATGAATCATGGAACACTATATCTAAAACTAATGATGTAATGTATGGGGATTAACATAACAATAAAAACATTAAATAATAATTAAAAAAAAGAACGCTTGCTATTAGACTTCCATGCAAAAGTGGGGCCGCAGTGCTAGCCTCAGGAAACAAGTGGGGAGTCATGTTCTGCCTTCTGCCGGGGCCTGAGTCCCACACGGAAAATGGGTCTGGACTCACTTGCAGTGCGCTCACGCATGCACACAGCAAAATGCGTCCACCCTCCGGCATGGCTACTTTAGCCGAAGCAGGAAATCTCTACAGAGTTGTTCCTTTGAGTTAGGTGGTTGGCTTTAGCCCTGCAGGCACACCCGGGGCAAGGGTACTAGCCTCATAAACAAGAGGTGAGTTGAGAACTGCCTTCCGCTCCGGCCTGTTTCTCACTCCATTTCACGTATGGGACCCTTTCCCCGGGCTCTCAGACAGACACGAGCACTGTCAAATTCCTCTGGCTTCAGGAACGGCAATGTTAACTCAAGCGCAGTAACTCTATAGCATTGATTCTTGGTGTTAGTAGCCTGGGAACTAGGCTTCCAGGCACACAGGGTACAGCAGTGCTAATCTCCTCAAACAAGAGGGGAGTCGACAGCAGCCTTCCTTCCAGGCCTGCTTCTCACTCCGAGTTACGTTTAGGTTCCATTTCTCATGCTTTCACAAAAACACACAACAGATGAAGTGCACGCTCAGGAAGGGCGATCTTTGCTGAGGCACGGGTCCTCCGCACTTTTGTTCCTTTCCGTTGGGTGGATGGCACTTAGGACTACACGCACACACGGGAGAGCCGATCTAGTTTCCCGAAACAAGAGTTGAGTCGATAGCTGCCTCCTGCCCATGCTTATTTCTGCCTCGGAATTCTGCTGGGACTCATTCCCCAGGTTTGCACTCAAGCAGAGTTGAAAATCCTGCCACCCTGTGGAGAGGCGAATGAGCTGAAGCTGGGATTCTTGACCGGCTTCTTTCTGCCAAAACAGTGTGGAGCACTTAGCATTCCTATGCACACATGGAGCAGTAGTGTTAGCTTCAGGTAACAAGAGCTGAGTCGAGAGGTGCCTTCTGGCCCGGACTTCTTCTCCCTCGGTCTCACGTAAGGAACCCGTTCCCCAGGCTCTCACCCACGGTAGCCTGGAAAGTGCTTCCTCCCTCAGAGACGTGGATGGTAGCTAAAGCACGATTTCTCTACCGTGTTGTTTCTTCGAGTTAGAACGCTAGCCATTAGACTGCCATGCAAATGTGGGGCTGCCGTGCTAGCTTGGTCAAACACGTGGGGAGTCGTGTTCTGCCTTTCGCAGGGGCCTGAGTCTCACTCGCAAAAAGCTTTGGACTCCCTTGCAGTGCTCTCACGCACGCACACCACAAAATGCTGCCACCCTCAGGAGCAGCTGTTTTACCTGCAGCACAGGCTCTCAACCGAGTTTTTCCTTCGAGTTAGGTGGCTGTGTTTAAGGCGGCACACACACCCTCTCGAATGGCACTAGCCCCATAACCAGGATGTGAGTTAAGAGCTGCCTTCTGTACCGGCCTGTCTCTCCCCCGATATTACGATATTGAAACCGTCCCCAGGCTCTCAGCCACAGTACACCCTAAACTGCTCCGCCCACAGAGAGGTCGACGGTAGCTAAAGCACGGTTTCTCTACAGTGTTGTTTCTTCGAGTTAGAACGCTAGCTATTAGACTGCCATGCAAATGTGGGGCTGCCGTGCTAGCTTGGTCAAACACATGGGGAGTCGTGTTCTGCCTTTTGCTGGGGCCTGAGTCTCACTCGCAAAAAGCTTTGGACTCCCTTGCACTACTCTCACGCACGCACACAACAAAATGCTGCCACCCTCAGGAGCACCTGTTTTACCTGAAGCACAGGCTCTCAATCAAGTTTTCCTTCGAGTTAGGTGGCTGTGTTGAAGCCTGCACACACACCCTGGCGAACGGTACCAGCCCCATAACCATGATGTGTGTTGAGAGCTGCCTTCTGTACCGGCCTGCCTCTCCCCGATATTATGATATTGAAACTGTGCCCAGGCTCTCAGCCACAGTACACCCTAAACTGCTTCGCCCACAGAGAGGTCGACGGTAGCTAAAGCACGGTTTCTCTGCTGTGTAGTTTCTTCGAGTTAGAACGCTAGCTATTAGACTTCCATGCAAAAGTGGGGCTGCCGTGCTAGCGTGATGAAACACATGGGGAGTCGTGTTCTGCCTTTCGCTGGGGCCTGAGTCTCGCTCGCAAAAAGCTTTGGACTTCCTTGCAGTGCTCTCACGCACGCACACAACAAAATGCTGCCACCCTCAGGAGCAGCTGTTTGACCTGACGCACAAGCTCTGAACCGAGATTCTCCTTCGAGTTAGGTGGCTGTGTTTACCCTGGGCAACGGTACTAGCCCCATACCCATGATGTGGGTTGAGAGCTGCCTTCTGTACCGGCCTGTCTCTCCCCCGATATTACGATATTGAAACCGTCCCCAGGCTCTCAGCCACAGTACACCCTAAACTGCTTCGCCCACAGAGAGGTCGACGGTAGCTAAAGCACGGTTTGTCTACAGTGTTGTTTGTTCGAGTTAGAAAGCTAGCTATTAGACTTCCATTCAAAAGTGGGGCCGCAGTAGTAGTTTCATGGAGCAAGTGGGGAGTCGTGTTCTGGCTTCTTCCGGGGCCTGGGTCTCACAAGGAAAATGGTTTTGGACTCACTTGCTGTGCACTCACGCATGCACACCACACAATGCGTCCACCCTGAGGCATGGCTCTTTTAGCCGAAGCAGGAATTCCCTACAGAGTTGTTCCTTTGAGTTAGGTGGTTGGCTTATGGCCTGCAGGCACACCCGGGGCAAGGGGACTAGCCTCATAAACAAGAGGTGAGTTGAGAGCTGCCTTCCGCACCGGCCTGTTTCTCACTCCATTTCACGTATGGGACCCTTTCCCCGGTCTCTCATACACGACCACTATACAACTCCTGCGGCTTCAGGAACGGCAATGGTAGCTAAAGCGCGGTAAGGCTACGGCATTGATTCTTGGTGTTAGTAGCCTGGTAGGCGAATGAGCTGCAGCTGGGATTCTTTACAGACTTGTTTCTTCCCAGTCAGGGTCGAGCACATAGCATTCCAAGCACACATGGAGCAGTAGTCTTAGCTTCAGGTAGCAAGAGCTGAGTCCAGAGGTGCCTTCTGCCCGGACCTATTTCTCCCTTGGTTTCACGTATGGAACCCGTTCCCCAGGCTCTCAGCCACGGTACTCCGTGTAATGCTTCCTCCGTCTAGAGGTCGACGGTAGCTAAAGCACGGTTTCTCTACAGTGTTGTTTCTTCGAGTGAGAACACTAGCTGTTAGACTTCCATGCAAAAGTGGGGCTGCCGTGCTAGCGTGATGAAATACATGGGGAGTCGTGTTCTGCCTTCTGCTGGGGCCTGAGGCTCATTCACAAAAAGCTTTGGACTCCCTTGCAGTGCTCTCATGCACGCACACAACAAAATGCTTCCACCCTCAGGAGCGGCTCTTTTAGCTGAAGCATGGATTCTCCAGCGAGTTTTTCCTTCGAGTTAGGCAGTTTTCATGAAGCCTGCACACACACCCGGGGCAACGGTACTAGCCCCATAACCATGGTTTGAGTTGAGAGCTGCCTTCTCTCCGGCCTGTCTCTCCCTCGATTTCACGAAACGGAACCCGTCCCCAGGCTCTCACCCACCGTACACCCTAAACTGCTTCCTCCCACATAGAGGTCGTCGGTAGCTAAAGCACGGTTTCTCTTCAGTGTTGTTTCTCCGAGTTAGAACGCTTGCTATGAATGTCCACAATAGCCAAACTGTGGAAAGAGCCATGTCCACCAACAGATGAATGGATAAAGAAGAGGGGGTATATATATATATATATACAATGGAATATTATGCAGCCATCAAAAGGAATGAGATCTTGCCATCTGCAACGACGTGGATGGAACTGGAGGGTATCATGCTGAGCGAAATAAGTCAAACCGAGAAAGACATGTATCATATGACCTCACTGATATGAGGAATTCTTAATCTCAGGAAACAAACTGAGGGTTGCTAGAGTGGGGGGTGGGGTGGGAGGGATGGGGTCACTGGGTGTTGGACACTGTGGAGGGTATGTGTTCTGGTAAGCGCTGTGAATTGTGCAAGACTGTTGAATCTCAGATCTGTACCTCTGAAACAAATAATGCAATATATGTTAAGAAAGAAAAAAAGAAGAAGAAGAATGTAGCAGGAGGGGAAGAATGAAGGGGGGAAAATCGGAGGGGGAGAAGAACCATGAGAGATGATGGACTCTGAAAAACAAACTGAGGGTTCTAGAGGGGAGGGGGCTGGGAGGATGGCTTAGCCTGGTGATGGGTATTGAGCAGGGCACGTTCTGCATGGAGCACTGGGTGTTATGCACAAACAATGAATCATGGAACACTATATCTAAAACTAATGATGTAATGTATGGGGATTAACATAACAATAAAAACATTAAATAATAATTAAAAAAAAGAACGCTTGCTATTAGACTTCCATGCAAAAGTGGGGCCGCAGTGCTAGCCTCAGGAAACAAGTGGGGAGTCATGTTCTGCCTTCTGCCGGGGCCTGAGTCCCACACGGAAAATGGGTCTGGACTCACTTGCAGTGCGCTCACGCATGCACACAGCAAAATGCGTCCACCCTCCGGCATGGCTACTTTAGCCGAAGCAGGAAATCTCTACAGAGTTGTTCCTTTGAGTTAGGTGGTTGGCTTTAGCCCTGCAGGCACACCCGGGGCAAGGGTACTAGCCTCATAAACAAGAGGTGAGTTGAGAACTGCCTTCCGCTCCGGCCTGTTTCTCACTCCATTTCACGTATGGGACCCTTTCCCCGGGCTCTCAGACAGACACGAGCACTGTCAAATTCCTCTGGCTTCAGGAACGGCAATGTTAACTCAAGCGCAGTAACTCTATAGCATTGATTCTTGGTGTTAGTAGCCTGGGAACTAGGCTTCCAGGCACACAGGGTACAGCAGTGCTAATCTCCTCAAACAAGAGGGGAGTCGACAGCAGCCTTCCTTCCAGGCCTGCTTCTCACTCCGAGTTACGTTTAGGTTCCATTTCTCATGCTTTCACAAAAACACACAACAGATGAAGTGCACGCTCAGGAAGGGCGATCTTTGCTGAGGCACGGGTCCTCCGCACTTTTGTTCCTTTCCGTTGGGTGGATGGCACTTAGGACTACACGCACACACGGGAGAGCCGATCTAGTTTCCCGAAACAAGAGTTGAGTCGATAGCTGCCTCCTGCCCATGCTTATTTCTGCCTCGGAATTCTGCTGGGACTCATTCCCCAGGTTTGCACTCAAGCAGAGTTGAAAATCCTGCCACCCTGTGGAGAGGCGAATGAGCTGAAGCTGGGATTCTTGACCGGCTTCTTTCTGCCAAAACAGTGTGGAGCACTTAGCATTCCTATGCACACATGGAGCAGTAGTGTTAGCTTCAGGTAACAAGAGCTGAGTCGAGAGGTGCCTTCTGGCCCGGACTTCTTCTCCCTCGGTCTCACGTAAGGAACCCGTTCCCCAGGCTCTCACCCACGGTAGCCTGGAAAGTGCTTCCTCCCTCAGAGACGTGGATGGTAGCTAAAGCACGATTTCTCTACCGTGTTGTTTCTTCGAGTTAGAACGCTAGCTATTAGACTGCCATGCAAATGTGGGGCTGCCGTGCTAGCTTGGTCAAACACGTGGGGAGTCGTGTTCTGCCTTTCGCAGGGGCCTGAGTCTCACTCGCAAAAAGCTTTGGACTCCCTTGCAGTGCTCTCTCGCACGCACACCACAAAATGCTGCCACCCTCAGGAGCAGCTGTTTCACCTGCAGCACAGGCTCTCAACCGAGTTTTTCCTTCGAGTTAGGTGGCTGTGTTTAAGGCGGCGCACACACCCTCTCGAATGGTACTAGCCCCATAACCAGGATGTGAGTTAAGAGCTGCCTTCTGTACCGGCCTGTCTCTCCCCGATATTACGATATTGAAACCGTCCCCAGGCTCTCAGCCACAGTACACCCTAAACTGCTTCGCCCACAGAGAGGTCGACGGTAGCTAAAGCACGGTTTGTCTACAGTGTTGTTTGTTCGAGTTAGAAAGCTAGCTATTAGACTTCCATTCAAAAGTGGGGCCGCAGTAGTAGTTTCATGGAGCAAGTGGGGAGTCGTGTTCTGGCTTCTTCCGGGGCCTGGGTCTCACAAGGAAAATGGTTTTGGACTCACTTGCTGTGCACTCACGCATGCACACCACACAATGCGTCCACCCTGAGGCATGGCTCTTTTAGCCGAAGCAGGAATTCCCTACAGAGTTGTTCCTTTGAGTTAGGTGGCTGGCTTATGGCCTGCAGGCACACCCGGGGCAAGGGGACTAGCCTCATAAACAAGAGGTGAGTTGAGAGCTGCCTTCCGCACCGGCCTGTTTCTCACTCCATTTCACGTATGGGACCCTTTCCCCGGTCTCTCATACACGACCACTATACAACTCCTGCGGCTTCAGGAACGGCAATGGTAGCTAAAGCGCGGTAAGGCTACAGCATTGATTCTTGGTGTTAGTAGCCTGGTAGGCGAATGAGCTGCAGCTGGGATTCTTTACAGACTTGTTTCTTCCCAGTCAGGGTCGAGCACATAGCATTCCAAGCACACATGGAGCAGTAGTCTTAGCTTCAGGTAGCAAGAGCTGAGTCCAGAGGTGCCTTCTGCCCGGACCTATTTCTCCCTTGGTTTCACGTATGGAACCCGTTCCCCAGGCTCTCAGCCACGGTACTCCGTGTAATGCTTCCTCCGTCTAGAGGTCGACGGTAGCTAAAGCACGGTTTCTCTACAGTGTTGTTTCTTCGAGTGAGAACACTAGCTGTTAGACTTCCATGCAAAAGTGGGGCTGCCGTGCTAGCGTGATGAAATACATGGGGAGTCGTGTTCTGCCTTCTGCTGGGGCCTGAGGCTCATTCACAAAAAGCTTTGGACTCCCTTGCAGTGCTCTCATGCACGCACACAACAAAATGCTTCCACCCTCAGGAGCGGCTCTTTTAGCTGAAGCATGGATTCTCCAGCGAGTTTTTCCTTCGAGTTAGGCAGTTTTCATGAAGCCTGCACACACACCCGGGGCAACGGTACTAGCCCCATAACCATGGTTTGAGTTGAGAGCTGCCTTCTCTCCGGCCTGTCTCTCCCTCGATTTCACGAAACGGAACCCGTCCCCAGGCTCTCACCCACCGTACACCCTAAACTGCTTCCTCCCACATAGAGGTCGTCGGTAGCTAAAGCACGGTTTCTCTTCAGTGTTGTTTCTCCGAGTTAGAACGCTTGCTATTAATGTCCACAATAGCCAAACTGTGGAAAGAGCCATGTCCACCAACAGATGAATGGATAAAGAAGAGGGGGTATATATATATATATATATATATATACAATGGAATATTATGCAGCCATCAAAAGGAATGAGATCTTGCCATCTGCAACGACGTGGATGGAACTGGAGGGTATCATGCTGAGCGAAATAAGTCAAACCGAGAAAGACATGTATCATATGACCTCACTGATATGAGGAATTCTTAATCTCAGGAAACAAACTGAGGGTTGCTAGAGTGGGGGGTGGGGTGGGAGGGATGGGGTCACTGGGTGTTGGACACTGTGGAGGGTATGTGTTCTGGTAAGCGCTGTGAATTGTGCAAGACTGTTGAATCTCAGATCTGTACCTCTGAAACAAATAATGCAATATATGTTAAGAAAGAAAAAAAGAAGAAGAAGAATGTAGCAGGAGGGGAAGAATGAAGGGGGGAAAATCGGAGGGGGAGAAGAACCATGAGAGATGATGGACTCTGAAAAACAAACTGAGGGTTCTAGAGGGGAGGGGGCTGGGAGGATGGCTTAGCCTGGTGATGGGTATTGAGCAGGGCACGTTCTGCATGGAGCACTGGGTGTTATGCACAAACAATGAATCATGGAACACTATATCTAAAACTAATGATGTAATGTATGGGGATTAACATAACAATAAAAACATTAAATAATAATTAAAAAAAAGAACGCTTGCTATTAGACTTCCATGCAAAAGTGGGGCCGCAGTGCTAGCCTCAGGAAACAAGTGGGGAGTCATGTTCTGCCTTCTGCCGGGGCCTGAGTCCCACACGGAAAATGGGTCTGGACTCACTTGCAGTGCGCTCACGCATGCACACAGCAAAATGCGTCCACCCTCCGGCATGGCTACTTTAGCCGAAGCAGGAAATCTCTACAGAGTTGTTCCTTTGAGTTAGGTGGTTGGCTTTAGCCCTGCAGGCACACCCGGGGCAAGGGTACTAGCCTCATAAACAAGAGGTGAGTTGAGAACTGCCTTCCGCTCCGGCCTGTTTCTCACTCCATTTCACGTATGGGACCCTTTCCCCGGGCTCTCAGACAGACACGAGCACTGTCAAATTCCTCTGGCTTCAGGAACGGCAATGTTAACTCAAGCGCAGTAACTCTATAGCATTGATTCTTGGTGTTAGTAGCCTGGGAACTAGGCTTCCAGGCACACAGGGTACAGCAGTGCTAATCTCCTCAAACAAGAGGGGAGTCGACAGCAGCCTTCCTTCCAGGCCTGCTTCTCACTCCGAGTTACGTTTAGGTTCCATTTCTCATGCTTTCACAAAAACACACAACAGATGAAGTGCACGCTCAGGAAGGGCGATCTTTGCTGAGGCACGGGTCCTCCGCACTTTTGTTCCTTTCCGTTGGGTGGATGGCACTTAGGACTACACGCACACACGGGAGAGCCGATCTAGTTTCCCGAAACAAGAGTTGAGTCGATAGCTGCCTCCTGCCCATGCTTATTTCTGCCTCGGAATTCTGCTGGGACTCATTCCCCAGGTTTGCACTCAAGCAGAGTTGAAAATCCTGCCACCCTGTGGAGAGGCGAATGAGCTGAAGCTGGGATTCTTGACCGGCTTCTTTCTGCCAAAACAGTGTGGAGCACTTAGCATTCCTATGCACACATGGAGCAGTAGTGTTAGCTTCAGGTAACAAGAGCTGAGTCGAGAGGTGCCTTCTGGCCCGGACTTCTTCTCCCTCGGTCTCACGTAAGGAACCCGTTCCCCAGGCTCTCACCCACGGTAGCCTGGAAAGTGCTTCCTCCCTCAGAGACGTGGATGGTAGCTAAAGCACGATTTCTCTACCGTGTTGTTTCTTCGAGTTAGAACGCTAGCTATTAGACTGCCATGCAAATGTGGGGCTGCCGTGCTAGCTTGGTCAAACACATGGGGAGTCGTGTTCTGCCTTTCGCAGGGGCCTGAGTCTCACTCGCAAAAAGCTTTGGACTCCCTTGCAGTGCTCTCACGCACGCACACCACAAAATGCTGCCACCCTCAGGAGCAGCTGTTTCACCTGCAGCACAGGCTCTCAACCGAGTTTTTCCTTCGAGTTAGGTGGCTGTGTTTAAGGCGGCGCACACACCCTCTCGAATGGTACTAGCCCCATAACCAGGATGTGAGTTAAGAGCTGCCTTCTGTACCGGCCTGTCTCTCCCCGATATTACGATATTGAAACCGTCCCCAGGCTCTCAGCCACAGTACACCCTAAACTGCTTCGCCCACAGAGAGGTCGACGGTAGCTAAAGCACGGTTTGTCTACAGTGTTGTTTGTTCGAGTTAGAAAGCTAGCTATTAGACTTCCATTCAAAAGTGGGGCCGCAGTAGTAGTTTCATGGAGCAAGTGGGGAGTCGTGTTCTGGCTTCTTCCGGGGCCTGGGTCTCACAAGGAAAATGGTTTTGGACTCACTTGCTGTGCACTCACGCATGCACACCACACAATGCGTCCACCCTGAGGCATGGCTCTTTTAGCCGAAGCAGGAATTCCCTACAGAGTTGTTCCTTTGAGTTAGGTGGTTGGCTTATGGCCTGCAGGCACACCCGGGGCAAGGGGACTAGCCTCATAAACAAGAGGTGAGTTGAGAGCTGCCTTCCGCACCGGCCTGTTTCTCACTCCATTTCACGTATGGGACCCTTTCCCCGGTCTCTCATACACGACCACTATACAACTCCTGCGGCTTCAGGAACGGCAATGGTAGCTAAAGCGCGGTAAGGCTACAGCATTGATTCTTGGTGTTAGTAGCCTGGTAGGCGAATGAGCTGCAGCTGGGATTCTTTACAGACTTGTTTCTTCCCAGTCAGGGTCGAGCACATAGCATTCCAAGCACACATGGAGCAGTAGTCTTAGCTTCAGGTAGCAAGAGCTGAGTCCAGAGGTGCCTTCTGCCCGGACCTATTTCTCCCTTGGTTTCACGTATGGAACCCGTTCCCCAGGCTCTCAGCCACGGTACTCCGTGTAATGCTTCCTCCGTCTAGAGGTCGACGGTAGCTAAAGCACGGTTTCTCTACAGTGTTGTTTCTTCGAGTGAGAACACTAGCTGTTAGACTTCCATGCAAAAGTGGGGCTGCCGTGCTAGCGTGATGAAATACATGGGGAGTCGTGTTCTGCCTTCTGCTGGGGCCTGAGGCTCATTCACAAAAAGCTTTGGACTCCCTTGCAGTGCTCTCATGCACGCACACAACAAAATGCTTCCACCCTCAGGAGCGGCTCTTTTAGCTGAAGCATGGATTCTCCAGCGAGTTTTTCCTTCGAGTTAGGCAGTTTTCATGAAGCCTGCACACACACCCGGGGCAACGGTACTAGCCCCATAACCATGGTTTGAGTTGAGAGCTGCCTTCTCTCCGGCCTGTCTCTCCCTCGATTTCACGAAACGGAACCCGTCCCCAGGCTCTCACCCACCGTACACCCTAAACTGCTTCCTCCCACATAGAGGTCGTCGGTAGCTAAAGCACGGTTTCTCTTCAGTGTTGTTTCTCCGAGTTAGAACGCTTGCTATGAATGTCCACAATAGCCAAACTGTGGAAAGAGCCATGTCCACCAACAGATGAATGGATAAAGAAGAGGGGGTATATATATATATATATATATATACAATGGAATATTATGCAGCCATCAAAAGGAATGAGATCTTGCCATCTGCAACGACGTGGATGGAACTGGAGGGTATCATGCTGAGCGAAATAAGTCAAACCGAGAAAGACATGTATCATATGACCTCACTGATATGAGGAATTCTTAATCTCAGGAAACAAACTGAGGGTTGCTAGAGTGGGGGGTGGGGTGGGAGGGATGGGGTCACTGGGTGTTGGACACTGTGGAGGGTATGTGTTCTGGTAAGCGCTGTGAATTGTGCAAGACTGTTGAATCTCAGATCTGTACCTCTGAAACAAATAATGCAATATATGTTAAGAAAGAAAAAAAGAAGAAGAAGAATGTAGCAGGAGGGGAAGAATGAAGGGGGGAAAATCGGAGGGGGAGAAGAACCATGAGAGATGATGGACTCTGAAAAACAAACTGAGGGTTCTAGAGGGGAGGGGGCTGGGAGGATGGCTTAGCCTGGTGATGGGTATTGAGCAGGGCACGTTCTGCATGGAGCACTGGGTGTTATGCACAAACAATGAATCATGGAACACTATATCTAAAACTAATGATGTAATGTATGGGGATTAACATAACAATAAAAACATTAAATAATAATTAAAAAAAAGAACGCTTGCTATTAGACTTCCATGCAAAAGTGGGGCCGCAGTGCTAGCCTCAGGAAACAAGTGGGGAGTCATGTTCTGCCTTCTGCCGGGGCCTGAGTCCCACACGGAAAATGGGTCTGGACTCACTTGCAGTGCGCTCACGCATGCACACAGCAAAATGCGTCCACCCTCCGGCATGGCTACTTTAGCCGAAGCAGGAAATCTCTACAGAGTTGTTCCTTTGAGTTAGGTGGTTGGCTTTAGCCCTGCAGGCACACCCGGGGCAAGGGTACTAGCCTCATAAACAAGAGGTGAGTTGAGAACTGCCTTCCGCTCCGGCCTGTTTCTCACTCCATTTCACGTATGGGACCCTTTCCCCGGGCTCTCAGACAGACACGAGCACTGTCAAATTCCTCTGGCTTCAGGAACGGCAATGTTAACTCAAGCGCAGTAACTCTATAGCATTGATTCTTGGTGTTAGTAGCCTGGGAACTAGGCTTCCAGGCACACAGGGTACAGCAGTGCTAATCTCCTCAAACAAGAGGGGAGTCGACAGCAGCCTTCCTTCCAGGCCTGCTTCTCACTCCGAGTTACGTTTAGGTTCCATTTCTCATGCTTTCACAAAAACACACAATAGATGAAGTGCACGCTCAGGAAGGGCGATCTTTGCTGAGGCACGGGTCCTCCGCACTTTTGTTCCTTTCCGTTGGGTGGATGGCACTTAGGACTACACGCACACACGGGAGAGCCGATCTAGTTTCCCGAAACAAGAGTTGAGTCGATAGCTGCCTCCTGCCCATGCTTATTTCTGCCTCGGAATTCTGCTGGGACTCATTCCCCAGGTTTGCACTCAAGCAGAGTTGAAAATCCTGCCACCCTGTGGAGAGGCGAATGAGCTGAAGCTGGGATTCTTGACCGGCTTCTTTCTGCCAAAACAGTGTGGAGCACTTAGCATTCCTATGCACACATGGAGCAGTAGTGTTAGCTTCAGGTAACAAGAGCTGAGTCGAGAGGTGCCTTCTGGCCCGGACTTCTTCTCCCTCGGTCTCACGTAAGGAACCCGTTCCCCAGGCTCTCACCCACGGTAGCCTGGAAAGTGCTTCCTCCCTCAGAGACGTGGATGGTAGCTAAAGCACGATTTCTCTACCGTGTTGTTTCTTCGAGTTAGAACGCTAGCTATTAGACTGCCATGCAAATGTGGGGCTGCCGTGCTAGCTTGGTCAAACACATGGGGAGTCGTGTTCTGCCTTTCGCAGGGGCCTGAGTCTCACTCGCAAAAAGCTTTGGACTCCCTTGCAGTGCTCTCACGCATGCACACCACAAAATGCTGCCACCCTCAGGAGCAGCTGTTTCACCTGCAGCACAGGCTCTCAACCGAGTTTTTCCTTCGAGTTAGGTGGCTGTGTTTAAGGCGGCGCACACACCCTCTCGAATGGTACTAGCCCCATAACCAGGATGTGAGTTAAGAGCTGCCTTCTGTACCGGCCTGTCTCTCCCCGATATTACGATATTGAAACCGTCCCCAGGCTCTCAGCCACAGTACACCCTAAACTGCTTCGCCCACAGAGAGGTCGACGGTAGCTAAAGCACGGTTTGTCTACAGTGTTGTTTGTTCGAGTTAGAAAGCTAGCTATTAGACTTCCATTCAAAAGTGGGGCCGCAGTAGTAGTTTCATGGAGCAAGTGGGGAGTCGTGTTCTGGCTTCTTCCGGGGCCTGGGTCTCACAAGGAAAATGGTTTTGGACTCACTTGCTGTGCACTCACGCATGCACACCACACAATGCGTCCACCCTGAGGCATGGCTCTTTTAGCCGAAGCAGGAATTCCCTACAGAGTTGTTCCTTTGAGTTAGGTGGTTGGCTTATGGCCTGCAGGCACACCCGGGGCAAGGGGACTAGCCTCATAAACAAGAGGTGAGTTGAGAGCTGCCTTCCGCACCGGCCTGTTTCTCACTCCATTTCACGTATGGGACCCTTTCCCCGGTCTCTCATACACGACCACTATACAACTCCTGCGGCTTCAGGAACGGCAATGGTAGCTAAAGCGCGGTAAGGCTACAGCATTGATTCTTGGTGTTAGTAGCCTGGTAGGCGAATGAGCTGCAGCTGGGATTCTTTACAGACTTGTTTCTTCCCAGTCAGGGTCGAGCACATAGCATTCCAAGCACACATGGAGCAGTAGTCTTAGCTTCAGGTAGCAAGAGCTGAGTCCAGAGGTGCCTTCTGCCCGGACCTATTTCTCCCTTGGTTTCACGTATGGAACCCGTTCCCCAGGCTCTCAGCCACGGTACTCCGTGTAATGCTTCCTCCGTCTAGAGGTCGACGGTAGCTAAAGCACGGTTTGTCTACAGTGTTGTTTCTTCGAGTGAGAACACTAGCTGTTAGACTTCCATGCAAAAGTGGGGCTGCCGTGCTAGCGTGATGAAATACATGGGGAGTCGTGTTCTGCCTTCTGCTGGGGCCTGAGGCTCATTCACAAAAAGCTTTGGACTCCCTTGCAGTGCTCTCATGCACGCACACAACAAAATGCTTCCACCCTCAGGAGCGGCTCTTTTAGCTGAAGCATGGATTCTCCAGCGAGTTTTTCCTTCGAGTTAGGCAGTTTTCATGAAGCCTGCACACACACCCGGGGCAACGGTACTAGCCCCATAACCATGGTTTGAGTTGAGAGCTGCCTTCTCTCCGGCCTGTCTCTCCCTCGATTTCACGAAACGGAACCCGTCCCCAGGCTCTCACCCACCGTACACCCTAAACTGCTTCCTCCCACATAGAGGTCGTCGGTAGCTAAAGCACGGTTTCTCTTCAGTGTTGTTTCTCCGAGTTAGAACGCTTGCTATGAATGTCCACAATAGCCAAACTGTGGAAAGAGCCATGTCCACCAACAGATGAATGGATAAAGAAGAGGGGGTATATATATATATATATACAATGGAATATTATGCAGCCATCAAAAGGAATGAGATCTTGCCATCTGCAACGACGTGGATGGAACTGGAGGGTATCATGCTGAGCGAAATAAGTCAAACCGAGAAAGACATGTATCATATGACCTCACTGATATGAGGAATTCTTAATCTCAGGAAACAAACTGAGGGTTGCTAGAGTGGGGGGTGGGGTGGGAGGGATGGGGTCACTGGGTGTTGGACACTGTGGAGGGTATGTGTTCTGGTAAGCGCTGTGAATTGTGCAAGACTGTTGAATCTCAGATCTGTACCTCTGAAACAAATAATGCAATATATGTTAAGAAAGAAAAAAAGAAGAAGAAGAATGTAGCAGGAGGGGAAGAATGAAGGGGGGAAAATCGGAGGGGGAGAAGAACCATGAGAGATGATGGACTCTGAAAAACAAACTGAGGGTTCTAGAGGGGAGGGGGCTGGGAGGATGGCTTAGCCTGGTGATGGGTATTGAGCAGGGCACGTTCTGCTTGGAGCACTGGGTGTTATGCACAAACAATGAATCATGGAACACTATATCTAAAACTAATGATGTAATGTATGGGGATTAACATAACAATAAAAACATTAAATAATAATTAAAAAAAAGAACGCTTGCTATTAGACTTCCATGCAAAAGTGGGGCCGCAGTGCTAGCCTCAGGAAACAAGTGGGGAGTCATGTTCTGCCTTCTGCCGGGGCCTGAGTCCCACACGGAAAATGGGTCTGGACTCACTTGCAGTGCGCTCACGCATGCACACAGCAAAATGCGTCCACCCTCCGGCATGGCTACTTTAGCCGAAGCAGGAAATCTCTACAGAGTTGTTCCTTTGAGTTAGGTGGTTGGCTTTAGCCCTGCAGGCACACCCGGGGCAAGGGTACTAGCCTCATAAACAAGAGGTGAGTTGAGAACTGCCTTCCGCTCCGGCCTGTTTCTCACTCCATTTCACGTATGGGACCCTTTCCCCGGGCTCTCAGACAGACACGAGCACTGTCAAATTCCTCTGGCTTCAGGAACGGCAATGTTAACTCAAGCGCAGTAACTCTATAGCATTGATTCTTGGTGTTAGTAGCCTGGGAACTAGGCTTCCAGGCACACAGGGTACAGCAGTGCTAATCTCCTCAAACAAGAGGGGAGTCGACAGCAGCCTTCCTTCCAGGCCTGCTTCTCACTCCGAGTTACGTTTAGGTTCCATTTCTCATGCTTTCACAAAAACACACAACAGATGAAGTGCACGCTCAGGAAGGGCGATCTTTGCTGAGGCACGGGTCCTCCGCACTTTTGTTCCTTTCCGTTGGGTGGATGGCACTTAGGACTACACGCACACACGGGAGAGCCGATCTAGTTTCCCGAAACAAGAGTTGAGTCGATAGCTGCCTCCTGCCCATGCTTATTTCTGCCTCGGAATTCTGCTGGGACTCATTCCCCAGGTTTGCACTCAAGCAGAGTTGAAAATCCTGCCACCCTGTGGAGAGGCGAATGAGCTGAAGCTGGGATTCTTGACCGGCTTCTTTCTGCCAAAACAGTGTGGAGCACTTAGCATTCCTATGCACACATGGAGCAGTAGTGTTAGCTTCAGGTAACAAGAGCTGAGTCGAGAGGTGCCTTCTGGCCCGGACTTCTTCTCCCTCGGTCTCACGTAAGGAACCCGTTCCCCAGGCTCTCACCCACGGTAGCCTGGAAAGTGCTTCCTCCCTCAGAGACGTGGATGGTAGCTAAAGCACGATTTCTCTACCGTGTTGTTTCTTCGAGTTAGAACGCTAGCTATTAGACTGCCATGCAAATGTGGGGCTGCCGTGCTAGCTTGGTCAAACACATGGGGAGTCGTGTTCTGCCTTTCGCAGGGGCCTGAGTCTCACTCGCAAAAAGCTTTGGACTCCCTTGCAGTGCTCTCACGCACGCACACCACAAAATGCTGCCACCCTCAGGAGCAGCTGTTTCACCTGCAGCACAGGCTCTCAACCGAGTTTTTCCTTCGAGTTAGGTGGCTGTGTTTAAGGCGGCGCACACACCCTCTCGAATGGTACTAGCCCCATAACCAGGATGTGAGTTAAGAGCTGCCTTCTGTACCGGCCTGTCTCTCCCCGATATTACGATATTGAAACCGTCCCCAGGCTCTCAGCCACAGTACACCCTAAACTGCTTCGCCCACAGAGAGGTCGACGGTAGCTAAAGCACGGTTTGTCTACAGTGTTGTTTGTTCGAGTTAGAAAGCTAGCTATTAGACTTCCATTCAAAAGTGGGGCCGCAGTAGTAGTTTCATGGAGCAAGTGGGGAGTCGTGTTCTGGCTTCTTCCGGGGCCTGGGTCTCACAAGGAAAATGGTTTTGGACTCACTTGCTGTGCACTCACGCATGCACACCACACAATGCGTCCACCCTGAGGCATGGCTCTTTTAGCCGAAGCAGGAATTCCCTACAGAGTTGTTCCTTTGAGTTAGGTGGTTGGCTTATGGCCTGCAGGCACACCCGGGGCAAGGGGACTAGCCTCATAAACAAGAGGTGAGTTGAGAGCTGCCTTCCGCACCGGCCTGTTTCTCACTCCATTTCACGTATGGGACCCTTTCCCCGGTCTCTCATACACGACCACTATACAACTCCTGCGGCTTCAGGAACGGCAATGGTAGCTAAAGCGCGGTAAGGCTACAGCATTGATTCTTGGTGTTAGTAGCCTGGTAGGCGAATGAGCTGCAGCTGGGATTCTTTACAGACTTGTTTCTTCCCAGTCAGGGTCGAGCACATAGCATTCCAAGCACACATGGAGCAGTAGTCTTAGCTTCAGGTAGCAAGAGCTGAGTCCAGAGGTGCCTTCTGCCCGGACCTATTTCTCCCTTGGTTTCACGTATGGAACCCGTTCCCCAGGCTCTCAGCCACGGTACTCCGTGTAATGCTTCCTCCGTCTAGAGGTCGACGGTAGCTAAAGCACGGTTTCTCTACAGTGTTGTTTCTTCGAGTGAGAACACTAGCTGTTAGACTTCCATGCAAAAGTGGGGCTGCCGTGCTAGCGTGATGAAATACATGGGGAGTCGTGTTCTGCCTTCTGCTGGGGCCTGAGGCTCATTCACAAAAAGCTTTGGACTCCCTTGCAGTGCTCTCATGCACGCACACAACAAAATGCTTCCACCCTCAGGAGCGGCTCTTTTAGCTGAAGCATGGATTCTCCAGCGAGTTTTTCCTTCGAGTTAGGCAGTTTTCATGAAGCCTGCACACACACCCGGGGCAACGGTACTAGCCCCATAACCATGGTTTGAGTTGAGAGCTGCCTTCTCTCCGGCCTGTCTCTCCCTCGATTTCACGAAACGGAACCCGTCCCCAGGCTCTCACCCACCGTACACCCTAAACTGCTTCCTCCCACATAGAGGTCGTCGGTAGCTAAAGCACGGTTTCTCTTCAGTGTTGTTTCTCCGAGTTAGAACGCTTGCTATGAATGTCCACAATAGCCAAACTGTGGAAAGAGCCATGTCCACCAACAGATGAATGGATAAAGAAGAGGGGGTATATATATATATATATATATACAATGGAATATTATGCAGCCATCAAAAGGAATGAGATCTTGCCATCTGCAACGACGTGGATGGAACTGGAGGGTATCATGCTGAGCGAAATAAGTCAAACCGAGAAAGACATGTATCATATGACCTCACTGATATGAGGAATTCTTAATCTCAGGAAACAAACTGAGGGTTGCTAGAGTGGGGGGTGGGGTGGGAGGGATGGGGTCACTGGGTGTTGGACACTGTGGAGGGTATGTGTTCTGGTAAGCGCTGTGAATTGTGCAAGACTGTTGAATCTCAGATCTGTACCTCTGAAACAAATAATGCAATATATGTTAAGAAAGAAAAAAAGAAGAAGAAGAATGTAGCAGGAGGGGAAGAATGAAGGGGGGAAAATCGGAGGGGGAGAAGAACCATGAGAGATGATGGACTCTGAAAAACAAACTGAGGGTTCTAGAGGGGAGGGGGCTGGGAGGATGGCTTAGCCTGGTGATGGGTATTGAGCAGGGCACGTTCTGCATGGAGCACTGGGTGTTATGCACAAACAATGAATCATGGAACACTATATCTAAAACTAATGATGTAATGTATGGGGATTAACATAACAATAAAAACATTAAATAATAATTAAAAAAAAGAACGCTTGCTATTAGACTTCCATGCAAAAGTGGGGCCGCAGTGCTAGCCTCAGGAAACAAGTGGGGAGTCATGTTCTGCCTTCTGCCGGGGCCTGAGTCCCACACGGAAAATGGGTCTGGACTCACTTGCAGTGCGCTCACGCATGCACACAGCAAAATGCGTCCACCCTCCGGCATGGCTACTTTAGCCGAAGCAGGAAATCTCTACAGAGTTGTTCCTTTGAGTTAGGTGGTTGGCTTTAGCCCTGCAGGCACACCCGGGGCAAGGGTACTAGCCTCATAAACAAGAGGTGAGTTGAGAACTGCCTTCCGCTCCGGCCTGTTTCTCACTCCATTTCACGTATGGGACCCTTTCCCCGGGCTCTCAGACAGACACGAGCACTGTCAAATTCCTCTGGCTTCAGGAACGGCAATGTTAACTCAAGCGCAGTAACTCTATAGCATTGATTCTTGGTGTTAGTAGCCTGGGAACTAGGCTTCCAGGCACACAGGGTACAGCAGTGCTAATCTCCTCAAACAAGAGGGGAGTCGACAGCAGCCTTCCTTCCAGGCCTGCTTCTCACTCCGAGTTACGTTTAGGTTCCATTTCTCATGCTTTCACAAAAACACACAACAGATGAAGTGCACGCTCAGGAAGGGCGATCTTTGCTGAGGCACGGGTCCTCCGCACTTTTGTTCCTTTCCGTTGGGTGGATGGCACTTAGGACTACACGCACACACGGGAGAGCCGATCTAGTTTCCCGAAACAAGAGTTGAGTCGATAGCTGCCTCCTGCCCATGCTTATTTCTGCCTCGGAATTCTGCTGGGACTCATTCCCCAGGTTTGCACTCAAGCAGAGTTGAAAATCCTGCCACCCTGTGGAGAGGCGAATGAGCTGAAGCTGGGATTCTTGACCGGCTTCTTTCTGCCAAAACAGTGTGGAGCACTTAGCATTCCTATGCACACATGGAGCAGTAGTGTTAGCTTCAGGTAACAAGAGCTGAGTCGAGAGGTGCCTTCTGGCCCGGACTTCTTCTCCCTCGGTCTCACGTAAGGAACCCGTTCCCCAGGCTCTCACCCACGGTAGCCTGGAAAGTGCTTCCTCCCTCAGAGACGTGGATGGTAGCTAAAGCACGATTTCTCTACCGTGTTGTTTCTTCGAGTTAGAACGCTAGCTATTAGACTGCCATGCAAATGTGGGGCTGCCGTGCTAGCTTGGTCAAACACATGGGGAGTCGTGTTCTGCCTTTCGCAGGGGCCTGAGTCTCACTCGCAAAAAGCTTTGGACTCCCTTGCAGTGCTCTCACGCATGCACACCACAAAATGCTGCCACCCTCAGGAGCAGCTGTTTCACCTGCAGCACAGGCTCTCAACCGAGTTTTTCCTTCGAGTTAGGTGGCTGTGTTTAAGGCGGCGCACACACCCTCTCGAATGGTACTAGCCCCATAACCAGGATGTGAGTTAAGAGCTGCCTTCTGTACCGGCCTGTCTCTCCCCGATATTACGATATTGAAACCGTCCCCAGGCTCTCAGCCACAGTACACCCTAAACTGCTTCGCCCACAGAGAGGTCGACGGTAGCTAAAGCACGGTTTGTCTACAGTGTTGTTTGTTCGAGTTAGAAAGCTAGCTATTAGACTTCCATTCAAAAGTGGGGCCGCAGTAGTAGTTTCATGGAGCAAGTGGGGAGTCGTGTTCTGGCTTCTTCCGGGGCCTGGGTCTCACAAGGAAAATGGTTTTGGACTCACTTGCTGTGCACTCACGCATGCACACCACACAATGCGTCCACCCTGAGGCATGGCTCTTTTAGCCGAAGCAGGAATTCCCTACAGAGTTGTTCCTTTGAGTTAGGTGGTTGGCTTATGGCCTGCAGGCACACCCGGGGCAAGGGGACTAGCCTCATAAACAAGAGGTGAGTTGAGAGCTGCCTTCCGCACCGGCCTGTTTCTCACTCCATTTCACGTATGGGACCCTTTCCCCGGTCTCTCATACACGACCACTATACAACTCCTGCGGCTTCAGGAACGGCAATGGTAGCTAAAGCGCGGTAAGGCTACAGCATTGATTCTTGGTGTTAGTAGCCTGGTAGGCGAATGAGCTGCAGCTGGGATTCTTTACAGACTTGTTTCTTCCCAGTCAGGGTCAAGCACATAGCATTCCAAGCACACATGGAGCAGTAGTCTTAGCTTCAGGTAGCAAGAGCTGAGTCCAGAGGTGCCTTCTGCCCGGACCTATTTCTCCCTTGGTTTCACGTATGGAACCCGTTCCCCAGGCTCTCAGCCACGGTACTCCGTGTAATGCTTCCTCCGTCTAGAGGTCGACGGTAGCTAAAGCACGGTTTCTCTACAGTGTTGTTTCTTCGAGTGAGAACACTAGCTGTTAGACTTCCATGCAAAAGTGGGGCTGCCGTGCTAGCGTGATGAAATACATGGGGAGTCGTGTTCTGCCTTCTGCTGGGGCCTGAGGCTCATTCACAAAAAGCTTTGGACTCCCTTGCAGTGCTCTCATGCACGCACACAACAAAATGCTTCCACCCTCAGGAGCGGCTCTTTTAGCTGAAGCATGGATTCTCCAGCGAGTTTTTCCTTCGAGTTAGGCAGTTTTCATGAAGCCTGCACACACACCCGGGGCAACGGTACTAGCCCCATAACCATGGTTTGAGTTGAGAGCTGCCTTCTCTCCGGCCTGTCTCTCCCTCGATTTCACGAAACGGAACCCGTCCCCAGGCTCTCACCCACCGTACACCCTAAACTGCTTCCTCCCACATAGAGGTCGTCGGTAGCTAAAGCACGGTTTCTCTTCAGTGTTGTTTCTCCGAGTTAGAACGCTTGCTATGAATGTCCACAATAGCCAAACTGTGGAAAGAGCCATGTCCACCAACAGATGAATGGATAAAGAAGAGGGGGTATATATATATATATATACAATGGAATATTATGCAGCCATCAAAAGGAATGAGATCTTGCCATCTGCAACGACGTGGATGGAACTGGAGGGTATCATGCTGAGCGAAATAAGTCAAACCGAGAAAGACATGTATCATATGACCTCACTGATATGAGGAATTCTTAATCTCAGGAAACAAACTGAGGGTTGCTAGAGTGGGGGGTGGGGTGGGAGGGATGGGGTCACTGGGTGTTGGACACTGTGGAGGGTATGTGTTCTGGTAAGCGCTGTGAATTGTGCAAGACTGTTGAATCTCAGATCTGTACCTCTGAAACAAATAATGCAATATATGTTAAGAAAGAAAAAAAGAAGAAGAAGAATGTAGCAGGAGGGGAAGAATGAAGGGGGGAAAATCGGAGGGGGAGAAGAACCATGAGAGATGATGGACTCTGAAAAACAAACTGAGGGTTCTAGAGGGGAGGGGGCTGGGAGGATGGCTTAGCCTGGTGATGGGTATTGAGCAGGTCACGTTCTGCTTGGAGCACTGGGTGTTATGCACAAACAATGAATCATGGAACACTATATCTAAAACTAATGATGTAATGTATGGGGATTAACATAACAATAAAAACATTAAATAATAATTAAAAAAAAGAACGCTTGCTATTAGACTTCCATGCAAAAGTGGGGCCGCAGTGCTAGCCTCAGGAAACAAGTGGGGAGTCATGTTCTGCCTTCTGCCGGGGCCTGAGTCCCACACGGAAAATGGGTCTGGACTCACTTGCAGTGCGCTCACGCATGCACACAGCAAAATGCGTCCACCCTCCGGCATGGCTACTTTAGCCGAAGCAGGAAATCTCTACAGAGTTGTTCCTTTGAGTTAGGTGGTTGGCTTTAGCCCTGCAGGCACACCCGGGGCAAGGGTACTAGCCTCATAAACAAGAGGTGAGTTGAGAACTGCCTTCCGCTCCGGCCTGTTTCTCACTCCATTTCACGTATGGGACCCTTTCCCCGGGCTCTCAGACAGACACGAGCACTGTCAAATTCCTCTGGCTTCAGGAACGGCAATGTTAACTCAAGCGCAGTAACTCTATAGCATTGATTCTTGGTGTTAGTAGCCTGGGAACTAGGCTTCCAGGCACACAGGGTACAGCAGTGCTAATCTCCTCAAACAAGAGGGGAGTCGACAGCAGCCTTCCTTCCAGGCCTGCTTCTCACTCCGAGTTACGTTTAGGTTCCATTTCTCATGCTTTCACAAAAACACACAACAGATGAAGTGCACGCTCAGGAAGGGCGATCTTTGCTGAGGCACGGGTCCTCCGCACTTTTGTTCCTTTCCGTTGGGTGGATGGCACTTAGGACTACACGCACACACGGGAGAGCCGATCTAGTTTCCCGAAACAAGAGTTGAGTCGATAGCTGCCTCCTGCCCATGCTTATTTCTGCCTCGGAATTCTGCTGGGACTCATTCCCCAGGTTTGCACTCAAGCAGAGTTGAAAATCCTGCCACCCTGTGGAGAGGCGAATGAGCTGAAGCTGGGATTCTTGACCGGCTTCTTTCTGCCAAAACAGTGTGGAGCACTTAGCATTCCTATGCACACATGGAGCAGTAGTGTTAGCTTCAGGTAACAAGAGCTGAGTCGAGAGGTGCCTTCTGGCCCGGACTTCTTCTCCCTCGGTCTCACGTAAGGAACCCGTTCCCCAGGCTCTCACCCACGGTAGCCTGGAAAGTGCTTCCTCCCTCAGAGACGTGGATGGTAGCTAAAGCACGATTTCTCTACCGTGTTGTTTCTTCGAGTTAGAACGCTAGCTATTAGACTGCCATGCAAATGTGGGGCTGCCGTGCTAGCTTGGTCAAACACATGGGGAGTCGTGTTCTGCCTTTCGCAGGGGCCTGAGTCTCACTCGCAAAAAGCTTTGGACTCCCTTGCAGTGCTCTCACGCATGCACACCACAAAATGCTGCCACCCTCAGGAGCAGCTGTTTCACCTGCAGCACAGGCTCTCAACCGAGTTTTTCCTTCGAGTTAGGTGGCTGTGTTTAAGGCGGCGCACACACCCTCTCGAATGGTACTAGCCCCATAACCAGGATGTGAGTTAAGAGCTGCCTTCTGTACCGGCCTGTCTCTCCCCGATATTACGATATTGAAACCGTCCCCAGGCTCTCAGCCACAGTACACCCTAAACTGCTTCGCCCACAGAGAGGTCGACGGTAGCTAAAGCACGGTTTGTCTACAGTGTTGTTTGTTCGAGTTAGAAAGCTAGCTATTAGACTTCCATTCAAAAGTGGGGCCGCAGTAGTAGTTTCATGGAGCAAGTGGGGAGTCGTGTTCTGGCTTCTTCCGGGGCCTGGGTCTCACAAGGAAAATGGTTTTGGACTCACTTGCTGTGCACTCACGCATGCACACCACACAATGCGTCCACCCTGAGGCATGGCTCTTTTAGCCGAAGCAGGAATTCCCTACAGAGTTGTTCCTTTGAGTTAGGTGGTTGGCTTATGGCCTGCAGGCACACCCGGGGCAAGGGGACTAGCCTCATAAACAAGAGGTGAGTTGAGAGCTGCCTTCCGCACCGGCCTGTTTCTCACTCCATTTCACGTATGGGACCCTTTCCCCGGTCTCTCATACACGACCACTATACAACTCCTGCGGCTTCAGGAACGGCAATGGTAGCTAAAGCGCGGTAAGGCTACAGCATTGATTCTTGGTGTTAGTAGCCTGGTAGGCGAATGAGCTGCAGCTGGGATTCTTTACAGACTTGTTTCTTCCCAGTCAGGGTCGAGCACATAGCATTCCAAGCACACATGGAGCAGTAGTCTTAGCTTCAGGTAGCAAGAGCTGAGTCCAGAGGTGCCTTCTGCCCGGACCTATTTCTCCCTTGGTTTCACGTATGGAACCCGTTCCCCAGGCTCTCAGCCACGGTACTCCGTGTAATGCTTCCTCCGTCTAGAGGTCGACGGTAGCTAAAGCACGGTTTCTCTACAGTGTTGTTTCTTCGAGTGAGAACACTAGCTGTTAGACTTCCATGCAAAAGTGGGGCTGCCGTGCTAGCGTGATGAAATACATGGGGAGTCGTGTTCTGCCTTCTGCTGGGGCCTGAGGCTCATTCACAAAAAGCTTTGGACTCCCTTGCAGTGCTCTCATGCACGCACACAAAATGCTTCCACCCTCAGGAGCGGCTCTTTTAGCTGAAGCATGGATTCTCCAGCGAGTTTTTCCTTCGAGTTAGGCAGTTTTCATGAAGCCTGCACACACACCCGGGGCAACGGTACTAGCCCCATAACCATGGTTTGAGTTGAGAGCTGCCTTCTCTCCGGCCTGTCTCTCCCTCGATTTCACGAAACGGAACCCGTCCCCAGGCTCTCACCCACCGTACACCCTAAACTGCTTCCTCCCACATAGAGGTCGTCGGTAGCTAAAGCACGGTTTCTCTTCAGTGTTGTTTCTCCGAGTTAGAACGCTTGCTATGAATGTCCACAATAGCCAAACTGTGGAAAGAGCCATGTCCACCAACAGATGAATGGATAAAGAAGAGGGGGTATATATATATATATATATATACAATGGAATATTATGCAGCCATCAAAAGGAATGAGATCTTGCCATCTGCAACGACGTGGATGGAACTGGAGGGTATCATGCTGAGCGAAATAAGTCAAACCGAGAAAGACATGTATCATATGACCTCACTGATATGAGGAATTCTTAATCCCAGGAAACAAACTGAGGGTTGCTAGAGTGGGGGGTGGGGTGGGAGGGATGGGGTCACTGGGTGTTGGACACTGTGGAGGGTATGTGTTCTGGTAAGCGCTGTGAATTGTGCAAGACTGTTGAATCTCAGATCTGTACCTCTGAAACAAATAATGCAATATATGTTAAGAAAGAAAAAAAGAAGAAGAAGAATGTAGCAGGAGGGGAAGAATGAAGGGGGGAAAATCGGAGGGGGAGAAGAACCATGAGAGATGATGGACTCTGAAAAACAAACTGAGGGTTCTAGAGGGGAGGGGGCTGGGAGGATGGCTTAGCCTGGTGATGGGTATTGAGCAGGGCACGTTCTGCATGGAGCACTGGGTGTTATGCACAAACAATGAATCATGGAACACTATATCTAAAACTAATGATGTAATGTATGGGGATTAACATAACAATAAAAACATTAAATAATAATTAAAAAAAAGAACGCTTGCTATTAGACTTCCATGCAAAAGTGGGGCCGCAGTGCTAGCCTCAGGAAACAAGTGGGGAGTCATGTTCTGCCTTCTGCCGGGGCCTGAGTCCCACACGGAAAATGGGTCTGGACTCACTTGCAGTGCGCTCACGCATGCACACAGCAAAATGCGTCCACCCTCCGGCATGGCTACTTTAGCCGAAGCAGGAAATCTCTACAGAGTTGTTCCTTTGAGTTAGGTGGTTGGCTTTAGCCCTGCAGGCACACCCGGGGCAAGGGTACTAGCCTCATAAACAAGAGGTGAGTTGAGAACTGCCTTCCGCTCCGGCCTGTTTCTCACTCCATTTCACGTATGGGACCCTTTCCCCGGGCTCTCAGACAGACACGAGCACTGTCAAATTCCTCTGGCTTCAGGAACGGCAATGTTAACTCAAGCGCAGTAACTCTATAGCATTGATTCTTGGTGTTAGTAGCCTGGGAACTAGGCTTCCAGGCACACAGGGTACAGCAGTGCTAATCTCCTCAAACAAGAGGGGAGTCGACAGCAGCCTTCCTTCCAGGCCTGCTTCTCACTCCGAGTTACGTTTAGGTTCCATTTCTCATGCTTTCACAAAAACACACAACAGATGAAGTGCACGCTCAGGAAGGGCGATCTTTGCTGAGGCACGGGTCCTCCGCACTTTTGTTCCTTTCCGTTGGGTGGATGGCACTTAGGACTACACGCACACACGGGAGAGCCGATCTAGTTTCCCGAAACAAGAGTTGAGTCGATAGCTGCCTCCTGCCCATGCTTATTTCTGCCTCGGAATTCTGCTGGGACTCATTCCCCAGGTTTGCACTCAAGCAGAGTTGAAAATCCTGCCACCCTGTGGAGAGGCGAATGAGCTGAAGCTGGGATTCTTGACCGGCTTCTTTCTGCCAAAACAGTGTGGAGCACTTAGCATTCCTATGCACACATGGAGCAGTAGTGTTAGCTTCAGGTAACAAGAGCTGAGTCGAGAGGTGCCTTCTGGCCCGGACTTCTTCTCCCTCGGTCTCACGTAAGGAACCCGTTCCCCAGGCTCTCACCCACGGTAGCCTGGAAAGTGCTTCCTCCCTCAGAGACGTGGATGGTAGCTAAAGCACGATTTCTCTACCGTGTTGTTTCTTCGAGTTAGAACGCTAGCTATTAGACTGCCATGCAAATGTGGGGCTGCCGTGCTAGCTTGGTCAAACACATGGGGAGTCGTGTTCTGCCTTTCGCAGGGGCCTGAGTCTCACTCGCAAAAAGCTTTGGACTCCCTTGCAGTGCTCTCACGCACGCACACCACAAAATGCTGCCACCCTCAGGAGCAGCTGTTTCACCTGCAGCACAGGCTCTCAACCGAGTTTTTCCTTCGAGTTAGGTGGCTGTGTTTAAGGCGGCGCACACACCCTCTCGAATGGTACTAGCCCCATAACCAGGATGTGAGTTAAGAGCTGCCTTCTGTACCGGCCTGTCTCTCCCCGATATTACGATATTGAAACCGTCCCCAGGCTCTCAGCCACAGTACACCCTAAACTGCTTCGCCCACAGAGAGGTCGACGGTAGCTAAAGCACGGTTTGTCTACAGTGTTGTTTGTTCGAGTTAGAAAGCTAGCTATTAGACTTCCATTCAAAAGTGGGGCCGCAGTAGTAGTTTCATGGAGCAAGTGGGGAGTCGTGTTCTGGCTTCTTCCGGGGCCTGGGTCTCACAAGGAAAATGGTTTTGGACTCACTTGCTGTGCACTCACGCATGCACACCACACAATGCGTCCACCCTGAGGCATGGCTCTTTTAGCCGAAGCAGGAATTCCCTACAGAGTTGTTCCTTTGAGTTAGGTGGTTGGCTTATGGCCTGCAGGCACACCCGGGGCAAGGGGACTAGCCTCATAAACAAGAGGTGAGTTGAGAGCTGCCTTCCGCACCGGCCTGTTTCTCACTCCATTTCACGTATGGGACCCTTTCCCCGGTCTCTCATACACGACCACTATACAACTCCTGCGGCTTCAGGAACGGCAATGGTAGCTAAAGCGCGGTAAGGCTACGGCATTGATTCTTGGTGTTAGTAGCCTGGTAGGCGAATGAGCTGCAGCTGGGATTCTTTACAGACTTGTTTCTTCCCAGTCAGTGTCGAGCACATAGCATTCCAAGCACACATGGAGCAGTAGTCTTAGCTTCAGGTAGCAAGAGCTGAGTCCAGAGGTGCCTTCTGCCCGGACCTATTTCTCCCTTGGTTTCACGTATGGAACCCGTTCCCCAGGCTCTCAGCCACGGTACTCCGTGTAATGCTTCCTCCGTCTAGAGGTCGACGGTAGCTAAAGCACGGTTTCTCTACAGTGTTGTTTCTTCGAGTGAGAACACTAGCTGTTAGACTTCCATGCAAAAGTGGGGCTGCCGTGCTAGCGTGATGAAATACATGGGGAGTCGTGTTCTGCCTTCTGCTGGAGCCTGAGGCTCATTCACAAAAAGCTTTGGACTCCCTTGCAGTGCTCTCATGCACGCACACAACAAAATGCTTCCACCCTCAGGAGCGGCTCTTTTAGCTGAAGCATGGATTCTCCAGCGAGTTTTTCCTTCGAGTTAGGCAGTTTTCATGAAGCCTGCACACACACCCGGGGCAACGGTACTAGCCCCATAACCATGGTTTGAGTTGAGAGCTGCCTTCTCTCCGGCCTGTCTCTCCCTCGATTTCACGAAACGGAACCCGTCCCCAGGCTCTCACCCACCGTACACCCTAAACTGCTTCCTCCCACATAGAGGTCGTCGGTAGCTAAAGCACGGTTTCTCTTCAGTGTTGTTTCTCCGAGTTAGAACGCTTGCTATGAATGTCCACAATAGCCAAACTGTGGAAAGAGCCATGTCCACCAACAGATGAATGGATAAAGAAGAGGGGGTATATATATATATATATATATATATACAATGGAATATTATGCAGCCATCAAAAGGAATGAGATCTTGCCATCTGCAACGACGTGGATGGAACTGGAGGGTATCATGCTGAGCGAAATAAGTCAAACCGAGAAAGACATGTATCATATGACCTCACTGATATGAGGAATTCTTAATCTCAGGAAACAAACTGAGGGTTGCTAGAGTGGGGGGTGGGGTGGGAGGGTTGGGGTCACTGGGTGTTGGACACTGTGGAGGGTATGTGTTCTGGTAAGCGCTGTGAATTGTGCAAGACTGTTGAATCTCAGATCTGTACCTCTGAAACAAATAATGCAATATATGTTAAGAAAGAAAAAAAGAAGAAGAAGAATGTAGCAGGAGGGGAAGAATGAAGGGGGGAAAATCGGAGGGGGAGAAGAACCATGAGAGATGATGGACTCTGAAAAACAAACTGAGGGTTCTAGAGGGGAGGGGGCTGGGAGGATGGCTTAGCCTGGTGATGGGTATTGAGCAGGGCACGTTCTGCATGGAGCACTGGGTGTTATGCACAAACAATGAACCATGGAACACTATATCTAAAACTAATGATGTAATGTATGGGGATTAACATAACAATAAAAACATTAAATAATAATTAAAAAAAAGAACGCTTGCTATTAGACTTCCATGCAAAAGTGGGGCCGCAGTGCTAGCCTCAGGAAACAAGTGGGGAGTCATGTTCTGCCTTCTGCCGGGGCCTGAGTCCCACACGGAAAATGGGTCTGGACTCACTTGCAGTGCGCTCACGCATGCACACAGCAAAATGCGTCCACCCTCCGGCATGGCTACTTTAGCCGAAGCAGGAAATCTCTACAGAGTTGTTCCTTTGAGTTAGGTGGTTGGCTTTAGCCCTGCAGGCACACCCGGGGCAAGGGTACTAGCCTCATAAACAAGAGGTGAGTTGAGAACTGCCTTCCGCTCCGGCCTGTTTCTCACTCCATTTCACGTATGGGACCCTTTCCCCGGGCTCTCAGACAGACACGAGCACTGTCAAATTCCTCTGGCTTCAGGAACGGCAATGTTAACTCAAGCGCAGTAACTCTATAGCATTGATTCTTGGTGTTAGTAGCCTGGGAACTAGGCTTCCAGGCACACAGGGTACAGCAGTGCTAATCTCCTCAAACAAGAGGGGAGTCGACAGCAGCCTTCCTTCCAGGCCTGCTTCTCACTCCGAGTTACGTTTAGGTTCCATTTCTCATGCTTTCACAAAAACACACAACAGATGAAGTGCACGCTCAGGAAGGGCGATCTTTGCTGAGGCACGGGTCCTCCGCACTTTTGTTCCTTTCCGTTGGGTGGATGGCACTTAGGACTACACGCACACACGGGAGAGCCGATCTAGTTTCCCGAAACAAGAGTTGAGTCGATAGCTGCCTCCTGCCCATGCTTATTTCTGCCTCGGAATTCTGCTGGGACTCATTCCCCAGGTTTGCACTCAAGCAGAGTTGAAAATCCTGCCACCCTGTGGAGAGGCGAATGAGCTGAAGCTGGGATTCTTGACCGGCTTCTTTCTGCCAAAACAGTGTGGAGCACTTAGCATTCCTATGCACACATGGAGCAGTAGTGTTAGCTTCAGGTAACAAGAGCTGAGTCGAGAGGTGCCTTCTGGCCCGGACTTCTTCTCCCTCGGTCTCACGTAAGGAACCCGTTCCCCAGGCTCTCACCCACGGTAGCCTGGAAAGTGCTTCCTCCCTCAGAGACGTGGATGGTAGCTAAAGCACGATTTCTCTACCGTGTTGTTTCTTCGAGTTAGAACGCTAGCTATTAGACTGCCATGCAAATGTGGGGCTGCCGTGCTAGCTTGGTCAAACACATGGGGAGTCGTGTTCTGCCTTTCGCAGGGGCCTGAGTCTCACTCGCAAAAAGCTTTGGACTCCCTTGCAGTGCTCTCACGCACGCACACCACAAAATGCTGCCACCCTCAGGAGCAGCTGTTTTACCTGCAGCACAGGCTCTCAACCGAGTTTTTCCTTCGAGTTAGGTGGCTGTGTTTAAGGCGGCGCACACACCCTCTCGAATGGTACTAGCCCCATAACCAGGATGTGAGTTAAGAGCTGCCTTCTGTACCGGCCTGTCTCTCCCCGATATTACGATATTGAAACCGTCCCCAGGCTCTCAGCCACAGTACACCCTAAACTGCTCCGCCCACAGAGAGGTCGACGGTAGCTAAAGCACGGTTTCTCTACAGTGTTGTTTCGACGAGTTAGAACGCTAGCTATTAGACTGCCATGCAAATGTGGGGCTGCCGTGCTAGCTTGGTCAAACACATGGGGAGTCGTGTTCTGCCTTTTGCTGGGGCTTGAGTCTCGCTCGCAAAAAGCTTTGGACTCCCTTGCACTACTCTCACGCACGCACACAACAAAATGCTGCCACCCTCAGGAGCACCTGTTTTACCTGAAGCACAGGCTCTCAATCAAGTTTTCCTTCGAGTTAGGTGGCTGTGTTTAAGCCTGCACACACACCCTGGCGAACGGTACCAGCCCCATAACCATGATGTGTGTTGAGAGCTGCCTTCTGTACCGGCCTGCCTCTCCCCGATATTATGATATTGAAACTGTGCCCAGGCTCTCAGCCACAGTACACCCTAAACTGCTTCGCCCACAGAGAGGTCGACGGTAGCTAAAGCACGGTTTCTCTGCTGTGTAGTTTCTTCGAGTTAGAACGCTAGCTATTAGACTTCCATGCAAAAGTGGGGCTGCCGTGCTAGCGTGATGAAACACATGGGGAGTCGTGTTCTGCCTTTCGCTGGGGCCTGAGTCTCGCTCGCAAAAAGCTTTGGACTTCCTTGCAGTGCTCTCACGCACGCACACAACAAAATGCTGCCACCCTCAGGAGCAGCTGTTTGACCTGACGCACAAGCTCTGAACCGAGATTTTCCTTCGAGTTAGGTGGCTGTGTTTACCCTGGGCAACGGTACTAGCCCCATAACCATGATGTGGGTTGAGAGCTGCCTTCTGTACCGGCCTGTCTCTCCCCCGATATTACGATATTGAAACCGTCCCCAGGCTCTCAGCCACAGTACACCCTAAACTGCTTCGCCCACAGAGAGGTCGACGGTAGCTAAAGCACGGTTTGTCTACAGTGTTGTTTGTTCGAGTTAGAAAGCTAGCTATTAGACTTCCATTCAAAAGTGGGGCCGCAGTAGTAGTTTCATGGAGCAAGTGGGGAGTCGTGTTCTGGCTTCTTCCGGGGCCTGGGTCTCACAAGGAAAATGGTTTTGGACTCACTTGCTGTGCACTCACGCATGCACACCACACAATGCGTCCACCCTGAGGCATGGCTCTTTTAGCCGAAGCAGGAATTCCCTACAGAGTTGTTCCTTTGAGTTAGGTGGTTGGCTTATGGCCTGCAGGCACACCCGGGGCAAGGGGACTAGCCTCATAAACAAGAGGTGAGTTGAGAGCTGCCTTCCGCACCGGCCTGTTTCTCACTCCATTTCACGTATGGGACCCTTTCCCCGGTCTCTCATACACGAGCACTATACAACTGCGGCTTCAGGAACGGCAATGGTAGCTAAAGCGCAGTAAGGCTACAGCATTGATTCTTGGTGTTAGTAGCCTGGTAGGCGAATGAGCTGCAGCTGGGATTCTTTACAGACTTGTTTCTTCCCAGTCAGGGTCGAGCACATAGCATTCCAAGCACACATGGAGCAGTAGTCTTAGCTTCAGGTAGCAAGAGCTGAGGCCAGAGGTGCCTTCTGCCCGGACCTATTTCTCCCTTGGTTTCACGTATGGAACCCGTTCCCCAGGCTCTCAGCCACGGTACTCCGTGTAATGCTTCCTCCGTCTAGAGGTCGACGGTAGCTAAAGTACGGTTTCTCTACAGTGTTGTTTCTTCGAGTGAGAACACTAGCTGTTAGACATCCATGCAAAAGTGGGGCTGCCGTGCTAGCGTGATGAAACACATGGGGAGTCGTGTTCTGCCTTCTGCTGGGGCCTGAGGCTCATTCACAAAAAGCTTTGGACTCCCTTGCAGTGCTCTCATGCACGCACACAACAAAATGCTTCCACCCTCAGGAGCGGCTCTTTTAGCTGAAGCATGGATTCTCCAGCGAGTTTTTCCTTCGAGTTAGGCAGTTTTCATGAAGCCTGCACACACACCCTGGGCAACGGTACTAGCCCCATAACCATGGTTTGAGTTGAGAGCTGCCTTCTCTCCGGCCTGTCTCTCCCTCGATTTCACGAAACGGAACCCGTCCCCAGGCTCTCACCCACCGTACACCCTAAACTGCTTCCTCCCACATAGAGGTCGTCGGTAGCTAAAGCACGGTTTCTCTTCAGTGTTGTTTCTCCGAGTTAGAACGCTTGCTATTAATGTCCACAATAGCCAAACTGTGGAAAGAGCCATGTCCACCAACAGATGAATGGATAAAGAAGAGGGGGTATATATATATACAATGGAATATTATGCAGCCATCAAAAGGAATGAGATCTTGCCATCTGCAACGACGTGGATGGAACTGGAGGGTATCATGCTGAGCGAAATAAGTCAAACCGAGAAAGACATGTATCATATGACCTCACTGATATGAGGAATTCTTAATCTCAGGAAACAAACTGAGGGTTGCTAGAGTGGGGGGTGGGGTGGGAGGGATGGGGTCACTGGGTGTTGGACACTGTGGAGGGTATGTGTTCTGGTAAGCGCTGTGAATTGTGCAAGACTGTTGAATCTCAGATCTGTACCTCTGAAACAAATAATGCAATATATGTTAAGAAAGAAAAAAAGAAGAAGAAGAATGTAGCAGGAGGGGAAGAATGAAGGGGGGAAAATCGGAGGGGGAGAAGAACCATGAGAGATGATGGACTCTGAAAAACAAACTGAGGGTTCTAGAGGGGAGGGGGCTGGGAGGATGGCTTAGCCTGGTGATGGGTATTGAGCAGGGCACGTTCTGCATGGAGCACTGGGTGTTATGCACAAACAATGAATCATGGAACACTATATCTAAAACTAATGATGTAATGTATGGGGATTAACATAACAATAAAAACATTAAATAATAATTAAAAAAAAGAACGCTTGCTATTAGACTTCCATGCAAAAGTGGGGCCGCAGTGCTAGCCTCAGGAAACAAGTGGGGAGTCATGTTCTGCCTTCTGCCGGGGCCTGAGTCCCACACGGAAAATGGGTCTGGACTCACTTGCAGTGCGCTCACGCATGCACACAGCAAAATGCGTCCACCCTCCGGCATGGCTACTTTAGCCGAAGCAGGAAATCTCTACAGAGTTGTTCCTTTGAGTTAGGTGGTTGGCTTTAGCCCTGCAGGCACACCCGGGGCAAGGGTACTAGCCTCATAAACAAGAGGTGAGTTGAGAACTGCCTTCCGCTCCGGCCTGTTTCTCACTCCATTTCACGTATGGGACCCTTTCCCCGGGCTCTCAGACAGACACGAGCACTGTCAAATTCCTCTGGCTTCAGGAACGGCAATGTTAACTCAAGCGCAGTAACTCTATAGCATTGATTCTTGGTGTTAGTAGCCTGGGAACTAGGCTTCCAGGCACACAGGGTACAGCAGTGCTAATCTCCTCAAACAAGAGGGGAGTCGACAGCAGCCTTCCTTCCAGGCCTGCTTCTCACTCCGAGTTACGTTTAGGTTCCATTTCTCATGCTTTCACAAAAACACACAACAGATGAAGTGCACGCTCAGGAAGGGCGATCTTTGCTGAGGCACGGGTCCTCCGCACTTTTGTTCCTTTCCGTTGGGTGGATGGCACTTAGGACTACACGCACACACGGGAGAGCCGATCTAGTTTCCCGAAACAAGAGTTGAGTCGATAGCTGCCTCCTGCCCATGCTTATTTCTGCCTCGGAATTCTGCTGGGACTCATTCCCCAGGTTTGCACTCAAGCAGAGTTGAAAATCCTGCCACCCTGTGGAGAGGCGAATGAGCTGAAGCTGGGATTCTTGACCGGCTTCTTTCTGCCAAAACAGTGTGGAGCACTTAGCATTCCTATGCACACATGGAGCAGTAGTGTTAGCTTCAGGTAACAAGAGCTGAGTCGAGAGGTGCCTTGTGGCCCGGACTTCTTCTCCCTCGGTCTCACGTAAGGAACCCGTTCCCCAGGCTCTCACCCACGGTAGCCTGGAAAGTGCTTCCTCCCTCAGAGACGTGGATGGTAGCTAAAGCACGATTTCTCTACCGTGTTGTTTCTTCGAGTTAGAACGCTAGCTATTAGACTGCCATGCAAATGTGGGGCTGCCGTGCTAGCTTGGTCAAACACATGGGGAGTCGTGTTCTGCCTTTCGCAGGGGCCTGAGTCTCACTCGCAAAAAGCTTTGGACTCCCTTGCAGTGCTCTCACGCACGCACACCACAAAATGCTGCCACCCTCAGGAGCAGCTGTTTTACCTGCAGCACAGGCTCTCAACCGAGTTTTTCCTTCGAGTTAGGTGGCTGTGTTTAAGGCGGCACACACACCCTCTCGAATGGTACTAGCCCCATAACCAGGATGTGAGTTAAGAGCTGCCTTCTGTACCGGCCTGTCTCTCCCCGATATTACGATATTGAAACCGTCCCCAGGCTCTCAGCCACAGTACACCCTAAACTGCTCCGCCCACAGAGAGGTCGACGGTAGCTAAAGCACGGTTTCTCTACAGTGTTGTTTCTTCGAGTTAGAACGCTAGCTATTAGACTGCCATGCAAATGTGGGGCTGCCGTGCTAGCTTGGTCAAACACATGGGGAGTCGTGTTCTGCCTTTTGCTGGGGCCTGAGTCTCACTCGCAAAAAGCTTTGGACTCCCTTGCACTACTCTCACGCACGCACACAACAAAATGCTGCCACCCTCAGGAGCACCTGTTTTACCTGCAGCACAGGATCTCAATCGAGTTTTCCTTCGAGTTAGGTGGCTGTGTTTAAGCCTGCACACACACCCTGGCGAACGGTACCAGCCCCATAACCATGATGTGTGTTGAGAGCTGCCTTCTGTACCGGCCTGCCTCTCCCCGATATTATGATATTGAAACTGTGCCCAGGCTCTCAGCCACAGTACACCCTAAACTGCTTCGCCCACAGAGAGGTCGACGGTAGCTAAAGCACGGTTTCTCTGCTGTGTAGTTTCTTCGAGTTAGAACGCTAGCTATTAGACTTCCATGCAAAAGTGGGGCTGCCGTGCTAGCGTGATGAAACACATGGGGAGTCGTGTTCTGCCTTTCGCTGGGGCCTGAGTCTCGCTCGCAAAAAGCTTTGGACTTCCTTGCAGTGCTCTCACGCACGCACACCACAAAATGCTGCCACCCTCAGGAGCAGCTGTTTGACCTGACGCACAAGCTCTGAACCGAGATTTTCCTTCGAGTTAGGTGGCTGTGTTTACCCTGGGCAACGGTACTAGCCCCATAACCATGATGTGGGTTGAGAGCTGCCTTCTGTACCGGCCTGTCTCTCCCCCGATATTACGATATTGAAACCGTCCCCAGGCTCTCAGCCACAGTACACCCTAAACTGCTTCGCCCACAGAGAGGTCGACGGTAGCTAAAGCACGGTTTGTCTACAGTGTTGTTTGTTCGAGTTAGAAAGCTAGCTATTAGACTTCCATTCAAAAGTGGGGCCGCAGTAGTAGTTTCATGGAGCAAGTGGGGAGTCGTGTTCTGGCTTCTTCCGGGGCCTGGGTCTCACAAGGAAAATGGTTTTGGACTCACTTGCTGTGCACTCACGCATGCACACCACACAATGCGTCCACCCTGAGGCATGGCTCTTTTAGCCGAAGCAGGAATTCCCTACAGAGTTGTTCCTTTGAGTTAGGTGGTTGGCTTATGGCCTGCAGGCACACCCGGGGCAAGGGGACTAGCCTCATAAACAAGAGGTGAGTTGAGAGCTGCCTTCCGCACCGGCCTGTTTCTCACTCCATTTCACGTATGGGACCCTTTCCCCGGTCTCTCATACACGAGCACTATACAACTGCGGCTTCAGGAACGGCAATGGTAGCTAAAGCGCAGTAAGGCTACAGCATTGATTCTTGGTGTTAGTAGCCTGGTAGGCGAATGAGCTGCAGCTGGGATTCTTTACAGACTTGTTTCTTCCCAGTCAGGGTCGAGCACATAGCATTCCAAGCACACATGGAGCAGTAGTCTTAGCTTCAGGTAGCAAGAGCTGAGTCCAGAGGTGCCTTCTGCCCGGACCTATTTCTCCCTTGGTTTCACGTATGGAACCCGTTCCCCAGGCTCTCAGCCACGGTACTCCGTGTAATGCTTCCTCCGTCTAGAGGTCGACGGTAGCTAAAGCACGGTTTCTCTACAGTGTTGTTTCTTCGAGTGAGAACACTAGCTGTTAGACTTCCATGCAAAAGTGGGGCTGCCGTGCTAGCGTGATGAAACACATGGGGAGTCGTGTTCTGCCTTCTGCTGGGGCCTGAGGCTCATTCACAAAAAGCTTTGGACTCCCTTGCAGTGCTCTCATGCACGCACACAACAAAATGCTTCCACCCTCAGGAGCGGCTCTTTTAGCTGAAGCATGGATTCTCCAGCGAGTTTTTCCTTCGAGTTAGGCAGTTTTCATGAAGCCTGCACACACACCCGGGGCAACGGTACTAGCCCCATAACCATGGTTTGAGTTGAGAGCTGCCTTCTCTCCGGCCTGTCTCTCCCTCGATTTCACGAAACGGAACCCGTCCCCAGGCTCTCACCCACCGTACACCCTAAACTGCTTCCTCCCACATAGAGGTCGTCGGTAGCTAAAGCACGGTTTCTCTTCAGTGTTGTTTCTCCGAGTTAGAACGCTTGCTATGAATGTCCACAATAGCCAAACTGTGGAAAGAGCCATGTCCACCAACAGATGAATGGATAAAGAAGAGGGGGTATATATATATATATACAATGGAATATTATGCAGCCATCAAAAGGAATGAGATCTTGCCATCTGCAACGACGTGGATGGAACTGGAGGGTATCATGCTGAGCGAAATAAGTCAAACCGAGAAAGACATGTATCATATGACCTCACTGATATGAGGAATTCTTAATCTCAGGAAACAAACTGAGGGTTGCTAGAGTGGGGGGTGGGGTGGGAGGGATGGGGTCACTGGGTGTTGGACACTGTGGAGGGTATGTGTTCTGGTAAGCGCTGTGAATTGTGCAAGACTGTTGAATCTCAGATCTGTACCTCTGAAACAAATAATGCAATATATGTTAAGAAAGAAAAAAAGAAGAAGAAGAATGTAGCAGGAGGGGAAGAATGAAGGGGGGAAAATCGGAGGGGGAGAAGAACCATGAGAGATGATGGACTCTGAAAAACAAACTGAGGGTTCTAGAGGGGAGGGGGCTGGGAGGATGGCTTAGCCTGGTGATGGGTATTGAGCAGGGCACGTTCTGCATGGAGCACTGGGTGTTATGCACAAACAATGAATCATGGAACACTATATCTAAAACTAATGATGTAATGTATGGGGATTAACATAACAATAAAAACATTAAATAATAATTAAAAAAAAGAACGCTTGCTATTAGACTTCCATGCAAAAGTGGGGCCGCAGTGCTAGCCTCAGGAAACAAGTGGGGAGTCATGTTCTGCCTTCTGCCGGGGCCTGAGTCCCACACGGAAAATGGGTCTGGACTCACTTGCAGTGCGCTCACGCATGCACACAGCAAAATGCGTCCACCCTCCGGCATGGCTACTTTAGCCGAAGCAGGAAATCTCTACAGAGTTGTTCCTTTGAGTTAGGTGGTTGGCTTTAGCCCTGCAGGCACACCCGGGGCAAGGGTACTAGCCTCATAAACAAGAGGTGAGTTGAGAACTGCCTTCCGCTCCGGCCTGTTTCTCACTCCATTTCACGTATGGGACCCTTTCCCCGGGCTCTCAGACAGACACGAGCACTGTCAAATTCCTCTGGCTTCAGGAACGGCAATGTTAACTCAAGCGCAGTAACTCTATAGCATTGATTCTTGGTGTTAGTAGCCTGGGAACTAGGCTTCCAGGCACACAGGGTACAGCAGTGCTAATCTCCTCAAACAAGAGGGGAGTCGACAGCAGCCTTCCTTCCAGGCCTGCTTCTCACTCCGAGTTACGTTTAGGTTCCATTTCTCATGCTTTCACAAAAACACACAACAGATGAAGTGCACGCTCAGGAAGGGCGATCTTTGCTGAGGCACGGGTCCTCCGCACTTTTGTTCCTTTCCGTTGGGTGGATGGCACTTAGGACTACACGCACACACGGGAGAGCCGATCTAGTTTCCCGAAACAAGAGTTGAGTCGATAGCTGCCTCCTGCCCATGCTTATTTCTGCCTCGGAATTCTGCTGGGACTCATTCCCCAGGTTTGCACTCAAGCAGAGTTGAAAATCCTGCCACCCTGTGGAGAGGCGAATGAGCTGAAGCTGGGATTCTTGACCGGCTTCTTTCTGCCAAAACAGTGTGGAGCACTTAGCATTCCTATGCACACATGGAGCAGTAGTGTTAGCTTCAGGTAACAAGAGCTGAGTCGAGAGGTGCCTTCTGGCCCGGACTTCTTCTCCCTCGGTCTCACGTAAGGAACCCGTTCCCCAGGCTCTCACCCACGGTAGCCTGGAAAGTGCTTCCTCCCTCAGAGACGTGGATGGTAGCTAAAGCACGATTTCTCTACCGTGTTGTTTCTTCGAGTTAGAACGCTAGCTATTAGACTGCCATGCAAAAGTGGGGCTGCCGTGCTAGCTTGGTCAAACACATGGGGAGTCGTGTTCTGCCTTTCGCAGGGGCCTGAGTCTCACTCGCAAAAAGCTTTGGACTCCCTTGCAGTGCTCTCACGCACGCACACCACAAAATGCTGCCACCCTCAGGAGCAGCTGTTTGACCTGCAGCACAGGCTCTCAACCGAGTTTTTCCTTCGAGTTAGGTGGCTGTGTTTAAGGCGGCACACACACCCTCTCGAATGGTACTAGCCCCATAACCAGGATGTGAGTTAAGAGCTGCCTTCTGTACCGGCCTGTCTCTCCCCGATATTACGATATTGAAACCATCCCCAGGCTCTCAGCCACAGTACACCCTAAACTGCTCCGCCCACAGAGAGGTCGACGGTAGCTAAAGCACGGTTTCTCTACAGTGTTGTTTCTTCGAGTTAGAACGCTAGCTATTAGACTGCCATGCAAATGTGGGGCTGCCGTGCTAGCTTGGTCAAACACATGGGGAGTCGTGTTCTGCCTTTTGCTGGGGCCTGAGTCTCACTCGCAAAAAGCTTTGGACTCCCTTGCACTACTCTCACGCACGCACACAACAAAATGCTGCCACCCTCAGGAGCACCTGTTTTACCTGAAGCACAGGCTCTCAATCAAGTTTTCCTTCGAGTTAGGTGGCTGTGTTTAAGCCTGCACACACACCCTGGCGAACGGTAGAAGCCCCATAACCATGATGTGTGTTGAGAGCTGCCTTCTGTACCGGCCTGCCTCTCCCCGATATTATGATATTGAAACTGTGCCCAGGCTCTCAGCCACAGTACACCCTAAACTGCTTCGCCCACAGAGAGGTCGACGGTAGCTAAAGCACGGTTTCTCTGCTGTGTAGTTTCTTCGAGTTAGAACGCTAGCTATTAGACTTCCATGCAAAAGTGGGGCTGCCGTGCTAGCGTGATGAAACACATGGGGAGTCGTGTTCTGCCTTTCGCTGGGGCCTGAGTCTCACTCGCAAAAAGCTTTGGACTTCCTTGCAGTGCTCTCACGCACGCACACCACAAAATGCTGCCACCCTCAGGAGCAGCTGTTTGACCTGACGCACAAGCTCTGAACCGAGATTTTCCTTCGAGTTAGGTGGCTGTGTTTACCCTGGGCAACGGTACTAGCCCCATAACCATGATGTGGGTTGAGAGCTGCCTTCTGTACCGGCCTGTCTCTCCCCCGATATTACGATATTGAAACCGTCCCCAGGCTCTCAGCCACAGTACACCCTAAACTGCTTCGCCCACAGAGAGGTCGACGGTAGCTAAAGCACGGTTTGTCTACAGTGTTGTTTGTTCGAGTTAGAAAGCTAGCTATTAGACTTCCATTCAAAAGTGGGGCCGCAGTAGTAGTTTCATGGAGCAAGTGGGGAGTCGTGTTCTGGCTTCTTCCGGGGCCTGGGTCTCACAAGGAAAATGGTTTTGGACTCACTTGCTGTGCACTCACGCATGCACACCACACAATGCGTCCACCCTGAGGCATGGCTCTTTTAGCCGAAGCAGGAATTCCCTACAGAGTTGTTCCTTTGAGTTAGGTGGTTGGCTTATGGCCTGCAGGCACACCCGGGGCAAGGGGACTAGCCTCATAAACAAGAGGTGAGTTGAGAGCTGCCTTCCGCACCGGCCTGTTTCTCACTCCATTTCACGTATGGGACCCTTTCCCGGGTCTCTCATACACGACCACTATACAACTCCTGCGGCTTCAGGAACGGCAATGGTAGCTAAAGCGCAGTAAGGCTACAGCATTGATTCTTGGTGTTAGTAGCCTGGTAGGCGAATGAGCTGCAGCTGGGATTCTTTACAGACTTGTTTCTTCCCAGTCAGGGTCGAGCACATAGCATTCCAAGCACACATGGAGCAGTAGTCTTAGCTTCAGGTAGCAAGAGCTGAGTCCAGAGGTGCCTTCTGCCCGGACCTATTTCTCCCTTGGTTTCACGTATGGAACCCGTTCCCCAGGCTCTCAGCCACGGTACTCCGTGTAATGCTTCCTCCGTCTAGAGGTCGACGGTAGCTAAAGCACAGTTTCTCTACAGTGTTGTTTCTTCGAGTGAGAACACTAGCTGTTAGACTTCCATGCAAAAGTGGGGCTGCCGTGCTAGCGTGATGAAACACATGGGGAGTCGTGTTCTGCCTTCTGCTGGGGCCTGAGGCTCATTCACAAAAAGCTTTGGACTCCCTTGCAGTGCTCTCATGCACGCACACAACAAAATGCTTCCACCCTCAGGAGCGGCTCTTTTAGCTGAAGCATGGATTCTCCAGCGAGTTTTTCCTTCGAGTTAGGCAGTTTTCATGAAGCCTGCACACACACCCGGGGCAACGGTACCAGCCCCATAACCATGGTTTGAGTTGAGAGCTGCCTTCTCTCCGGCCTGTCTCTCCCTCGATTTCACGAAACGGAACCCGTCCCCAGGCTCTCACCCACCGTACACCCTAAACTGCTTCCTCCCACATAGAGGTCGTCGGTAGCTAAAGCACGGTTTCTCTTCAGTGTTGTTTCTCCGAGTTAGAACGCTTGCTATTAATGTCCACAATAGCCAAACTGTGGAAAGAGCCATGTCCACCAACAGATGAATGGATAAAGAAGAGGGGGTATATATATATATATACAATGGAATATTATGCAGCCATCAAAAGGAATGAGATCTTGCCATCTGCAACGACGTGGATGGAACTGGAGGGTATCATGCTGAGTGAAATAAGTCAAACCGAGAAAGACATGTATCATATGACCTCACTGATATGAGGAATTCTTAATCTCAGGAAACAAACTGAGGGTTGCTAGAGTGGGGGGTGGGGTGGGAGGGATGGGGTCACTGGGTGTTGGACACTGTGGAGGGTATGTGTTCTGGTAAGCGCTGTGAATTGTGCAAGACTGTTGAATCTCAGATCTGTACCTCTGAAACAAATAATGCAATATATGTTAAGAAAGAAAAAAAGAAGAAGAAGAATGTAGCAGGAGGGGAAGAATGAAGGGGGGAAAATCGGAGGGGGAGAAGAACCATGAGAGATGATGGACTCTGAAAAACAAACTGAGGGTTCTAGAGGGGAGGGGGCTGGGAGGATGGCTTAGCCTGGTGATGGGTATTGAGCAGGGCACGTTCTGCATGGAGCACTGGGTGTTATGCACAAACAATGAATCATGGAACACTATATCTAAAACTAATGATGTAATGTATGGGGATTAACATAACAATAAAAACATTAAATAATAATTAAAAAAAAGAACGCTTGCTATTAGACTTCCATGCAAAAGTGGGGCCGCAGTGCTAGCCTCAGGAAACAAGTGGGGAGTCATGTTCTGCCTTCTGCCGGGGCCTGAGTCCCACACGGAAAATGGGTCTGGACTCACTTGCAGTGCGCTCACGCATGCACACAGCAAAATGCGTCCACCCTCCGGCATGGCTACTTTAGCCGAAGCAGGAAATCTCTACAGAGTTGTTCCTTTGAGTTAGGTGGTTGGCTTTAGCCCTGCAGGCACACCCGGGGCAAGGGTACTAGCCTCATAAACAAGAGGTGAGTTGAGAACTGCCTTCCGCTCCGGCCTGTTTCTCACTCCATTTCACGTATGGGACCCTTTCCCCGGGCTCTCAGACAGACACGAGCACTGTCAAATTCCTCTGGCTTCAGGAACGGCAATGTTAACTCAAGCGCAGTAACTCTATAGCATTGATTCTTGGTGTTAGTAGCCTGGGAACTAGGCTTCCAGGCACACAGGGTACAGCAGTGCTAATCTCCTCAAACAAGAGGGGAGTCGACAGCAGCCTTCCTTCCAGGCCTGCTTCTCACTCCGAGTTACGTTTAGGTTCCATTTCTCATGCTTTCACAAAAACACACAACAGATGAAGTGCACGCTCAGGAAGGGCGATCTTTGCTGAGGCACGGGTCCTCCGCACTTTTGTTCCTTTCCGTTGGGTGGATGGCACTTAGGACTACACGCACACACGGGAGAGCCGATCTAGTTTCCCGAAACAAGAGTTGAGTCGATAGCTGCCTCCTGCCCATGCTTATTTCTGCCTCGGAATTCTGCTGGGACTCATTCCCCAGGTTTGCACTCAAGCAGAGTTGAAAATCCTGCCACCCTGTGGAGAGGCGAATGAGCTGAAGCTGGGATTCTTGACCGGCTTCTTTCTGCCAAAACAGTGTGGAGCACTTAGCATTCCTATGCACACATGGAGCAGTAGTGTTAGCTTCAGGTAACAAGAGCTGAGTCGAGAGGTGCCTTGTGGCCCGGACTTCTTCTCCCTCGGTCTCACGTAAGGAACCCGTTCCCCAGGCTCTCACCCACGGTAGCCTGGAAAGTGCTTCCTCCCTCAGAGACGTGGATGGTAGCTAAAGCACGATTTCTCTACCGTGTTGTTTCTTCGAGTTAGAACGCTAGCTATTAGACTGCCATGCAAATGTGGGGCTGCCGTGCTAGCTTGGTCAAACACATGGGGAGTCGTGTTCTGCCTTTCGCAGGGGCCTGAGTCTCACTCGCAAAAAGCTTTGGACTCCCTTGCAGTGCTCTCACGCACGCACACCACAAAATGCTGCCACCCTCAGGAGCAGCTGTTTTACCTGCAGCACAGGCTCTCAACCGAGTTTTTCCTTCGAGTTAGGTGGCTGTGTTTAAGGCGGCACACACACCCTCTCGAATGGTACTAGCCCCATAACCAGGATGTGAGTTAAGAGCTGCCTTCTGTACCGGCCTGTCTCTCCCCGATATTACGATATTGAAACCGTCCCCAGGCTCTCAGCCACAGTACACCCTAAACTGCTCCGCCCACAGAGAGGTCGACGGTAGCTAAAGCACGGTTTCTCTACAGTGTTGTTTCTTCGAGTTAGAACGCTAGCTATTAGACTGCCATGCAAATGTGGGGCTGCCGTGCTAGCTTGGTCAAACACATGGGGAGTCGTGTTCTGCCTTTTGCTGGGGCCTGAGTCTCACTCGCAAAAAGCTTTGGACTCCCTTGCACTACTCTCACGCACGCACACAACAAAATGCTGCCACCCTCAGGAGCACCTGTTTTACCTGCAGCACAGGATCTCAATCGAGTTTTCCTTCGAGTTAGGTGGCTGTGTTTAAGCCTGCACACACACCCTGGCGAACGGTACCAGCCCCATAACCATGATGTGTGTTGAGAGCTGCCTTCTGTACCGGCCTGCCTCTCCCCGATATTATGATATTGAAACTGTGCCCAGGCTCTCAGCCACAGTACACCCTAAACTGCTTCGCCCACAGAGAGGTCGACGGTAGCTAAAGCACGGTTTCTCTGCTGTGTAGTTTCTTCGAGTTAGAACGCTAGCTATTAGACTTCCATGCAAAAGTGGGGCTGCCGTGCTAGCGTGATGAAACACATGGGGAGTCGTGTTCTGCCTTTCGCTGGGGCCTGAGTCTCGCTCGCAAAAAGCTTTGGACTTCCTTGCAGTGCTCTCACGCACGCACACAACAAAATGCTGCCACCCTCAGGAGCAGCTGTTTGACCTGACGCACAAGCTCTGAACCGAGATTTTCCTTCGAGTTAGGTGGCTGTGTTTACCCTGGGCAACGGTACTAGCCCCATAACCATGATGTGGGTTGAGAGCTGCCTTCTGTACCGGCCTGTCTCTCCCCCGATATTACGATATTGAAACCGTCCCCAGGCTCTCAGCCACAGTACACCCTAAACTGCTTCGCCCACAGAGAGGTCGACGGTAGCTAAAGCACGGTTTGTCTACAGTGTTGTTTGTTCGAGTTAGAAAGCTAGCTATTAGACTTCCATTCAAAAGTGGGGCCGCAGTAGTAGTTTCATGGAGCAAGTGGGGAGTCGTGTTCTGGCTTCTTCCGGGGCCTGGGTCTCACAAGGAAAATGGTTTTGGACTCACTTGCTGTGCACTCACGCATGCACACCACACAATGCGTCCACCCTGAGGCATGGCTCTTTTAGCCGAAGCAGGAATTCCCTACAGAGTTGTTCCTTTGAGTTAGGTGGTTGGCTTATGGCCTGCAGGCACACCCGGGGCAAGGGGACTAGCCTCATAAACAAGAGGTGAGTTGAGAGCTGCCTTCCGCACCGGCCTGTTTCTCACTCCATTTCACGTATGGGACCCTTTCCCCGGTCTCTCATACACGAGCACTATACAACTGCGGCTTCAGGAACGGCAATGGTAGCTAAAGCGCAGTAAGGCTACAGCATTGATTCTTGGTGTTAGTAGCCTGGTAGGCGAATGAGCTGCAGCTGGGATTCTTTACAGACTTGTTTCTTCCCAGTCAGGGTCGAGCACATAGCATTCCAAGCACACATGGAGCAGTAGTCTTAGCTTCAGGTAGCAAGAGCTGAGTCCAGAGGTGCCTTCTGCCCGGACCTATTTCTCCCTTGGTTTCACGTATGGAACCCGTTCCCCAGGCTCTCAGCCACGGTACTCCGTGTAATGCTTCCTCCATCTAGAGGTCGACGGTAGCTAAAGCACGGTTTCTCTACAGTGTTGTTTCTTCGAGTGAGAACACTAGCTGTTAGACTTCCATGCAAAAGTGGGGCTGCCGTGCTAGCGTGATGAAACACATGGGGAGTCGTGTTCTGCCTTCTGCTGGGGCCTGAGGCTCATTCACAAAAAGCTTTGGACTCCCTTGCAGTGCTCTCATGCACGCACACAACAAAATGCTTCCACCCTCAGGAGCGGCTCTTTTAGCTGAAGCATGGATTCTCCAGCGAGTTTTTCCTTCGAGTTAGGCAGTTTTCATGAAGCCTGCACACACACCCGGGGCAACGGTACTAGCCCCATAACCATGGTTTGAGTTGAGAGCTGCCTTCTCTCCGGCCTGTCTCTCCCTCGATTTCACGAAACGGAACCCGTCCCCAGGCTCTCACCCACCGTACACCCTAAACTGCTTCCTCCCACATAGAGGTCGTCGGTAGCTAAAGCACGGTTTCTCTTCAGTGTTGTTTCTCCGAGTTAGAACGCTTGCTATGAATGTCCACAATAGCCAAACTGTGGAAAGAGCCATGTCCACCAACAGATGAATGGATAAAGAAGAGGGGGTATATATATATATACAATGGAATATTATGCAGCCATCAAAAGGAATGAGATCTTGCCATCTGCAACGACGTGGATGGAACTGGAGGGTATCATGCTGAGCGAAATAAGTCAAACCGAGAAAGACATGTATCATATGACCTCACTGATATGAGGAATTCTTAATCTCAGGAAACAAACTGAGGGTTGCTAGAGTGGGGGGTGGGGTGGGAGGGATGGGGTCACTGGGTGTTGGACACTGTGGAGGGTATGTGTTCTGGTAAGCGCTGTGAATTGTGCAAGACTGTTGAATCTCAGATCTGTACCTCTGAAACAAATAATGCAATATATGTTAAGAAAGAAAAAAAGAAGAAGAAGAATGTAGCAGGAGGGGAAGAATGAAGGGGGGAAAATCGGAGGGGGAGAAGAACCATGAGAGATGATGGACTCTGAAAAACAAACTGAGGGTTCTAGAGGGGAGGGGGCTGGGAGGATGGCTTAGCCTGGTGATGGGTATTGAGCAGGGCACGTTCTGCATGGAGCACTGGGTGTTATGCACAAACAATGAATCATGGAACACTATATCTAAAACTAATGATGTAATGTATGGGGATTAACATAACAATAAAAACATTAAATAATAATTAAAAAAAAGAACGCTTGCTATTAGACTTCCATGCAAAAGTGGGGCCGCAGTGCTAGCCTCAGGAAACAAGTGGGGAGTCATGTTCTGCCTTCTGCCGGGGCCTGAGTCCCACACGGAAAATGGGTCTGGACTCACTTGCAGTGCGCTCACGCATGCACACAGCAAAATGCGTCCACCCTCCGGCATGGCTACTTTAGCCGAAGCAGGAAATCTCTACAGAGTTGTTCCTTTGAGTTAGGTGGTTGGCTTTAGCCCTGCAGGCACACCCGGGGCAAGGGTACTAGCCTCATAAACAAGAGGTGAGTTGAGAACTGCCTTCCGCTCCGGCCTGTTTCTCACTCCATTTCACGTATGGGACCCTTTCCCCGGGCTCTCAGACAGACACGAGCACTGTCAAATTCCTCTGGCTTCAGGAACGGCAATGTTAACTCAAGCGCAGTAACTCTATAGCATTGATTCTTGGTGTTAGTAGCCTGGGAACTAGGCTTCCAGGCACACAGGGTACAGCAGTGCTAATCTCCTCAAACAAGAGGGGAGTCGACAGCAGCCTTCCTTCCAGGCCTGCTTCTCACTCCGAGTTACGTTTAGGTTCCATTTCTCATGCTTTCACAAAAACACACAACAGATGAAGTGCACGCTCAGGAAGGGCGATCTTTGCTGAGGCACGGGTCCTCCGCACTTTTGTTCCTTTCCGTTGGGTGGATGGCACTTAGGACTACACGCACACACGGGAGAGCCGATCTAGTTTCCCGAAACAAGAGTTGAGTCGATAGCTGCCTCCTGCCCATGCTTATTTCTGCCTCGGAATTCTGCTGGGACTCATTCCCCAGGTTTGCACTCAAGCAGAGTTGAAAATCCTGCCACCCTGTGGAGAGGCGAATGAGCTGAAGCTGGGATTCTTGACCGGCTTCTTTCTGCCAAAACAGTGTGGAGCACTTAGCATTCCTATGCACACATGGAGCAGTAGTGTTAGCTTCAGGTAACAAGAGCTGAGTCGAGAGGTGCCTTCTGGCCCGGACTTCTTCTCCCTCGGTCTCACGTAAGGAACCCGTTCCCCAGGCTCTCACCCACGGTAGCCTGGAAAGTGCTTCCTCCCTCAGAGACGTGGATGGTAGCTAAAGCACGATTTCTCTACCGTGTTGTTTCTTCGAGTTAGAACGCTAGCTATTAGACTGCCATGCAAAAGTGGGGCTGCCGTGCTAGCTTGGTCAAACACATGGGGAGTCGTGTTCTGCCTTTCGCAGGGGCCTGAGTCTCACTCGCAAAAAGCTTTGGACTCCCTTGCAGTGCTCTCACGCACGCACACCACAAAATGCTGCCACCCTCAGGAGCAGCTGTTTGACCTGCAGCACAGGCTCTCAACCGAGTTTTTCCTTCGAGTTAGGTGGCTGTGTTTAAGGCGGCACACACACCCTCTCGAATGGTACTAGCCCCATAACCAGGATGTGAGTTAAGAGCTGCCTTCTGTACCGGCCTGTCTCTCCCCGATATTACGATATTGAAACCATCCCCAGGCTCTCAGCCACAGTACACCCTAAACTGCTCCGCCCACAGAGAGGTCGACGGTAGCTAAAGCACGGTTTCTCTACAGTGTTGTTTCTTCGAGTTAGAACGCTAGCTATTAGACTGCCATGCAAATGTGGGGCTGCCGTGCTAGCTTGGTCAAACACATGGGGAGTCGTGTTCTGCCTTTTGCTGGGGCCTGAGTCTCACTCGCAAAAAGCTTTGGACTCCCTTGCACTACTCTCACGCACGCACACAACAAAATGCTGCCACCCTCAGGAGCACCTGTTTTACCTGAAGCACAGGCTCTCAATCAAGTTTTCCTTCGAGTTAGGTGGCTGTGTTTAAGCCTGCACACACACCCTGGCGAACGGTAGCAGCCCCATAACCATGATGTGTGTTGAGAGCTGCCTTCTGTACCGGCCTGCCTCTCCCCGATATTATGATATTGAAACTGTGCCCAGGCTCTCAGCCACAGTACACCCTAAACTGCTTCGCCCACAGAGAGGTCGACGGTAGCTAAAGCACGGTTTCTCTGCTGTGTAGTTTCTTCGAGTTAGAACGCTAGCTATTAGACTTCCATGCAAAAGTGGGGCTGCCGTGCTAGCGTGATGAAACACATGGGGAGTCGTGTTCTGCCTTTCGCTGGGGCCTGAGTCTCACTCGCAAAAAGCTTTGGACTTCCTTGCAGTGCTCTCACGCACGCACACCACAAAATGCTGCCACCCTCAGGAGCAGCTGTTTGACCTGACGCACAAGCTCTGAACCGAGATTTTCCTTCGAGTTAGGTGGCTGTGTTTACCCTGGGCAACGGTACTAGCCCCATAACCATGATGTGGGTTGAGAGCTGCCTTCTGTACCGGCCTGTCTCTCCCCCGATATTACGATATTGAAACCGTCCCCAGGCTCTCAGCCACAGTACACCCTAAACTGCTTCGCCCACAGAGAGGTCGACGGTAGCTAAAGCACGGTTTGTCTACAGTGTTGTTTGTTCGAGTTAGAAAGCTAGCTATTAGACTTCCATTCAAAAGTGGGGCCGCAGTAGTAGTTTCATGGAGCAAGTGGGGAGTCGTGTTCTGGCTTCTTCCGGGGCCTGGGTCTCACAAGGAAAATGGTTTTGGACTCACTTGCTGTGCACTCACGCATGCACACCACACAATGCGTCCACCCTGAGGCATGGCTCTTTTAGCCGAAGCAGGAATTCCCTACAGAGTTGTTCCTTTGAGTTAGGTGGTTGGCTTATGGCCTGCAGGCACACCCGGGGCAAGGGGACTAGCCTCATAAACAAGAGGTGAGTTGAGAGCTGCCTTCCGCACCGGCCTGTTTCTCACTCCATTTCACGTATGGGACCCTTTCCCGGGTCTCTCATACACGACCACTATACAACTCCTGCGGCTTCAGGAACGGCAATGGTAGCTAAAGCGCAGTAAGGCTACAGCATTGATTCTTGGTGTTAGTAGCCTGGTAGGCGAATGAGCTGCAGCTGGGATTCTTTACAGACTTGTTTCTTCCCAGTCAGGGTCGAGCACATAGCATTCCAAGCACACATGGAGCAGTAGTCTTAGCTTCAGGTAGCAAGAGCTGAGTCCAGAGGTGCCTTCTGCCCGGACCTATTTCTCCCTTGGTTTCACGTATGGAACCCGTTCCCCAGGCTCTCAGCCACGGTACTCCGTGTAATGCTTCCTCCGTCTAGAGGTCGACGGTAGCTAAAGCACGGTTTCTCTACAGTGTTGTTTCTTCGAGTGAGAACACTAGCTGTTAGACTTCCATGCAAAAGTGGGGCTGCCGTGCTAGCGTGATGAAACACATGGGGAGTCGTGTTCTGCCTTCTGCTGGGGCCTGAGGCTCATTCACAAAAAGCTTTGGACTCCCTTGCAGTGCTCTCATGCACGCACACAACAAAATGCTTCCACCCTCAGGAGCGGCTCTTTTAGCTGAAGCATGGATTCTCCAGCGAGTTTTTCCTTCGAGTTAGGCAGTTTTCATGAAGCCTGCACACACACCCGGGGCAACGGTACCAGCCCCATAACCATGGTTTGAGTTGAGAGCTGCCTTCTCTCCGGCCTGTCTCTCCCTCGATTTCACGAAACGGAACCCGTCCCCAGGCTCTCACCCACCGTACACCCTAAACTGCTTCCTCCCACATAGAGGTCGTCGGTAGCTAAAGCACGGTTTCTCTTCAGTGTTGTTTCTCCGAGTTAGAACGCTTGCTATTAATGTCCACAATAGCCAAACTGTGGAAAGAGCCATGTCCACCAACAGATGAATGGATAAAGAAGAGGGGGTATATATATATATATACAATGGAATATTATGCAGCCATCAAAAGGAATGAGATCTTGCCATCTGCAACGACGTGGATGGAACTGGAGGGTATCATGCTGAGCGAAATAAGTCAAACCGAGAAAGACATGTATCATATGACCTCACTGATATGAGGAATTCTTAATCTCAGGAAACAAACTGAGGGTTGCTAGAGTGGGGGGTGGGGTGGGAGGGATGGGGTCACTGGGTGTTGGACACTGTGGAGGGTATGTGTTCTGGTAAGCGCTGTGAATTGTGCAAGACTGTTGAATCTCAGATCTGTACCTCTGAAACAAATAATGCAATATATGTTAAGAAAGAAAAAAAGAAGAAGAAGAATGTAGCAGGAGGGGAAGAATGAAGGGGGGAAAATCGGAGGGGGAGAAGAACCATGAGAGATGATGGACTCTGAAAAACAAACTGAGGGTTCTAGAGGGGAGGGGGCTGGGAGGATGGCTTAGCCTGGTGATGGGTATTGAGCAGGGCACGTTCTGCATGGAGCACTGGGTGTTATGCACAAACAATGAATCATGGAACACTATATCTAAAACTAATGATGTAATGTATGGGGATTAACATAACAATAAAAACATTAAATAATAATTAAAAAAAAGAACGCTTGCTATTAGACTTCCATGCAAAAGTGGGGCCGCAGTGCTAGCCTCAGGAAACAAGTGGGGAGTCATGTTCTGCCTTCTGCCGGGGCCTGAGTCCCACACGGAAAATGGGTCTGGACTCACTTGCAGTGCGCTCACGCATGCACACAGCAAAATGCGTCCACCCTCCGGCATGGCTACTTTAGCCGAAGCAGGAAATCTCTACAGAGTTGTTCCTTTGAGTTAGGTGGTTGGCTTTAGCCCTGCAGGCACACCCGGGGCAAGGGTACTAGCCTCATAAACAAGAGGTGAGTTGAGAACTGCCTTCCGCTCCGGCCTGTTTCTCACTCCATTTCACGTATGGGACCCTTTCCCCGGGCTCTCAGACAGACACGAGCACTGTCAAATTCCTCTGGCTTCAGGAACGGCAATGTTAACTCAAGCGCAGTAACTCTATAGCATTGATTCTTGGTGTTAGTAGCCTGGGAACTAGGCTTCCAGGCACACAGGGTACAGCAGTGCTAATCTCCTCAAACAAGAGGGGAGTCGACAGCAGCCTTCCTTCCAGGCCTGCTTCTCACTCCGAGTTACGTTTAGGTTCCATTTCTCATGCTTTCACAAAAACACACAACAGATGAAGTGCACGCTCAGGAAGGGCGATCTTTGCTGAGGCACGGGTCCTCCGCACTTTTGTTCCTTTCCGTTGGGTGGATGGCACTTAGGACTACACGCACACACGGGAGAGCCGATCTAGTTTCCCGAAACAAGAGTTGAGTCGATAGCTGCCTCCTGCCCATGCTTATTTCTGCCTCGGAATTCTGCTGGGACTCATTCCCCAGGTTTGCACTCAAGCAGAGTTGAAAATCCTGCCACCCTGTGGAGAGGCGAATGAGCTGAAGCTGGGATTCTTGACCGGCTTCTTTCTGCCAAAACAGTGTGGAGCACTTAGCATTCCTATGCACACATGGAGCAGTAGTGTTAGCTTCAGGTAACAAGAGCTGAGTCGAGAGGTGCCTTCTGGCCCGGACTTCTTCTCCCTCGGTCTCACGTAAGGAACCCGTTCCCCAGGCTCTCACCCACGGTAGCCTGGAAAGTGCTTCCTCCCTCAGAGACGTGGATGGTAGCTAAAGCACGATTTCTCTACCGTGTTGTTTCTTCGAGTTAGAACGCTAGCTATTAGACTGCCATGCAAATGTGGGGCTGCCGTGCTAGCTTGGTCAAACACATGGGGAGTCGTGTTCTGCCTTTCGCAGGGGCCTGAGTCTCACTCGCAAAAAGCTTTGGACTCCCTTGCAGTGCTCTCACGCACGCACACCAGAAAATGCTGCCACCCTCAGGAGCAGCTGTTTTACCTGCAGCACAGGCTCTCAACCGAGTTTTTCCTTCGAGTTAGGTGGCTGTGTTTAAGGCGGCACACACACCCTCTCGAATGGTACTAGCCCCATAACCAGGATGTGAGTTAAGAGCTGCCTTCTGTACCGGCCTGTCTCTCCCCGATATTACGATATTGAAACCGTCCCCAGGCTCTCAGCCACAGTACACCCTAAACTGCTCCGCCCACAGAGAGGTCGACGGTAGCTAAAGCACGGTTTCTCTACAGTGTTGTTTCTTCGAGTTAGAACGCTAGCTATTAGACTGCCATGCAAATGTGGGGCTGCCGTGCTAGCTTGGTCAAACACATGGGGAGTCGTGTTCTGCCTTTTGCTGGGGCCTGAGTCTCACTCGCAAAAAGCTTTGGACTCCCTTGCACTACTCTCACGCACGCACACAACAAAATGCTGCCACCCTCAGGAGCACCTGTTTTACCTGCAGCACAGGATCTCAATCGAGTTTTCCTTCGAGTTAGGTGGCTGTGTTGAAGCCTGCACACACACCCTGGCGAACGGTACCAGCCCCATAACCATGATGTGTGTTGAGAGCTGCCTTCTGTACCGGCCTGCCTCTCCCCGATATTATGATATTGAAACTGTGCCCAGGCTCTCAGCCACAGTACACCCTAAACTGCTTCGCCCACAGAGAGGTCGACGGTAGCTAAAGCACGGTTTCTCTGCTGTGTAGTTTCTTCGAGTTAGAACGCTAGCTATTAGACTTCCATGCAAAAGTGGGGCTGCCGTGCTAGCGTGATGAAACACATGGGGAGTCGTGTTCTGCCTTTCGCTGGGGCCTGAGTCTCGCTCGCAAAAAGCTTTGGACTTCCTTGCAGTGCTCTCACGCACGCACACAACAAAATGCTGCCACCCTCAGGAGCAGCTGTTTGACCTGACGCACAAGCTCTGAACCGAGATTTTCCTTCGAGTTAGGTGGCTGTGTTTACCCTGGGCAACGGTACTAGCCCCATAACCATGATGTGGGTTGAGAGCTGCCTTCTGTACCGGCCTGTCTCTCCCCCGATATTACGATATTGAAACCGTCCCCAGGCTCTCAGCCACAGTACACCCTAAACTGCTTCGCCCACAGAGAGGTCGACGGTAGCTAAAGCACGGTTTGTCTACAGTGTTGTTTGTTCGAGTTAGAAAGCTAGCTATTAGACTTCCATTCAAAAGTGGGGCCGCAGTAGTAGTTTCATGGAGCAAGTGGGGAGTCGTGTTCTGGCTTCTTCCGGGGCCTGGGTCTCACAAGGAAAATGGTTTTGGACTCACTTGCTGTGCACTCACGCATGCACACCACACAATGCGTCCACCCTGAGGCATGGCTCTTTTAGCCGAAGCAGGAATTCCCTACAGAGTTGTTCCTTTGAGTTAGGTGGTTGGCTTATGGCCTGCAGGCACACCCGGGGCAAGGGGACTAGCCTCATAAACAAGAGGTGAGTTGAGAGCTGCCTTCCGCACCGGCCTGTTTCTCACTCCATTTCACGTATGGGACCCTTTCCCCGGTCTCTCATACACGACCACTATACAACTGCGGCTTCAGGAACGGCAATGGTAGCTAAAGCGCAGTAAGGCTACAGCATTGATTCTTGGTGTTAGTAGCCTGGTAGGCGAATGAGCTGCAGCTGGGATTCTTTACAGACTTGTTTCTTCCCAGTCAGGGTCGAGCACATAGCATTCCAAGCACACATGGAGCAGTAGTCTTAGCTTCAGGTAGCAAGAGCTGAGTCCAGAGGTGCCTTCTGCCCGGACCTATTTCTCCCTTGGTTTCACGTATGGAACCCGTTCCCCAGGCTCTCAGCCACGGTACTCCGTGTAATGCTTCCTCCGTCTAGAGGTCGACGGTAGCTAAAGCACGGTTTCTCTACAGTGTTGTTTCTTCGAGTGAGAACACTAGCTGTTAGACTTCCATGCAAAAGTGGGGCTGCCGTGCTAGCGTGATGAAACACATGGGGAGTCGTGTTCTGCCTTCTGCTGGGGCCTGAGGCTCATTCACAAAAAGCTTTGGACTCCCTTGCAGTGCTCTCATGCACGCACACAACAAAATGCTTCCACCCTCAGGAGCGGCTCTTTTAGCTGAAGCATGGATTCTCCAGCGAGTTTTTCCTTCGAGTTAGGCAGTTTTCATGAAGCCTGCACACACACCCGGGGCAACGGTACTAGCCCCATAACCATGGTTTGAGTTGAGAGCTGCCTTCTCTCCGGCCTGTCTCTCCCTCGATTTCACGAAACGGAACCCGTCCCCAGGCTCTCACCCACCGTACACCCTAAACTGCTTCCTCCCACATAGAGGTCGTCGGTAGCTAAAGCACGGTTTCTCTTCAGTGTTGTTTCTCCGAGTTAGAACGCTTGCTATGAATGTCCACAATAGCCAAACTGTGGAAAGAGCCATGTCCACCAACAGATGAATGGATAAAGAAGAGGGGGTATATATATATATACAATGGAATATTATGCAGCCATCAAAAGGAATGAGATCTTGCCATCTGCAACGACGTGGATGGAACTGGAGGGTATCATGCTGAGCGAAATAAGTCAAACCGAGAAAGACATGTATCATATGACCTCACTGATATGAGGAATTCTTAATCTCAGGAAACAAACTGAGGGTTGCTAGAGTGGGGGGTGGGGTGGGAGGGATGGGGTCACTGGGTGTTGGACACTGTGGAGGGTATGTGTTCTGGTAAGCGCTGTGAATTGTGCAAGACTGTTGAATCTCAGATCTGTACCTCTGAAACAAATAATGCAATATATGTTAAGAAAGAAAAAAAGAAGAAGAAGAATGTAGCAGGAGGGGAAGAATGAAGGGGGGAAAATCGGAGGGGGAGAAGAACCATGAGAGATGATGGACTCTGAAAAACAAACTGAGGGTTCTAGAGGGGAGGGGGCTGGGAGGATGGCTTAGCCTGGTGATGGGTATTGAGCAGGGCACGTTCTGCATGGAGCACTGGGTGTTATGCACAAACAATGAATCATGGAACACTATATCTAAAACTAATGATGTAATGTATGGGGATTAACATAACAATAAAAACATTAAATAATAATTAAAAAAAAGAACGCTTGCTATTAGACTTCCATGCAAAAGTGGGGCCGCAGTGCTAGCCTCAGGAAACAAGTGGGGAGTCATGTTCTGCCTTCTGCCGGGGCCTGAGTCCCACACGGAAAATGGGTCTGGACTCACTTGCAGTGCGCTCACGCATGCACACAGCAAAATGCGTCCACCCTCCGGCATGGCTACTTTAGCCGAAGCAGGAAATCTCTACAGAGTTGTTCCTTTGAGTTAGGTGGTTGGCTTTAGCCCTGCAGGCACACCCGGGGCAAGGGTACTAGCCTCATAAACAAGAGGTGAGTTGAGAACTGCCTTCCGCTCCGGCCTGTTTCTCACTCCATTTCACGTATGGGACCCTTTCCCCGGGCTCTCAGACAGACACGAGCACTGTCAAATTCCTCTGGCTTCAGGAACGGCAATGTTAACTCAAGCGCAGTAACTCTATAGCATTGATTCTTGGTGTTAGTAGCCTGGGAACTAGGCTTCCAGGCACACAGGGTACAGCAGTGCTAATCTCCTCAAACAAGAGGGGAGTCGACAGCAGCCTTCCTTCCAGGCCTGCTTCTCACTCCGAGTTACGTTTAGGTTCCATTTCTCATGCTTTCACAAAAACACACAACAGATGAAGTGCACGCTCAGGAAGGGCGATCTTTGCTGAGGCACGGGTCCTCCGCACTTTTGTTCCTTTCCGTTGGGTGGATGGCACTTAGGACTACACGCACACACGGGAGAGCCGATCTAGTTTCCCGAAACAAGAGTTGAGTCGATAGCTGCCTCCTGCCCATGCTTATTTCTGCCTCGGAATTCTGCTGGGACTCATTCCCCAGGTTTGCACTCAAGCAGAGTTGAAAATCCTGCCACCCTGTGGAGAGGCGAATGAGCTGAAGCTGGGATTCTTGACCGGCTTCTTTCTGCCAAAACAGTGTGGAGCACTTAGCATTCCTATGCACACATGGAGCAGTAGTGTTAGCTTCAGGTAACAAGAGCTGAGTCGAGAGGTGCCTTCTGGCCCGGACTTCTTCTCCCTCGGTCTCACGTAAGGAACCCGTTCCCCAGGCTCTCACCCACGGTAGCCTGGAAAGTGCTTCCTCCCTCAGAGACGTGGATGGTAGCTAAAGCACGATTTCTCTACCGTGTTGTTTCTTCGAGTTAGAACGCTAGCTATTAGACTGCCATGCAAAAGTGGGGCTGCCGTGCTAGCTTGGTCAAACACATGGGGAGTCGTGTTCTGCCTTTCGCAGGGGCCTGAGTCTCACTCGCAAAAAGCTTTGGACTCCCTTGCAGTGCTCTCACGCACGCACACCACAAAATGCTGCCACCCTCAGGAGCAGCTGTTTGACCTGCAGCACAGGCTCTCAACCGAGTTTTTCCTTCGAGTTAGGTGGCTGTGTTTAAGGCGGCACACACACCCTCTCGAATGGTACTAGCCCCATAACCAGGATGTGAGTTAAGAGCTGCCTTCTGTACCGGCCTGTCTCTCCCCGATATTACGATATTGAAACCATCCCCAGGCTCTCAGCCACAGTACACCCTAAACTGCTCCGCCCACAGAGAGGTCGACGGTAGCTAAAGCACGGTTTCTCTACAGTGTTGTTTCTTCGAGTTAGAACGCTAGCTATTAGACTGCCATGCAAATGTGGGGCTGCCGTGCTAGCTTGGTCAAACACATGGGGAGTCGTGTTCTGCCTTTTGCTGGGGCCTGAGTCTCACTCGCAAAAAGCTTTGGACTCCCTTGCACTACTCTCACGCACGCACACAACAAAATGCTGCCACCCTCAGGAGCACCTGTTTTACCTGAAGCACAGGCTCTCAATCAAGTTTTCCTTCGAGTTAGGTGGCTGTGTTTAAGCCTGCACACACACCCTGGCGAACGGTAGCAGCCCCATAACCATGATGTGTGTTGAGAGCTGCCTTCTGTACCGGCCTGCCTCTCCCCGATATTATGATATTGAAACTGTGCCCAGGCTCTCAGCCACAGTACACCCTAAACTGCTTCGCCCACAGAGAGGTCGACGGTAGCTAAAGCACGGTTTCTCTGCTGTGTAGTTTCTTCGAGTTAGAACGCTAGCTATTAGACTTCCATGCAAAAGTGGGGCTGCCGTGCTAGCGTGATGAAACACATGGGGAGTCGTGTTCTGCCTTTCGCTGGGGCCTGAGTCTCACTCGCAAAAAGCTTTGGACTTCCTTGCAGTGCTCTCACGCACGCACACCACAAAATGCTGCCACCCTCAGGAGCAGCTGTTTGACCTGACGCACAAGCTCTGAACCGAGATTTTCCTTCGAGTTAGGTGGCTGTGTTTACCCTGGGCAACGGTACTAGCCCCATAACCATGATGTGGGTTCAGAGCTGCCTTCTGTACCGGCCTGTCTCTCCCCCGATATTACGATATTGAAACCGTCCCCAGGCTCTCAGCCACAGTACACCCTAAACTGCTTCGCCCACAGAGAGGTCGACGGTAGCTAAAGCACGGTTTGTCTACAGTGTTGTTTGTTCGAGTTAGAAAGCTAGCTATTAGACTTCCATTCAAAAGTGGGGCCGCAGTAGTAGTTTCATGGAGCAAGTGGGGAGTCGTGTTCTGGCTTCTTCCGGGGCCTGGGTCTCACAAGGAAAATGGTTTTGGACTCACTTGCTGTGCACTCACGCATGCACACCACACAATGCGTCCACCCTGAGGCATGGCTCTTTTAGCCGAAGCAGGAATTCCCTACAGAGTTGTTCCTTTGAGTTAGGTGGTTGGCTTATGGCCTGCAGGCACACCCGGGGCAAGGGGACTAGCCTCATAAACAAGAGGTGAGTTGAGAGCTGCCTTCCGCACCGGCCTGTTTCTCACTCCATTTCACGTATGGGACCCTTTCCCGGGTCTCTCATACACGACCACTATACAACTCCTGCGGCTTCAGGAACGGCAATGGTAGCTAAAGCGCAGTAAGGCTACAGCATTGATTCTTGGTGTTAGTAGCCTGGTAGGCGAATGAGCTGCAGCTGGGATTCTTTACAGACTTGTTTCTTCCCAGTCAGGGTCGAGCACATAGCATTCCAAGCACACATGGAGCAGTAGTCTTAGCTTCAGGTAGCAAGAGCTGAGTCCAGAGGTGCCTTCTGCCCGGACCTATTTCTCCCTTGGTTTCACGTATGGAACCCGTTCCCCAGGCTCTCAGCCACGGTACTCCGTGTAATGCTTCCTCCGTCTAGAGGTCGACGGTAGCTAAAGCACGGTTTCTCTACAGTGTTGTTTCTTCGAGTGAGAACACTAGCTGTTAGACTTCCATGCAAAAGTGGGGCTGCCGTGCTAGCGTGATGAAACACATGGGGAGTCGTGTTCTGCCTTCTGCTGGGGCCTGAGGCTCATTCACAAAAAGCTTTGGACTCCCTTGCAGTGCTCTCATGCACGCACACAACAAAATGCTTCCACCCTCAGGAGCGGCTCTTTTAGCTGAAGCATGGATTCTCCAGCGAGTTTTTCCTTCGAGTTAGGCAGTTTTCATGAAGCCTGCACACACACCCGGGGCAACGGTACCAGCCCCATAACCATGGTTTGAGTTGAGAGCTGCCTTCTCTCCGGCCTGTCTCTCCCTCGATTTCACGAAACGGAACCCGTCCCCAGGCTCTCACCCACCGTACACCCTAAACTGCTTCCTCCCACATAGAGGTCGTCGGTAGCTAAAGCACGGTTTCTCTTCAGTGTTGTTTCTCCGAGTTAGAACGCTTGCTATTAATGTCCACAATAGCCAAACTGTGGAAAGAGCCATGTCCACCAACAGATGAATGGATAAAGAAGAGGGGGTATATATATATATATACAATGGAATATTATGCAGCCATCAAAAGGAATGAGATCTTGCCATCTGCAACGACGTGGATGGAACTGGAGGGTATCATGCTGAGCGAAATAAGTCAAACCGAGAAAGACATGTATCATATGACCTCACTGATATGAGGAATTCTTAATCTCAGGAAACAAACTGAGGGTTGCTAGAGTGGGGGGTGGGGTGGGAGGGATGGGGTCACTGGGTGTTGGACACTGTGGAGGGTATGTGTTCTGGTAAGCGCTGTGAATTGTGCAAGACTGTTGAATCTCAGATCTGTACCTCTGAAACAAATAATGCAATATATGTTAAGAAAGAAAAAAAGAAGAAGAAGAATGTAGCAGGAGGGGAAGAATGAAGGGGGGAAAATCGGAGGGGGAGAAGAACCATGAGAGATGATGGACTCTGAAAAACAAACTGAGGGTTCTAGAGGGGAGGGGGCTGGGAGGATGGCTTAGCCTGGTGATGGGTATTGAGCAGGGCACGTTCTGCATGGAGCACTGGGTGTTATGCACAAACAATGAATCATGGAACACTATATCTAAAACTAATGATGTAATGTATGGGGATTAACATAACAATAAAAACATTAAATAATAATTAAAAAAAAGAACGCTTGCTATTAGACTTCCATGCAAAAGTGGGGCCGCAGTGCTAGTCTCAGGAAACAAGTGGGGAGTCATGTTCTGCCTTCTGCCGGGGCCTGAGTCCCACACGGAAAATGGGTCTGGACTCACTTGCAGTGCGCTCACGCATGCACACAGCAAAATGCGTCCACCCTCCGGCATGGCTACTTTAGCCGAAGCAGGAAATCTCTACAGAGTTGTTCCTTTGAGTTAGGTGGTTGGCTTTAGCCCTGCAGGCACACCCGGGGCAAGGGTACTAGCCTCATAAACAAGAGGTGAGTTGAGAACTGCCTTCCGCTCCGGCCTGTTTCTCACTCCATTTCACGTATGGGACCCTTTCCCCGGGCTCTCAGACAGACACGAGCACTGTCAAATTCCTCTGGCTTCAGGAACGGCAATGTTAACTCAAGCGCAGTAACTCTATAGCATTGATTCTTGGTGTTAGTAGCCTGGGAACTAGGCTTCCAGGCACACAGGGTACAGCAGTGCTAATCTCCTCAAACAAGAGGGGAGTCGACAGCAGCCTTCCTTCCAGGCCTGCTTCTCACTCCGAGTTACGTTTAGGTTCCATTTCTCATGCTTTCACAAAAACACACAACAGATGAAGTGCACGCTCAGGAAGGGCGATCTTTGCTGAGGCACGGGTCCTCCGCACTTTTGTTCCTTTCCGTTGGGTGGATGGCACTTAGGACTACACGCACACACGGGAGAGCCGATCTAGTTTCCCGAAACAAGAGTTGAGTCGATAGCTGCCTCCTGCCCATGCTTATTTCTGCCTCGGAATTCTGCTGGGACTCATTCCCCGGGTTTGCACTCAAGCAGAGTTGAAAATCCTGCCACCCTGTGGAGAGGCGAATGAGCTGAAGCTGGGATTCTTGACCGGCTTCTTTCTGCCAAAACAGTGTGGAGCACTTAGCATTCCTATGCACACATGGAGCAGTAGTGTTAGCTTCAGGTAACAAGAGCTGAGTCGAGAGGTGCCTTCTGGCCCGGACTTCTTCTCCCTCGGTCTCACGTAAGGAACCCGTTCCCCAGGCTCTCACCCACGGTAGCCTGGAAAGTGCTTCCTCCCTCAGAGACGTGGATGGTAGCTAAAGCACGATTTCTCTACCGTGTTGTTTCTTCGAGTTAGAACGCTAGCTATTAGACTGCCATGCAAATGTGGGGCTGCCGTGCTAGCTTGGTCAAACACATGGGGAGTCGTGTTCTGCCTTTCACAGGGGCCTGAGTCTCACTCGCAAAAAGCTTTGGACTCCCTTGCAGTGCTCTCACGCACGCACACCACAAAATGCTGCCACCCTCAGGAGCAGCTGTTTGACCTGCAGCACAGGCTCTCAACCGAGTTTTTCCTTCGAGTTAGGTGGCTGTGTTTAAGGCGGCACACACACCCTCTCGAATGGTACTAGCCCCATAACCAGGATGTGAGTTAAGAGCTGCCTTCTGTACCGGCCTGTCTCTCCCCGATATTACGATATTGAAACCGTCCCCAGGCTCTCAGCCACAGTACACCCTAAACTGCTCCGCCCACAGAGAGGTCGACGGTAGCTAAAGCACGGTTTCTCTGCTGTGTAGTTTCTTCGAGTTAGAACGCTAGCTATTAGACTTCCATGCAAAAGTGGGGCTGCCGTGCTAGCGTGATGAAACACATGGGGAGTCGTGTTCTGCCTTTCGCTGGGGCCTGAGTCTCGCTCGCAAAAAGCTTTGGACTTCCTTGCAGTGCTCTCACGCACGCACACAACAAAATGCTGCCACCCTCAGGAGCAGCTGTTTGACCTGACGCACAAGCTCTGAACCGAGATTTTCCTTCGAGTTAGGTGGCTGTGTTTACCCTGGGCAACGGTACTAGCCCCATACCCATGATGTGGGTTGAGAGCTGCCTTCTGTACCGGCCTGTCTCTCCCCCGATATTACGATATTGAAACCGTCCCCAGGCTCTCAGCCACAGTACACCCTAAACTGCTTCGCCCACAGAGAGGTCGACGGTAGCTAAAGCACGGTTTGTCTACAGTGTTGTTTGTTCGAGTTAGAAAGCTAGCTATTAGACTTCCATTCAAAAGTGGGGCCGCAGTAGTAGTTTCATGGAGCAAGTGGGGAGTCGTGTTCTGGCTTCTTCCGGGGCCTGGGTCTCACAAGGAAAATGGTTTTGGACTCACTTGCTGTGCACTCACGCATGCACACCACACAATGCGTCCACCCTGAGGCATGGCTCTTTTAGCCGAAGCAGGAATTCCCTACAGAGTTGTTCCTTTGAGTTAGGTGGTTGGCTTATGGCCTGCAGGCACACCCGGGGCAAGGGGACTAGCCTCATAAACAAGAGGTGAGTTGAGAGCTGCCTTCCGCACCGGCCTGTTTCTCACTCCATTTCACGTATGGGACCCTTTCCCCGGTCTCTCATACACGAGCACTATACAACTCCTGCAGCTTCAGGAACGGCAATGGTAGCTAAAGCGCAGTAAGGCTACAGCATTGATTCTTGGTGTTAGTAGCCTGGTAGGCGAATGAGCTGCAGCTGGGATTCTTTACAGACTTGTTTCTTCCCAGTCAGGGTCGAGCACATAGCATTCCAAGCACACATGGAGCAGTAGTCTTAGCTTCAGGTAGCAAGAGCTGAGTCCAGAGGTGCCTTCTGCCCGGACCTATTTCTCCCTTGGTTTCACGTATGGAACCCGTTCCCCAGGCTCTCAGCCACGGTACTCCGTGTAATGCTTCCTCCGTCTAGAGGTCGACGGTAGCTAAAGCACGGTTTCTCTACAGTGTTGTTTCTTCGAGTGAGAACACTAGCTGTTAGACTTCCATGCAAAAGTGGGGCTGCCGTGCTAGCGTGATGAAACACATGGGGAGTCGTGTTCTGCCTTCTGCTGGGGCCTGAGGCTCATTCACAAAAAGCTTTGGACTCCCTTGCAGTGCTCTCATGCACGCACACAACAAAATGCTTCCACCCTCAGGAGCGGCTCTTTTAGCTGAAGCATGGATTCTCCAGCGAGTTTTTCCTTCGAGTTAGGCAGTTTTCATGAAGCCTGCACACACACCCGGGGCAACGGTACTAGCCCCATAACCATGGTTTGAGTTGAGAGCTGCCTTCTCTCCGGCCTGTCTCTCCCTCGATTTCACGAAACGGAACCCGTCCCCAGGCTCTCACCCACCGTACACCCTAAACTGCTTCCTCCCACATAGAGGTCGTCGGTAGCTAAAGCACGGTTTCTCTTCAGTGTTGTTTCTCCGAGTTAGAACGCTTGCTATGAATGTCCACAATAGCCAAACTGTGGAAAGAGCCATGTCCACCAACAGATGAATGGATAAAGAAGAGGGGGTATATATATATACAATGGAATATTATGCAGCCATCAAAAGGAATGAGATCTTGCCATCTGCAACGACGTGGATGGAACTGGAGGGTATCATGCTGAGCGAAATAAGTCAAACCGAGAAAGACATGTATCATATGACCTCACTGATATGAGGAATTCTTAATCTCAGGAAACAAACTGAGGGTTGCTAGAGTGGGGGGTGGGGTGGGAGGGATGGGGTCACTGGGTGTTGGACACTGTGGAGGGTATGTGTTCTGGTAAGCGCTGTGAATTGTGCAAGACTGTTGAATCTCAGATCTGTACCTCTGAAACAAATAATGCAATATATGTTAAGAAAGAAAAAAAGAAGAAGAAGAATGTAGCAGGAGGGGAAGAATGAAGGGGGGAAAATCGGAGGGGGAGAAGAACCATGAGAGATGATGGACTCTGAAAAACAAACTGAGGGTTCTAGAGGGGAGGGGGCTGGGAGGATGGCTTAGCCTGGTGATGGGTATTGAGCAGGGCACGTTCTGCATGGAGCACTGGGTGTTATGCACAAACAATGAATCATGGAACACTATATCTAAAACTAATGATGTAATGTATGGGGATTAACATAACAATAAAAACATTAAATAATAATTAAAAAAAAGAACGCTTGCTATTAGACTTCCATGCAAAAGTGGGGCCGCAGTGCTAGCCTCAGGAAACAAGTGGGGAGTCATGTTCTGCCTTCTGCCGGGGCCTGAGTCCCACACGGAAAATGGGTCTGGACTCACTTGCAGTGCGCTCACGCATGCACACAGCAAAATGCGTCCACCCTCCGGCATGGCTACTTTAGCCGAAGCAGGAAATCTCTACAGAGTTGTTCCTTTGAGTTAGGTGGTTGGCTTTAGCCCTGCAGGCACACCCGGGGCAAGGGTACTAGCCTCATAAACAAGAGGTGAGTTGAGAACTGCCTTCCGCTCCGGCCTGTTTCTCACTCCATTTCACGTATGGGACCCTTTCCCCGGGCTCTCAGACAGACACGAGCACTGTCAAATTCCTCTGGCTTCAGGAACGGCAATGTTAACTCAAGCGCAGTAACTCTATAGCATTGATTCTTGGTGTTAGTAGCCTGGGAACTAGGCTTCCAGGCACACAGGGTACAGCAGTGCTAATCTCCTCAAACAAGAGGGGAGTCGACAGCAGCCTTCCTTCCAGGCCTGCTTCTCACTCCGAGTTACGTTTAGGTTCCATTTCTCATGCTTTCACAAAAACACACAACAGATGAAGTGCACGCTCAGGAAGGGCGATCTTTGCTGAGGCACGGGTCCTCCGCACTTTTGTTCCTTTCCGTTGGGTGGATGGCACTTAGGACTACACGCACACACGGGAGAGCCGATCTAGTTTCCCGAAACAAGAGTTGAGTCGATAGCTGCCTCCTGCCCATGCTTATTTCTGCCTCGGAATTCTGCTGGGACTCATTCCCCAGGTTTGCACTCAAGCAGAGTTGAAAATCCTGCCACCCTGTGGAGAGGCGAATGAGCTGAAGCTGGGATTCTTGACCGGCTTCTTTCTGCCAAAACAGTGTGGAGCACTTAGCATTCCTATGCACACATGGAGCAGTAGTGTTAGCTTCAGGTAACAAGAGCTGAGTCGAGAGGTGCCTTGTGGCCCGGACTTCTTCTCCCTCGGTCTCACGTAAGGAACCCGTTCCCCAGGCTCTCACCCACGGTAGCCTGGAAAGTGCTTCCTCCCTCAGAGACGTGGATGGTAGCTAAAGCACGATTTCTCTACCGTGTTGTTTCTTCGAGTTAGAACGCTAGCTATTAGACTGCCATGCAAATGTGGGGCTGCCGTGCTAGCTTGGTCAAACACATGGGGAGTCGTGTTCTGCCTTTCGCAGGGGCCTGAGTCTCACTCGCAAAAAGCTTTGGACTCCCTTGCAGTGCTCTCACGCACGCACACCACAAAATGCTGCCACCCTCAGGAGCAGCTGTTTTACCTGCAGCACAGGCTCTCAACCGAGTTTTTCCTTCGAGTTAGGTGGCTGTGTTTAAGGCGGCACACACACCCTCTCGAATGGTACTAGCCCCATAACCAGGATGTGAGTTAAGAGCTGCCTTCTGTACCGGCCTGTCTCTCCCCGATATTACGATATTGAAACCGTCCCCAGGCTCTCAGCCACAGTACACCCTAAACTGCTCCGCCCACAGAGAGGTCGACGGTAGCTAAAGCACGGTTTCTCTACAGTGTTGTTTCTTCGAGTTAGAACGCTAGCTATTAGACTGCCATGCAAATGTGGGGCTGCCGTGCTAGCTTGGTCAAACACATGGGGAGTCGTGTTCTGCCTTTTGCTGGGGCCTGAGTCTCACTCGCAAAAAGCTTTGGACTCCCTTGCACTACTCTCACGCACGCACACAACAAAATGCTGCCACCCTCAGGAGCACCTGTTTTACCTGCAGCACAGGATCTCAATCGAGTTTTCCTTCGAGTTAGGTGGCTGTGTTTAAGCCTGCACACACACCCTGGCGAACGGTACCAGCCCCATAACCATGATGTGTGTTGAGAGCTGCCTTCTGTACCGGCCTGCCTCTCCCCGATATTATGATATTGAAACTGTGCCCAGGCTCTCAGCCACAGTACACCCTAAACTGCTTCGCCCACAGAGAGGTCGACGGTAGCTAAAGCACGGTTTCTCTGCTGTGTAGTTTCTTCGAGTTAGAACGCTAGCTATTAGACTTCCATGCAAAAGTGGGGCTGCCGTGCTAGCGTGATGAAACACATGGGGAGTCGTGTTCTGCCTTTCGCTGGGGCCTGAGTCTCGCTCGCAAAAAGCTTTGGACTTCCTTGCAGTGCTCTCACGCACGCACACAACAAAATGCTGCCACCCTCAGGAGCAGCTGTTTGACCTGACGCACAAGCTCTGAACCGAGATTCTCCTTCGAGTTAGGTGGCTGTGTTTACCCTGGGCAACGGTACTAGCCCCATACCCATGATGTGGGTTGAGAGCTGCCTTCTGTACCGGCCTGTCTCTCCCCCGATATTACGATATTGAAACCGTCCCCAGGCTCTCAGCCACAGTACACCCTAAACTGCTTCGCCCACAGAGAGGTCGACGGTAGCTAAAGCACGGTTTGTCTACAGTGTTGTTTGTTCGAGTTAGAAAGCTAGCTATTAGACTTCCATTCAAAAGTGGGGCCGCAGTAGTAGTTTCATGGAGCAAGTGGGGAGTCGTGTTCTGGCTTCTTCCGGGGCCTGGGTCTCACAAGGAAAATGGTTTTGGACTCACTTGCTGTGCACTCACGCATGCACACCACACAATGCGTCCACCCTGAGGCATGGCTCTTTTAGCCGAAGCAGGAATTCCCTACAGAGTTGTTCCTTTGAGTTAGGTGGTTGGCTTATGGCCTGCAGGCACACCCGGGGCAAGGGGACTAGCCTCATAAACAAGAGGTGAGTTGAGAGCTGCCTTCCGCACCGGCCTGTTTCTCACTCCATTTCACGTATGGGACCCTTTCCCCGGTCTCTCATACACGAGCACTATACAACTCCTGCAGCTTCAGGAACGGCAATGGTAGCTAAAGCGCAGTAAGGCTACAGCATTGATTCTTGGTGTTAGTAGCCTGGTAGGCGAATGAGCTGCAGCTGGGATTCTTTACAGACTTGTTTCTTCCCAGTCAGGGTCGAGCACATAGCATTCCAAGCACACATGGAGCAGTAGTCTTAGCTTCAGGTAGCAAGAGCTGAGTCCAGAGGTGCCTTCTGCCCGGACCTATTTCTCCCTTGGTTTCACGTATGGAACCCGTTCCCCAGGCTCTCAGCCACGGTACTCCGTGTAATGCTTCCTCCGTCTAGAGGTCGACGGTAGCTAAAGCACGGTTTCTCTACAGTGTTGTTTCTTCGAGTGAGAACACTAGCTGTTAGACTTCCATGCAAAAGTGGGGCTGCCGTGCTAGCGTGATGAAACACATGGGGAGTCGTGTTCTGCCTTCTGCTGGGGCCTGAGGCTCATTCACAAAAAGCTTTGGACTCCCTTGCAGTGCTCTCATGCACGCACACAACAAAATGCTTCCACCCTCAGGAGCGGCTCTTTTAGCTGAAGCATGGATTCTCCAGCGAGTTTTTCCTTCGAGTTAGGCAGTTTTCATGAAGCCTGCACACACACCCGGGGCAACGGTACTAGCCCCATAACCATGGTTTGAGTTGAGAGCTGCCTTCTCTCCGGCCTGTCTCTCCCTCGATTTCACGAAACGGAACCCGTCCCCAGGCTCTCACCCACCGTACACCCTAAACTGCTTCCTCCCACATAGAGGTCGTCGGTAGCTAAAGCACGGTTTCTCTTCAGTGTTGTTTCTCCGAGTTAGAACGCTTGCTATGAATGTCCACAATAGCCAAACTGTGGAAAGAGCCATGTCCACCAACAGATGAATGGATAAAGAAGAGGGGGTATATATATATACAATGGAATATTATGCAGCCATCAAAAGGAATGAGATCTTGCCATCTGCAACGACGTGGATGGAACTGGAGGGTATCATGCTGAGCGAAATAAGTCAAACCGAGAAAGACATGTATCATATGACCTCACTGATATGAGGAATTCTTAATCTCAGGAAACAAACTGAGGGTTGCTAGAGTGGGGGGTGGGGTGGGAGGGATGGGGTCACTGGGTGTTGGACACTGTGGAGGGTATGTGTTCTGGTAAGCGCTGTGAATTGTGCAAGACTGTTGAATCTCAGATCTGTACCTCTGAAACAAATAATGCAATATATGTTAAGAAAGAAAAAAAGAAGAAGAAGAATGTAGCAGGAGGGGAAGAATGAAGGGGGGAAAATCGGAGGGGGAGAAGAACCATGAGAGATGATGGACTCTGAAAAACAAACTGAGGGTTCTAGAGGGGAGGGGGCTGGGAGGATGGCTTAGCCTGGTGATGGGTATTGAGCAGGGCACGTTCTGCATGGAGCACTGGGTGTTATGCACAAACAATGAATCATGGAACACTATATCTAAAACTAATGATGTAATGTATGGGGATTAACATAACAATAAAAACATTAAATAATAATTAAAAAAAAGAACGCTTGCTATTAGACTTCCATGCAAAAGTGGGGCCGCAGTGCTAGCCTCAGGAAACAAGTGGGGAGTCATGTTCTGCCTTCTGCCGGGGCCTGAGTCCCACACGGAAAATGGGTCTGGACTCACTTGCAGTGCGCTCACGCATGCACACAGCAAAATGCGTCCACCCTCCGGCATGGCTACTTTAGCCGAAGCAGGAAATCTCTACAGAGTTGTTCCTTTGAGTTAGGTGGTTGGCTTTAGCCCTGCAGGCACACCCGGGGCAAGGGTACTAGCCTCATAAACAAGAGGTGAGTTGAGAACTGCCTTCCGCTCCGGCCTGTTTCTCACTCCATTTCACGTATGGGACCCTTTCCCCGGGCTCTCAGACAGACACGAGCACTGTCAAATTCCTCTGGCTTCAGGAACGGCAATGTTAACTCAAGCGCAGTAACTCTATAGCATTGATTCTTGGTGTTAGTAGCCTGGGAACTAGGCTTCCAGGCACACAGGGTACAGCAGTGCTAATCTCCTCAAACAAGAGGGGAGTCGACAGCAGCCTTCCTTCCAGGCCTGCTTCTCACTCCGAGTTACGTTTAGGTTCCATTTCTCATGCTTTCACAAAAACACACAACAGATGAAGTGCACGCTCAGGAAGGGCGATCTTTGCTGAGGCACGGGTCCTCCGCACTTTTGTTCCTTTCCGTTGGGTGGATGGCACTTAGGACTACACGCACACACGGGAGAGCCGATCTAGTTTCCCGAAACAAGAGTTGAGTCGATAGCTGCCTCCTGCCCATGCTTATTTCTGCCTCGGAATTCTGCTGGGACTCATTCCCCAGGTTTGCACTCAAGCAGAGTTGAAAATCCTGCCACCCTGTGGAGAGGCGAATGAGCTGAAGCTGGGATTCTTGACCGGCTTCTTTCTGCCAAAACAGTGTGGAGCACTTAGCATTCCTATGCACACATGGAGCAGTAGTGTTAGCTTCAGGTAACAAGAGCTGAGTCGAGAGGTGCCTTCTGGCCCGGACTTCTTCTCCCTCGGTCTCACGTAAGGAACCCGTTCCCCAGGCTCTCACCCACGGTAGCCTGGAAAGTGCTTCCTCCCTCAGAGACGTGGATGGTAGCTAAAGCACGATTTCTCTACCGTGTTGTTTCTTCGAGTTAGAACGCTAGCTATTAGACTGCCATGCAAAAGTGGGGCTGCCGTGCTAGCTTGGTCAAACACATGGGGAGTCGTGTTCTGCCTTTCGCAGGGGCCTGAGTCTCACTCGCAAAAAGCTTTGGACTCCCTTGCAGTGCTCTCACGCACGCACACCACAAAATGCTGCCACCCTCAGGAGCAGCTGTTTGACCTGCAGCACAGGCTCTCAACCGAGTTTTTCCTTCGAGTTAGGTGGCTGTGTTTAAGGCGGCACACACACCCTCTCGAATGGTACTAGCCCCATAACCAGGATGTGAGTTAAGAGCTGCCTTCTGTACCGGCCTGTCTCTCCCCGATATTACGATATTGAAACCATCCCCAGGCTCTCAGCCACAGTACACCCTAAACTGCTCCGCCCACAGAGAGGTCGACGGTAGCTAAAGCACGGTTTCTCTACAGTGTTGTTTCTTCGAGTTAGAACGCTAGCTATTAGACTGCCATGCAAATGTGGGGCTGCCGTGCTAGCTTGGTCAAACACATGGGGAGTCGTGTTCTGCCTTTTGCTGGGGCCTGAGTCTCACTCGCAAAAAGCTTTGGACTCCCTTGCACTACTCTCACGCACGCACACAACAAAATGCTGCCACCCTCAGGAGCACCTGTTTTACCTGAAGCACAGGCTCTCAATCAAGTTTTCCTTCGAGTTAGGTGGCTGTGTTTAAGCCTGCACACACACCCTGGCGAACGGTAGCAGCCCCATAACCATGATGTGTGTTGAGAGCTGCCTTCTGTACCGGCCTGCCTCTCCCCGATATTATGATATTGAAACTGTGCCCAGGCTCTCAGCCACAGTACACCCTAAACTGCTTCGCCCACAGAGAGGTCGACGGTAGCTAAAGCACGGTTTCTCTGCTGTGTAGTTTCTTCGAGTTAGAACGCTAGCTATTAGACTTCCATGCAAAAGTGGGGCTGCTGTGCTAGCGTGATGAAACACATGGGGAGTCGTGTTCTGCCTTTCGCTGGGGCCTGAGTCTCACTCGCAAAAAGCTTTGGACTTCCTTGCAGTGCTCTCACGCACGCACACCACAAAATGCTGCCACCCTCAGGAGCAGCTGTTTGACCTGACGCACAAGCTCTGAACCGAGATTTTCCTTCGAGTTAGGTGGCTGTGTTTACCCTGGGCAACGGTACTAGCCCCATAACCATGATGTGGGTTCAGAGCTGCCTTCTGTACCGGCCTGTCTCTCCCCCGATATTACGATATTGAAACCGTCCCCAGGCTCTCAGCCACAGTACACCCTAAACTGCTTCGCCCACAGAGAGGTCGACGGTAGCTAAAGCACGGTTTGTCTACAGTGTTGTTTGTTCGAGTTAGAAAGCTAGCTATTAGACTTCCATTCAAAAGTGGGGCCGCAGTAGTAGTTTCATGGAGCAAGTGGGGAGTCGTGTTCTGGCTTCTTCCGGGGCCTGGGTCTCACAAGGAAAATGGTTTTGGACTCACTTGCTGTGCACTCACGCATGCACACCACACAATGCGTCCACCCTGAGGCATGGCTCTTTTAGCCGAAGCAGGAATTCCCTACAGAGTTGTTCCTTTGAGTTAGGTGGTTGGCTTATGGCCTGCAGGCACACCCGGGGCAAGGGGACTAGCCTCATAAACAAGAGGTGAGTTGAGAGCTGCCTTCCGCACCGGCCTGTTTCTCACTCCATTTCACGTATGGGACCCTTTCCCGGGTCTCTCATACACGACCACTATACAACTCCTGCGGCTTCAGGAACGGCAATGGTAGCTAAAGCGCAGTAAGGCTACAGCATTGATTCTTGGTGTTAGTAGCCTGGTAGGCGAATGAGCTGCAGCTGGGATTCTTTACAGACTTGTTTCTTCCCAGTCAGGGTCGAGCACATAGCATTCCAAGCACACATGGAGCAGTAGTCTTAGCTTCAGGTAGCAAGAGCTGAGTCCAGAGGTGCCTTCTGCCCGGACCTATTTCTCCCTTGGTTTCACGTATGGAACCCGTTCCCCAGGCTCTCAGCCACGGTACTCCGTGTAATGCTTCCTCCGTCTAGAGGTCGACGGTAGCTAAAGCACGGTTTCTCTACAGTGTTGTTTCTTCGAGTGAGAACACTAGCTGTTAGACTTCCATGCAAAAGTGGGGCTGCCGTGCTAGCGTGATGAAACACATGGGGAGTCGTGTTCTGCCTTCTGCTGGGGCCTGAGGCTCATTCACAAAAAGCTTTGGACTCCCTTGCAGTGCTCTCATGCACGCACACAACAAAATGCTTCCACCCTCAGGAGCGGCTCTTTTAGCTGAAGCATGGATTCTCCAGCGAGTTTTTCCTTCGAGTTAGGCAGTTTTCATGAAGCCTGCACACACACCCGGGGCAACGGTACCAGCCCCATAACCATGGTTTGAGTTGAGAGCTGCCTTCTCTCCGGCCTGTCTCTCCCTCGATTTCACGAAACGGAACCCGTCCCCAGGCTCTCACCCACCGTACACCCTAAACTGCTTCCTCCCACATAGAGGTCGTCGGTAGCTAAAGCACGGTTTCTCTTCAGTGTTGTTTCTCCGAGTTAGAACGCTTGCTATTAATGTCCACAATAGCCAAACTGTGGAAAGAGCCATGTCCACCAACAGATGAATGGATAAAGAAGAGGGGGTATATATATATATATACAATGGAATATTATGCAGCCATCAAAAGGAATGAGATCTTGCCATCTGCAACGACGTGGATGGAACTGGAGGGTATCATGCTGAGCGAAATAAGTCAAACCGAGAAAGACATGTATCATATGACCTCACTGATATGAGGAATTCTTAATCTCAGGAAACAAACTGAGGGTTGCTAGAGTGGGGGGTGGGGTGGGAGGGATGGGGTCACTGGGTGTTGGACACTGTGGAGGGTATGTGTTCTGGTAAGCGCTGTGAATTGTGCAAGACTGTTGAATCTCAGATCTGTACCTCTGAAACAAATAATGCAATATATGTTAAGAAAGAAAAAAAGAAGAAGAAGAATGTAGCAGGAGGGGAAGAATGAAGGGGGGAAAATCGGAGGGGGAGAAGAACCATGAGAGATGATGGACTCTGAAAAACAAACTGAGGGTTCTAGAGGGGAGGGGGCTGGGAGGATGGCTTAGCCTGGTGATGGGTATTGAGCAGGGCACGTTCTGCATGGAGCACTGGGTGTTATGCACAAACAATGAATCATGGAACACTATATCTAAAACTAATGATGTAATGTATGGGGATTAACATAACAATAAAAACATTAAATAATAATTAAAAAAAAGAACGCTTGCTATTAGACTTCCATGCAAAAGTGGGGCCGCAGTGCTAGTCTCAGGAAACAAGTGGGGAGTCATGTTCTGCCTTCTGCCGGGGCCTGAGTCCCACACGGAAAATGGGTCTGGACTCACTTGCAGTGCGCTCACGCATGCACACAGCAAAATGCGTCCACCCTCCGGCATGGCTACTTTAGCCGAAGCAGGAAATCTCTACAGAGTTGTTCCTTTGAGTTAGGTGGTTGGCTTTAGCCCTGCAGGCACACCCGGGGCAAGGGTACTAGCCTCATAAACAAGAGGTGAGTTGAGAACTGCCTTCCGCTCCGGCCTGTTTCTCACTCCATTTCACGTATGGGACCCTTTCCCCGGGCTCTCAGACAGACACGAGCACTGTCAAATTCCTCTGGCTTCAGGAACGGCAATGTTAACTCAAGCGCAGTAACTCTATAGCATTGATTCTTGGTGTTAGTAGCCTGGGAACTAGGCTTCCAGGCACACAGGGTACAGCAGTGCTAATCTCCTCAAACAAGAGGGGAGTCGACAGCAGCCTTCCTTCCAGGCCTGCTTCTCACTCCGAGTTACGTTTAGGTTCCATTTCTCATGCTTTCACAAAAACACACAACAGATGAAGTGCACGCTCAGGAAGGGCGATCTTTGCTGAGGCACGGGTCCTCCGCACTTTTGTTCCTTTCCGTTGGGTGGATGGCACTTAGGACTACACGCACACACGGGAGAGCCGATCTAGTTTCCCGAAACAAGAGTTGAGTCGATAGCTGCCTCCTGCCCATGCTTATTTCTGCCTCGGAATTCTGCTGGGACTCATTCCCCGGGTTTGCACTCAAGCAGAGTTGAAAATCCTGCCACCCTGTGGAGAGGCGAATGAGCTGAAGCTGGGATTCTTGACCGGCTTCTTTCTGCCAAAACAGTGTGGAGCACTTAGCATTCCTATGCACACATGGAGCAGTAGTGTTAGCTTCAGGTAACAAGAGCTGAGTCGAGAGGTGCCTTCTGGCCCGGACTTCTTCTCCCTCGGTCTCACGTAAGGAACCCGTTCCCCAGGCTCTCACCCACGGTAGCCTGGAAAGTGCTTCCTCCCTCAGAGACGTGGATGGTAGCTAAAGCACGATTTCTCTACCGTGTTGTTTCTTCGAGTTAGAACGCTAGCTATTAGACTGCCATGCAAATGTGGGGCTGCCGTGCTAGCTTGGTCAAACACATGGGGAGTCGTGTTCTGCCTTTCACAGGGGCCTGAGTCTCACTCGCAAAAAGCTTTGGACTCCCTTGCAGTGCTCTCACGCACGCACACCACAAAATGCTGCCACCCTCAGGAGCAGCTGTTTGACCTGCAGCACAGGCTCTCAACCGAGTTTTTCCTTCGAGTTAGGTGGCTGTGTTTAAGGCGGCACACACACCCTCTCGAATGGTACTAGCCCCATAACCAGGATGTGAGTTAAGAGCTGCCTTCTGTACCGGCCTGTCTCTCCCCGATATTACGATATTGAAACCGTCCCCAGGCTCTCAGCCACAGTACACCCTAAACTGCTCCGCCCACAGAGAGGTCGACGGTAGCTAAAGCACGGTTTCTCTGCTGTGTAGTTTCTTCGAGTTAGAACGCTAGCTATTAGACTTCCATGCAAAAGTGGGGCTGCCGTGCTAGCGTGATGAAACACATGGGGAGTCGTGTTCTGCCTTTCGCTGGGGCCTGAGTCTCGCTCGCAAAAAGCTTTGGACTTCCTTGCAGTGCTCTCACGCACGCACACAACAAAATGCTGCCACCCTCAGGAGCAGCTGTTTGACCTGACGCACAAGCTCTGAACCGAGATTTTCCTTCGAGTTAGGTGGCTGTGTTTACCCTGGGCAACGGTACTAGCCCCATACCCATGATGTGGGTTGAGAGCTGCCTTCTGTACCGGCCTGTCTCTCCCCCGATATTACGATATTGAAACCGTCCCCAGGCTCTCAGCCACAGTACACCCTAAACTGCTTCGCCCACAGAGAGGTCGACGGTAGCTAAAGCACGGTTTGTCTACAGTGTTGTTTGTTCGAGTTAGAAAGCTAGCTATTAGACTTCCATTCAAAAGTGGGGCCGCAGTAGTAGTTTCATGGAGCAAGTGGGGAGTCGTGTTCTGGCTTCTTCCGGGGCCTGGGTCTCACAAGGAAAATGGTTTTGGACTCACTTGCTGTGCACTCACGCATGCACACCACACAATGCGTCCACCCTGAGGCATGGCTCTTTTAGCCGAAGCAGGAATTCCCTACAGAGTTGTTCCTTTGAGTTAGGTGGTTGGCTTATGGCCTGCAGGCACACCCGGGGCAAGGGGACTAGCCTCATAAACAAGAGGTGAGTTGAGAGCTGCCTTCCGCACCGGCCTGTTTCTCACTCCATTTCACGTATGGGACCCTTTCCCCGGTCTCTCATACACGAGCACTATACAACTCCTGCAGCTTCAGGAACGGCAATGGTAGCTAAAGCGCAGTAAGGCTACAGCATTGATTCTTGGTGTTAGTAGCCTGGTAGGCGAATGAGCTGCAGCTGGGATTCTTTACAGACTTGTTTCTTCCCAGTCAGGGTCGAGCACATAGCATTCCAAGCACACATGGAGCAGTAGTCTTAGCTTCAGGTAGCAAGAGCTGAGTCCAGAGGTGCCTTCTGCCCGGACCTATTTCTCCCTTGGTTTCACGTATGGAACCCGTTCCCCAGGCTCTCAGCCACGGTACTCCGTGTAATGCTTCCTCCGTCTAGAGGTCGACGGTAGCTAAAGCACGGTTTCTCTACAGTGTTGTTTCTTCGAGTGAGAACACTAGCTGTTAGACTTCCATGCAAAAGTGGGGCTGCCGTGCTAGCGTGATGAAACACATGGGGAGTCGTGTTCTGCCTTCTGCTGGGGCCTGAGGCTCATTCACAAAAAGCTTTGGACTCCCTTGCAGTGCTCTCATGCACGCACACAACAAAATGCTTCCACCCTCAGGAGCGGCTCTTTTAGCTGAAGCATGGATTCTCCAGCGAGTTTTTCCTTCGAGTTAGGCAGTTTTCATGAAGCCTGCACACACACCCGGGGCAACGGTACTAGCCCCATAACCATGGTTTGAGTTGAGAGCTGCCTTCTCTCCGGCCTGTCTCTCCCTCGATTTCACGAAACGGAACCCGTCCCCAGGCTCTCACCCACCGTACACCCTAAACTGCTTCCTCCCACATAGAGGTCGTCGGTAGCTAAAGCACGGTTTCTCTTCAGTGTTGTTTCTCCGAGTTAGAACGCTTGCTATGAATGTCCACAATAGCCAAACTGTGGAAAGAGCCATGTCCACCAACAGATGAATGGATAAAGAAGAGGGGGTATATATATATACAATGGAATATTATGCAGCCATCAAAAGGAATGAGATCTTGCCATCTGCAACGACGTGGATGGAACTGGAGGGTATCATGCTGAGCGAAATAAGTCAAACCGAGAAAGACATGTATCATATGACCTCACTGATATGAGGAATTCTTAATCTCAGGAAACAAACTGAGGGTTGCTAGAGTGGGGGGTGGGGTGGGAGGGATGGGGTCACTGGGTGTTGGACACTGTGGAGGGTATGTGTTCTGGTAAGCGCTGTGAATTGTGCAAGACTGTTGAATCTCAGATCTGTACCTCTGAAACAAATAATGCAATATATGTTAAGAAAGAAAAAAAGAAGAAGAAGAATGTAGCAGGAGGGGAAGAATGAAGGGGGGAAAATCGGAGGGGGAGAAGAACCATGAGAGATGATGGACTCTGAAAAACAAACTGAGGGTTCTAGAGGGGAGGGGGCTGGGAGGATGGCTTAGCCTGGTGATGGGTATTGAGCAGGGCACGTTCTGCATGGAGCACTGGGTGTTATGCACAAACAATGAATCATGGAACACTATATCTAAAACTAATGATGTAATGTATGGGGATTAACATAACAATAAAAACATTAAATAATAATTAAAAAAAAGAACGCTTGCTATTAGACTTCCATGCAAAAGTGGGGCCGCAGTGCTAGCCTCAGGAAACAAGTGGGGAGTCATGTTCTGCCTTCTGCCGGGGCCTGAGTCCCACACGGAAAATGGGTCTGGACTCACTTGCAGTGCGCTCACGCATGCACACAGCAAAATGCGTCCACCCTCCGGCATGGCTACTTTAGCCGAAGCAGGAAATCTCTACAGAGTTGTTCCTTTGAGTTAGGTGGTTGGCTTTAGCCCTGCAGGCACACCCGGGGCAAGGGTACTAGCCTCATAAACAAGAGGTGAGTTGAGAACTGCCTTCCGCTCCGGCCTGTTTCTCACTCCATTTCACGTATGGGACCCTTTCCCCGGGCTCTCAGACAGACACGAGCACTGTCAAATTCCTCTGGCTTCAGGAACGGCAATGTTAACTCAAGCGCAGTAACTCTATAGCATTGATTCTTGGTGTTAGTAGCCTGGGAACTAGGCTTCCAGGCACACAGGGTACAGCAGTGCTAATCTCCTCAAACAAGAGGGGAGTCGACAGCAGCCTTCCTTCCAGGCCTGCTTCTCACTCCGAGTTACGTTTAGGTTCCATTTCTCATGCTTTCACAAAAACACACAACAGATGAAGTGCACGCTCAGGAAGGGCGATCTTTGCTGAGGCACGGGTCCTCCGCACTTTTGTTCCTTTCCGTTGGGTGGATGGCACTTAGGACTACACGCACACACGGGAGAGCCGATCTAGTTTCCCGAAACAAGAGTTGAGTCGATAGCTGCCTCCTGCCCATGCTTATTTCTGCCTCGGAATTCTGCTGGGACTCATTCCCCAGGTTTGCACTCAAGCAGAGTTGAAAATCCTGCCACCCTGTGGAGAGGCGAATGAGCTGAAGCTGGGATTCTTGACCGGCTTCTTTCTGCCAAAACAGTGTGGAGCACTTAGCATTCCTATGCACACATGGAGCAGTAGTGTTAGCTTCAGGTAACAAGAGCTGAGTCGAGAGGTGCCTTCTGGCCCGGACTTCTTCTCCCTCGGTCTCACGTAAGGAACCCGTTCCCCAGGCTCTCACCCACGGTAGCCTGGAAAGTGCTTCCTCCCTCAGAGACGTGGATGGTAGCTAAAGCACGATTTCTCTACCGTGTTGTTTCTTCGAGTTAGAACGCTAGCTATTAGACTGCCATGCAAATGTGGGGCTGCCGTGCTAGCTTGGTCAAACACATGGGGAGTCGTGTTCTGCCTTTCGCAGGGGCCTGAGTCTCACTCGCAAAAAGCTTTGGACTCCCTTGCAGTGCTCTCACGCACGCACACCACAAAATGCTGCCACCCTCAGGAGCAGCTGTTTCACCTGCAGCACAGGCTCTCAACCGAGTTTTTCCTTCGAGTTAGGTGGCTGTGTTTAAGGCGGCACACACACCCTCTCGAATGGTACTAGCCCCATAACCAGGATGTGAGTTAAGAGCTGCCTTCTGTACCGGCCTGTCTCTCCCCGATATTACGATATTGAAACCGTCCCCAGGCTCTCAGCCACAGTACACCCTAAACTGCTCCACCCACAGAGAGGTCGACGGTAGCTAAAGCACGGTTTCTCTACAGTGTTGTTTCTTCGAGTTAGAACGCTAGCTATTAGACTGCCATGCAAATGTGGGGCTGCCGTGCTAGCTTGGTCAAACACATGGGGAGTCGTGTTCTGCCTTTTGCTGGGGCCTGAGTCTCACTCGCAAAAAGCTTTGGACTCCCTTGCACTACTCTCACGCACGCACACAACAAAATGCTGCCACCCTCAGGAGCACCTGTTTTACCTGAACCACAGGCTCTCAATCAAGTTTTCCTTCGAGTTAGGTGGCTGTGTTGAAGCCTGCACACACACCCTGGCGAACGGTACCAGCCCCATAACCATGATGTGTGTTGAGAGCTGCCTTCTGTACCGGCCTGCCTCTCCCCGATATTATGATATTGAAACTGTGCCCAGGCTCTCAGCCACAGTACACCCTAAACTGCTTCGCCCACAGAGAGGTCGACGGTAGCTAAAGCACGGTTTCTCTGCTGTGTAGTTTCTTCGAGTTAGAACGCTAGCTATTAGACTTCCATGCAAAAGTGGGGCTGCCGTGCTAGCGTGATGAAACACATGGGGAGTCGTGTTCTGCCTTTCGCTGGGGCCTGAGTCTCGCTCGCAAAAAGCTTTGGACTTCCTTGCAGTGCTCTCACGCACGCACACAACAAAATGCTGCCACCCTCAGGAGCAGCTGTTTGACCTGACGCACAAGCTCTGAACCGAGATTTTCCTTCGAGTTAGGTGGCTGTGTTTACCCTGGGCAACGGTACTAGCCCCATAACCATGATGTGGGTTCAGAGCTGCCTTCTGTACCGGCCTGTCTCTCCCCCGATATTACGATATTGAAACCGTCCCCAGGCTCTCAGCCACAGTACACCCTAAACTGCTTCGCCCACAAAGAGGTCGACGGTAGCTAAAGCACGGTTTGTCTACAGTGTTGTTTGTTCGAGTTAGAAAGCTAGCTATTAGACTTCCATTCAAAAGTGGGGCCGCAGTAGTAGTTTCATGGAGCAAGTGGGGAGTCGTGTTCTGGCTTCTTCCGGGGCCTGGGTCTCACAAGGAAAATGGTTTTGGACTCACTTGCTGTGCACTCACGCATGCACACCACACAATGCGTCCACCCTGAGGCATGGCTCTTTTAGCCGAAGCAGGAATTCCCTACAGAGTTGTTCCTTTGAGTTAGGTGGTTGGCTTATGGCCTGCAGGCACACCCGGGGCAAGGGGACTAGCCTCATAAACAAGAGGTGAGTTGAGAGCTGCCTTCCGCACCGGCCTGTTTCTCACTCCATTTCACGTATGGGACCCTTTCCCCGGTCTCTCATACACGAGCACTATACAACTCCTGCGGCTTCAGGAACGGCAATGGTAGCTAAAGCGCAGTAAGGCTACAGCATTGATTCTTGGTGTTAGTAGCCTGGTAGGCGAATGAGCTGCAGCTGGGATTCTTTACAGACTTGTTTCTTCCCAGTCAGGGTCGAGCACATAGCATTCCAAGCACACATGGAGCAGTAGTCTTAGCTTCAGGTAGCAAGAGCTGAGTCCAGAGGTGCCTTCTGCCCGGACCTATTTCTCCCTTGGTTTCACGTATGGAACCCGTTCCCCAGGCTCTCAGCCACGGTACTCCGTGTAATGCTTCCTCCGTCTAGAGGTCGACGGTAGCTAAAGCACGGTTTCTCTACAGTGTTGTTTCTTCGAGTGAGAACACTAGCTGTTAGACTTCCATGCAAAAGTGGGGCTGCCGTGCTAGCGTGATGAAACACATGGGGAGTCGTGTTCTGCCTTCTGCTGGGGCCTGAGGCTCATTCACAAAAAGCTTTGGACTCCCTTGCAGTGCTCTCATGCACGCACACAACAAAATGCTTCCACCCTCAGGAGCGGCTCTTTTAGCTGAAGCATGGATTCTCCAGCGAGTTTTTCCTTCGAGTTAGGCAGTTTTCATGAAGCCTGCACACACACCCGGGGCAACGGTACTAGCCCCATAACCATGGTTTGAGTTGAGAGCTGCCTTCTCTCCGGCCTGTCTCTCCCTCGATTTCACGAAACGGAACCCGTCCCCAGGCTCTCACCCACCGTACACCCTAAACTGCTTCCTCCCACATAGAGGTCGTCGGTAGCTAAAGCACGGTTTCTCTTCAGTGTTGTTTCTCCGAGTTAGAACGCTTGCTATGAATGTCCACAATAGCCAAACTGTGGAAAGAGCCATGTCCACCAACAGATGAATGGATAAAGAAGAGGGGGTATATATATATACAATGGAATATTATGCAGCCATCAAAAGGAATGAGATCTTGCCATCTGCAACGACGTGGATGGAACTGGAGGGTATCATGCTGAGCGAAATAAGTCAAACCGAGAAAGACATGTATCATATGACCTCACTGATATGAGGAATTCTTAATCTCAGGAAACAAACTGAGGGTTGCTAGAGTGGGGGGTGGGGTGGGAGGGATGGGGTCACTGGGTGTTGGACACTGTGGAGGGTATGTGTTCTGGTAAGCGCTGTGAATTGTGCAAGACTGTTGAATCTCAGATCTGTACCTCTGAAACAAATAATGCAATATATGTTAAGAAAGAAAAAAAGAAGAAGAAGAATGTAGCAGGAGGGGAAGAATGAAGGGGGGAAAATCGGAGGGGGAGAAGAACCATGAGAGATGATGGACTCTGAAAAACAAACTGAGGGTTCTAGAGGGGAGGGGGCTGGGAGGATGGCTTAGCCTGGTGATGGGTATTGAGCAGGGCACGTTCTGCATGGAGCACTGGGTGTTATGCACAAACAATGAATCATGGAACACTATATCTAAAACTAATGATGTAATGTATGGGGATTAACATAACAATAAAAACATTAAATAATAATTAAAAAAAAGAACGCTTGCTATTAGACTTCCATGCAAAAGTGGGGCCGCAGTGCTAGCCTCAGGAAACAAGTGGGGAGTCATGTTCTGCCTTCTGCCGGGGCCTGAGTCCCACACGGAAAATGGGTCTGGACTCACTTGCAGTGCGCTCACGCATGCACACAGCAAAATGCGTCCACCCTCCGGCATGGCTACTTTAGCCGAAGCAGGAAATCTCTACAGAGTTGTTCCTTTGAGTTAGGTGGTTGGCTTTAGCCCTGCAGGCACACCCGGGGCAAGGGTACTAGCCTCATAAACAAGAGGTGAGTTGAGAACTGCCTTCCGCTCCGGCCTGTTTCTCACTCCATTTCACGTATGGGACCCTTTCCCCGGGCTCTCAGACAGACACGAGCACTGTCAAATTCCTCTGGCTTCAGGAACGGCAATGTTAACTCAAGCGCAGTAACTCTATAGCATTGATTCTTGGTGTTAGTAGCCTGGGAACTAGGCTTCCAGGCACACAGGGTACAGCAGTGCTAATCTCCTCAAACAAGAGGGGAGTCGACAGCAGCCTTCCTTCCAGGCCTGCTTCTCACTCCGAGTTACGTTTAGGTTCCATTTCTCATGCTTTCACAAAAACACACAACAGATGAAGTGCACGCTCAGGAAGGGCGATCTTTGCTGAGGCACGGGTCCTCCGCACTTTTGTTCCTTTCCGTTGGGTGGATGGCACTTAGGACTACACGCACACACGGGAGAGCCGATCTAGTTTCCCGAAACAAGAGTTGAGTCGATAGCTGCCTCCTGCCCATGCTTATTTCTGCCTCGGAATTCTGCTGGGACTCATTCCCCAGGTTTGCACTCAAGCAGAGTTGAAAATCCTGCCACCCTGTGGAGAGGCGAATGAGCTGAAGCTGGGATTCTTGACCGGCTTCTTTCTGCCAAAACAGTGTGGAGCACTTAGCATTCCTATGCACACATGGAGCAGTAGTGTTAGCTTCAGGTAACAAGAGCTGAGTCGAGAGGTGCCTTCTGGCCCGGACTTCTTCTCCCTCGGTCTCACGTAAGGAACCCGTTCCCCAGGCTCTCACCCACGGTAGCCTGGAAAGTGCTTCCTCCCTCAGAGACGTGGATGGTAGCTAAAGCACGATTTCTCTACCGTGTTGTTTCTTCGAGTTAGAACGCTAGCTATTAGACTGCCATGCAAATGTGGGGCTGCCGTGCTAGCTTGGTCAAACACATGGGGAGTCGTGTTCTGCCTTTCGCAGGGGCCTGAGTCTCACTCGCAAAAAGCTTTGGACTCCCTTGCAGTGCTCTCACGCACGCACACCACAAAATGCTGCCACCCTCAGGAGCAGCTGTTTCACCTGCAGCACAGGCTCTCAACCGAGTTTTTCCTTCGAGTTAGGTGGCTGTGTTTAAGGCGGCACACACAACCTCTCGAATGGTACTAGCCCCATAACCAGGATGTGAGTTAAGAGCTGCCTTCTGTACCGGCCTGTCTCTCCCCGATATTACGATATCGAAACCGTCCCCAGGCTCTCAGCCACAGTACACCCTAAACTGCTCCGCCCACAGAGAGGTCGACGGTAGCTAAAGCACGGTTTATCTACAGTGTTGTTTCTTCGAGTTAGAACGCTAGCTATTAGACTGCCATGCAAATGTGGGGCTGCCGTGCTAGCTTGGTCAAACACATGGGGAGTCGTGTTCTGCCTTTTGCTGGGGCCTGAGTCTCACTCGCAAAAAGCTTTGGACTCCCTTGCACTACTCTCACGCACGCACACAACAAAATGCTGCCACCCTCAGGAGCACCTGTTTTACCTGAAGCACAGGCTCTCAATCAAGTTTTCCTTCGAGTTAGGTGGCTGTGTTGAAGCCTGCACACACACCCTGGCGAACGGTACCAGCCCCATAACCATGATGTGTGTTGAGAGCTGCCTTCTGTACCGGCCTGCCTCTCCCCGATATTATGATATTGAAACTGTGCCCAGGCTCTCAGCCACAGTACACCCTAAACTGCTTCGCCCACAGAGAGGTCGACGGTAGCTAAAGCACGGTTTCTCTGCTGTGTAGTTTCTTCGAGTTAGAACGCTAGCTATTAGACTTCCATGCAAAAGTGGGGCTGCCGTGCTAGCGTGATGAAACACATGGGGAGTCGTGTTCTGCCTTTCGCTGGGGCCTGAGTCTCACTCGCAAAAAGCTTTGGACTTCCTTGCAGTGCTCTCACGCACGCACACAACAAAATGCTGCCACCCTCAGGAGCAGCTGTTTGACCTGACGCACAAGCTCTGAACCGAGATTTTCCTTCGAGTTAGGTGGCTGTGTTTACCCTGGGCAACGGTACTAGCCCCATAACCATGATGTGGGTTGAGAGCTGCCTTCTGTACCGGCCTGTCTCTCCCCCGATATTACGATATTGAAACCGTCCCCAGGCTCTCAGCCACAGTACACCCTAAACTGCTTCGCCCACAAAGAGGTCGACGGTAGCTAAAGCACGGTTTGTCTACAGTGTTGTTTGTTCGAGTTAGAAAGCTAGCTATTAGACTTCCATTCAAAAGTGGGGCCGCAGTAGTAGTTTCATGGAGCAAGTGGGGAGTCGTGTTCTGGCTTCTTCCGGGGCCTGGGTCTCACAAGGAAAATGGTTTTGGACTCACTTGCTGTGCACTCACGCATGCACACCACACAATGCGTCCACCCTGAGGCATGGCTCTTTTAGCCGAAGCAGGAATTCCCTACAGAGTTGTTCCTTTGAGTTAGGTGGTTGGCTTATGGCCTGCAGGCACACCCGGGGCAAGGGGACTAGCCTCATAAACAAGAGGTGAGTTGAGAGCTGCCTTCCGCACCGGCCTGTTTCTCACTCCATTTCACGTATGGGACCCTTTCCCCGGTCTCTCATACACGAGCACTATACAACTCCTGCGGCTTCAGGAACGGCAATGGTAGCTAAAGCGCAGTAAGGCTACAGCATTGATTCTTGGTGTTAGTAGCCTGGTAGGCGAATGAGCTGCAGCTGGGATTCTTTACAGACTTGTTTCTTCCCAGTCAGGGTCGAGCACATAGCATTCCAAGCACACATGGAGCAGTAGTCTTAGCTTCAGGTAGCAAGAGCTGAGTCCAGAGGTGCCTTCTGCCCGGACCTATTTCTCCCTTGGTTTCACGTATGGAACCCGTTCCCCAGGCTCTCAGCCACGGTACTCCGTGTAATGCTTCCTCCGTCTAGAGGTCGACGGTAGCTAAAGCACGGTTTCTCTACAGTGTTGTTTCTTCGAGTGAGAACACTAGCTGTTAGACTTCCATGCAAAAGTGGGGCTGCCGTGCTAGCGTGATGAAACACATGGGGAGTCGTGTTCTGCCTTCTGCTGGGGCCTGAGGCTCATTCACAAAAAGCTTTGGACTCCCTTGCAGTGCTCTCATGCACGCACACAACAAAATGCTTCCACCCTCAGGAGCGGCTCTTTTAGCTGAAGCATGGATTCTCCAGCGAGTTTTTCCTTCGAGTTAGGCAGTTTTCATGAAGCCTGCACACACACCCGGGGCAACGGTACTAGCCCCATAACCATGGTTTGAGTTGAGAGCTGCCTTCTCTCCGGCCTGTCTCTCCCTCGATTTCACGAAACGGAACCCGTCCCCAGGCTCTCACCCACCGTACACCCTAAACTGCTTCCTCCCACATAGAGGTCGTCGGTAGCTAAAGCACGGTTTCTCTTCAGTGTTGTTTCTCCGAGTTAGAACGCTTGCTATGAATGTCCACAATAGCCAAACTGTGGAAAGAGCCATGTCCACCAACAGATGAATGGATAAAGAAGAGGGGGTATATATATATACAATGGAATATTATGCAGCCATCAAAAGGAATGAGATCTTGCCATCTGCAACGACGTGGATGGAACTGGAGGGTATCATGCTGAGCGAAATAAGTCAAACCGAGAAAGACATGTATCATATGACCTCACTGATATGAGGAATTCTTAATCTCAGGAAACAAACTGAGGGTTGCTAGAGTGGGGGGTGGGGTGGGAGGGATGGGGTCACTGGGTGTTGGACACTGTGGAGGGTATGTGTTCTGGTAAGCGCTGTGAATTGTGCAAGACTGTTGAATCTCAGATCTGTACCTCTGAAACAAATAATGCAATATATGTTAAGAAAGAAAAAAAGAAGAAGAAGAATGTAGCAGGAGGGGAAGAATGAAGGGGGGAAAATCGGAGGGGGAGAAGAACCATGAGAGATGATGGACTCTGAAAAACAAACTGAGGGTTCTAGAGGGGAGGGGGCTGGGAGGATGGCTTAGCCTGGTGATGGGTATTGAGCAGGGCACGTTCTGCATGGAGCACTGGGTGTTATGCACAAACAATGAATCATGGAACACTATATCTAAAACTAATGATGTAATGTATGGGGATTAACATAACAATAAAAACATTAAATAATAATTAAAAAAAAGAACGCTTGCTATTAGACTTCCATGCAAAAGTGGGGCCGCAGTGCTAGCCTCAGGAAACAAGTGGGGAGTCATGTTCTGCCTTCTGCCGGGGCCTGAGTCCCACACGGAAAATGGGTCTGGACTCACTTGCAGTGCGCTCACGCATGCACACAGCAAAATGCGTCCACCCTCCGGCATGGCTACTTTAGCCGAAGCAGGAAATCTCTACAGAGTTGTTCCTTTGAGTTAGGTGGTTGGCTTTAGCCCTGCAGGCACACCCGGGGCAAGGGTACTAGCCTCATAAACAAGAGGTGAGTTGAGAACTGCCTTCCGCTCCGGCCTGTTTCTCACTCCATTTCACGTATGGGACCCTTTCCCCGGGCTCTCAGACAGACACGAGCACTGTCAAATTCCTCTGGCTTCAGGAACGGCAATGTTAACTCAAGCGCAGTAACTCTATAGCATTGATTCTTGGTGTTAGTAGCCTGGGAACTAGGCTTCCAGGCACACAGGGTACAGCAGTGCTAATCTCCTCAAACAAGAGGGGAGTCGACAGCAGCCTTCCTTCCAGGCCTGCTTCTCACTCCGAGTTACGTTTAGGTTCCATTTCTCATGCTTTCACAAAAACACACAACAGATGAAGTGCACGCTCAGGAAGGGCGATCTTTGCTGAGGCACGGGTCCTCCGCACTTTTGTTCCTTTCCGTTGGGTGGATGGCACTTAGGACTACACGCACACACGGGAGAGCCGATCTAGTTTCCCGAAACAAGAGTTGAGTCGATAGCTGCCTCCTGCCCATGCTTATTTCTGCCTCGGAATTCTGCTGGGACTCATTCCCCAGGTTTGCACTCAAGCAGAGTTGAAAATCCTGCCACCCTGTGGAGAGGCGAATGAGCTGAAGCTGGGATTCTTGACCGGCTTCTTTCTGCCAAAACAGTGTGGAGCACTTAGCATTCCTATGCACACATGGAGCAGTAGTGTTAGCTTCAGGTAACAAGAGCTGAGTCGAGAGGTGCCTTCTGGCCCGGACTTCTTCTCCCTCGGTCTCACGTAAGGAACCCGTTCCCCAGGCTCTCACCCACGGTAGCCTGGAAAGTGCTTCCTCCCTCAGAGACGTGGATGGTAGCTAAAGCACGATTTCTCTACCGTGTTGTTTCTTCGAGTTAGAACGCTAGCTATTAGACTGCCATGCAAATGTGGGGCTGCCGTGCTAGCTTGGTCAAACACATGGGGAGTCGTGTTCTGCCTTTCGCAGGGGCCTGAGTCTCACTCGCAAAAAGCTTTGGACTCCCTTGCAGTGCTCTCACGCACGCACACCACAAAATGCTGCCACCCTCAGGAGCAGCTGTTTTACCTGCAGCACAGGCTCTCAACCGAGTTTTTCCTTCGAGTTAGGTGGCTGTGTTTAAGGCGGCGCACACACCCTCTCGAATGGTACTAGTCCCATAACCAGGATGTGAGTTAAGAGCTGCCTTCTGTACCGGCCTGTCTCTCCCCGATATTACGATATTGAAACCGTCCCCAGGCTCTCAGCCACAGTACACCCTAAACTGCTCCGCCCACAGAGAGGTCGACGGTAGCTAAAGCACGGTTTCTCTACAGTGTTGTTTCTTCGAGTTAGAACGCTAGCTATTAGACTGCCATGCAAATGTGGGGCTGCCGTGCTAGCTTGGTCAAACACATGGGGAGTCGTGTTCTGCCTTTTGCTGGGGCCTGAGTCTCACTCGCAAAAAGCTTTGGACTCCCTTGCACTACTCTCACGCACGCACACAACAAAATGCTGCCACCCTCAGGAGCACCTGTTTTACCTGAAGCACAGGCTCTCAATCAAGTTTTCCTTCGAGTTAGGTGGCTGTGTTTAAGCCTGCACACACACCCTGGCGAACGGTACCAGCCCCATAACCATGATGTGTGTTGAGAGCTGCCTTCTGTACCGGCCTGCCTCTCCCCGATATTATGATATTGAAACTGTGCCCAGGCTCTCAGCCACAGTACACCCTAAACTGCTTCGCCCACAGAGAGGTCGACGGTAGCTAAAGCACGGTTTCTCTGCTGTGTAGTTTCTTCGAGTTAGAACGCTAGCTATTAGACTTCCATGCAAAAGTGGGGCTGCCGTGCTAGCGTGATGAAACACATGGGGAGTCGTGTTCTGCCTTTCGCTGGGGCCTGAGTCTCGCTCGCAAAAAGCTTTGGACTTCCTTGCAGTGCTCTCACGCACGCACACAACAAAATGCTGCCACCCTCAGGAGCAGCTGTTTGACCTGACGCACAAGCTCTGAACCGAGATTTTCCTTCGAGTTAGGTGGCTGTGTTTACCCTGGGCAACGGTACTAGCCCCATAACCATGATGTGGGTTGAGAGCTGCCTTCTGTACCGGCCTGTCTCTCCCCCGATATTACGATATTGAAACCGTCCCCAGGCTCTCAGCCACAGTACACCCTAAACTGCTTCGCCCACAGAGAGGTCGACGGTAGCTAAAGCACGGTTTGTCTACAGTGTTGTTTGTTCGAGTTAGAAAGCTAGCTATTAGACTTCCATTCAAAAGTGGGGCCGCAGTAGTAGTTTCATGGAGCAAGTGGGGAGTCGTGTTCTGGCTTCTTCCGGGGCCTGGGTCTCACAAGGAAAATGGTTTTGGACTCCCTTGCTGTGCACTCACGCATGCACACCACACAATGCGTCCACCCTGAGGCATGGCTCTTTTAGCCGAAGCAGGAATTCCATACAGAGTTGTTCCTTTGAGTTAGGTGGTTGGCTTATGGCCTGCAGGCACACCCGGGGCAAGGGGACTAGCCTCATAAACAAGAGGTGAGTTGAGAGCTGCCTTCCGCACCGGCCTGTTTCTCACTCCATTTCACGTATGGGACCCTTTCCCCGGTCTCTCATACACGACCACTATACAACTGCGGCTTCAGGAACGACAATGGTAGCTAAAGCGCAGTAAGGCTATAGCATTGATTCTTGGTGTTAGTAGCCTGGTAGGCGAATGAGCTGCAGCTGGGATTCTTTACAGACTTGTTTCTTCCCAGTCAGGGTCGAGCACATAGCATTCCAAGCACACATGGAGCAGTAGTGTTAGCTTCAGGTAACAAGAGCTGAGTCGAGAGGTGCCTTCTGGCCCGGACTTCTTCTCCCTCGGTCTCACGTAAGGAACCCATTCCCCAGGCTCTCACCCACGGTAGCCTGGAAAGTGCTTCCTCCCTCAGAGACGTGGATGGTAGCTAAAGCACGATTTCTCTACCGTGTTGTTTCTTCGAGTTAGAACGCTAGCTATTAGACTGCCATGCAAATGTGGGGCTGCCGTGCTAGCTTGGTCAAACACATGGGGAGTCGTGTTCTGCCTTTCGCAGGGGCCTGAGTCTCACTCGCAAAAAGCTTTGGACTCCCTTGCAGTGCTCTCACGCACGCACACCACAAAATGCTGCCACCCTCAGGAGCAGCTGTTTTACCTGCAGCACAGGCTCTCAACCGAGTTTTTCCTTCGAGTTAGGTGGCTGTGTTTAAGGCGGCGCACACACCCTCTCGAATGGTACTAGCCCCATAACCAGGATGTGAGTTAAGAGCTGCCTTCTGTACCGGCCTGTCTCTCCCCGATATTACGATATTGAAACCGTCCCCAGGCTCTCAGCCACAGTACACCCTAAACTGCTCCGCCCACAGAGAGGTCGACGGTAGCTAAAGCACGGTTTCTCTACAGTGTTGTTTCTTCGAGTGAGAACACTAGCTGTTAGACTTCCATGCAAAAGTGGGGCTGCCGTGCTAGCGTGATGAAACACATGGGGAGTCGTGTTCTGCCTTCTGCTGGGGCCTGAGGCGCATTCACAAAAAGCTTTGGACTCCCTTGCAGTGCTCTCATGCACGCACACAACAAAATGCTTCCACCCTCAGGAGCGGCTCTTTTAGCTGAAGCATGGATTCTCCAGCGAGTTTTTCCTTCGAGTTAGGCAGTTTTCATGAAGCCTGCACACACACCCGGGGCAACGGTACTAGCCCCATAACCATGGTTTGAGTTGAGAGCTGCCTTCTCTCCGGCCTGTCTCTCCCTCGATTTCACGAAACGGAACCCGTCCCCAGGCTCTCACCCACCGTACACCCTAAACTGCTTCCTCCCACATAGAGGTCGTCGGTAGCTAAAGCACGGTTTCTCTTCAGTGTTGTTTCTCCGAGTTAGAACGCTTGCTATGAATGTCCACAATAGCCAAACTGTGGAAAGAGCCATGTCCACCAACAGATGAATGGATAAAGAAGAGGGGGTATATATATATACAATGGAATATTATGCAGCCATCAAAAGGAATGAGATCCTGCCATCTGCAACGACGTGGATGGAACTGGAGGGTATCATGCTGAGCGAAATAAGTCAAACCGAGAAAGACATGTATCATATGACCTCACTGATATGAGGAATTCTTAATCTCAGGAAACAAACTGAGGGTTGCTAGAGTGGGGGGTGGGGTGGGAGGGATGGGGTCACTGGGTGTTGGACACTGTGGAGGGTATGTGTTCTGGTAAGCGCTGTGAATTGTGCAAGACTGTTGAACCTCAGATCTGTACCTCTGAAACAAATAATGCAATATATGTTAAGAAAGAAAAAAAGAAGAAGAAGAATGTAGCAGGAGGGGAAGAATGAAGGGGGGAAAATCGGAGGGGGAGAAGAACCATGAGAGATGATGGACTCTGAAAAACAAACTGAGGGTTCTAGAGGGGAGGGGGCTGGGAGGATGGCTTAGCCTGGTGATGGGTATTGAGCAGGGCACGTTCTGCATGGAGCACTGGGTGTTATGCACAAACAATGAATCATGGAACACTATATCTAAAACTAATGATGTAATGTATGGGGATTAACATAACAATAAAAACATTAAATAATAATTAAAAAAAAGAACGCTTGCTATTAGACTTCCATGCAAAAGTGGGGCCGCAGTGCTAGCCTCAGGAAACAAGTGGGGAGTCATGTTCTGCCTTCTGCCGGGGCCTGAGTCCCACACGGAAAATGGGTCTGGACTCACTTGCAGTGCGCTCACGCATGCACACAGCAAAATGCGTCCACCCTCCGGCATGGCTACTTTAGCCGAAGCAGGAAATCTCTACAGAGTTGTTCCTTTGAGTTAGGTGGTTGGCTTTAGCCCTGCAGGCACACCCGGGGCAAGGGTACTAGCCTCATAAACAAGAGGTGAGTTGAGAACTGCCTTCCGCTCCGGCCTGTTTCTCACTCCATTTCACGTATGGGACCCTTTCCCCGGGCTCTCAGACAGACACGAGCACTGTCAAATTCCTCTGGCTTCAGGAACGGCAATGTTAACTCAAGCGCAGTAACTCTATAGCATTGATTCTTGGTGTTAGTAGCCTGGGAACTAGGCTTCCAGGCACACAGGGTACAGCAGTGCTAATCTCCTCAAACAAGAGGGGAGTCGACAGCAGCCTTCCTTCCAGGCCTGCTTCTCACTCCGAGTTACGTTTAGGTTCCATTTCTCATGCTTTCACAAAAACACACAACAGATGAAGTGCACGCTCAGGAAGGGCGATCTTTGCTGAGGCACGGGTCCTCCGCACTTTTGTTCCTTTCCGTTGGGTGGATGGCACTTAGGACTACACGCACACACGGGAGAGCCGATCTAGTTTCCCGAAACAAGAGTTGAGTCGATAGCTGCCTCCTGCCCATGCTTATTTCTGCCTCGGAATTCTGCTGGGACTCATTCCCCAGGTTTGCACTCAAGCAGAGTTGAAAATCCTGCCACCCTGTGGAGAGGCGAATGAGCTGAAGCTGGGATTCTTGACCGGCTTCTTTCTGCCAAAACAGTGTGGAGCACTTAGCATTCCTATGCACACATGGAGCAGTAGTGTTAGCTTCAGGTAACAAGAGCTGAGTCGAGAGGTGCCTTCTGGCCCGGACTTCTTCTCCCTCGGTCTCACGTAAGGAACCCGTTCCCCAGGCTCTCACCCACGGTAGCCTGGAAAGTGCTTCCTCCCTCAGAGACGTGGATGGTAGCTAAAGCACGATTTCTCTACCGTGTTGTTTCTTCGAGTTAGAACGCTAGCTATTAGACTGCCATGCAAATGTGGGGCTGCCGTGCTAGCTTGGTCAAACACATGGGGAGTCGTGTTCTGCCTTTCGCAGGGGCCTGAGTCTCACTCGCAAAAAGCTTTGGACTCCCTTGCAGTGCTCTCACGCACGCACACCACAAAATGCTGCCACCCTCACGAGCAGCTGTTTTACCTGCAGCACAGGCTCTCAACCGAGTTTTTCCTTCGAGTTAGGTGGCTGTGTTTAAGGCGGCACACACACCCTCTCGAATGGTACTAGCCCCATAACCAGGATGTGAGTTAAGAGCTGCCTTCTGTACCGGCCTGTCTCTCCCCCGATATTACGATATTGAAACCGTCCCCAGGCTCTCAGCCACAGTACACCCTAAACTGCTCCGCCCACAGAGAGGTCGACGGTAGCTAAAGCACGGTTTCTCTACAGTGTTGTTTCTTCGAGTTAGAACGCTAGCTATTAGACTGCCATGCAAATGTGGGGCTGCCGTGCTAGCTTGGTCAAACACATGGGGAGTCGTGTTCTGCCTTTTGCTGGGGCCTGAGTCTCACTCGCAAAAAGCTTTGGACTCCCTTGCACTACTCTCACGCACGCACACAACAAAATGCTGCCACCCTCAGGAGCACCTGTTTTACCTGAAGCACAGGCTCTCAATCAAGTTTTCCTTCGAGTTAGGTGGCTGTGTTGAAGCCTGCACACACACCCTGGCGAACGGTACCAGCCCCATAACCATGATGTGTGTTGAGAGCTGCCTTCTGTACCGGCCTGCCTCTCCCCGATATTATGATATTGAAACTGTGCCCAGGCTCTCAGCCACAGTACACCCTAAACTGCTTCGCCCACAGAGAGGTCGACGGTAGCTAAAGCACGGTTTCTCTGCTGTGTAGTTTCTTCGAGTTAGAACGCTAGCTATTAGACTTCCATGCAAAAGTGGGGCTGCCGTGCTAGCGTGATGAAACACATGGGGAGTCGTGTTCTGCCTTTCGCTGGGGCCTGAGTCTCGCTCGCAAAAAGCTTTGGACTTCCTTGCAGTGCTCTCACGCACGCACACAACAAAATGCTGCCACCCTCAGGAGCAGCTGTTTGACCTGACGCACAAGCTCTGAACCGAGATTTTCCTTCGAGTTAGGTGGCTGTGTTTACCCTGGGCAACGGTACTAGCCCCATACCCATGATGTGGGTTGAGAGCTGCCTTCTGTACCGGCCTGTCTCTCCCCCGATATTACGATATTGAAACCGTCCCCAGGCTCTCAGCCACAGTACACCCTAAACTGCTTCGCCCACAGAGAGGTCGACGGTAGCTAAAGCACGGTTTGTCTACAGTGTTGTTTGTTCGAGTTAGAAAGCTAGCTATTAGACTTCCATTCAAAAGTGGGGCCGCAGTAGTAGTTTCATGGAGCAAGTGGGGAGTCGTGTTCTGGCTTCTTCCGGGGCCTGGGTCTCACAAGGAAAATGGTTTTGGACTCACTTGCTGTGCACTCACGCATGCACACCACACAATGCGTCCACCCTGAGGCATGGCTCTTTTAGCCGAAGCAGGAATTCCCTACAGAGTTGTTCCTTTGAGTTAGGTGGTTGGCTTATGGCCTGCAGGCACACCCGGGGCAAGGGGACTAGCCTCATAAACAAGAGGTGAGTTGAGAGCTGCCTTCCGCACCGGCCTGTTTCTCACTCCATTTCACGTATGGGACCCTTTCCCTGGTCTCTCATACACGACCACTATACAACTGCGGCTTCAGGAACGGCAATGGTAGCTAAAGCGCAGTAAGGCTACAGCATTGATTCTTGGTGTTAGTCGCCTGGTAGGCGAATGATCTGCAGCTGGGATTCTTTACAGACTTGTTTCTTCCCAGTCAGGGTCGAGCACATAGCATTCCAAGCACACATGGAGCAGTAGTCTTAGCTTCAGGTAGCAAGAGCTGAGTCCAGAGGTGCCTTCTGCCCGGACCTATTTCTCCCTTGGTTTCACGTATGGAACCCGTTCCCCAGGCTCTCAGCCACGGTACTCCGTGTAATGCTTCCTCCGTCTAGAGGTCGACGGTAGCTAAAGCACGGTTTCTCTACAGTGTTGTTTCTTCGAGTGAGAACACTAGCTGTTAGACTTCCATGCAAAAGTGGGGCTGCCGTGCTAGCGTGATGAAACACATGGGGAGTCGTGTTCTGCCTTCTGCTGGGGCCTGAGGCTCATTCACAAAAAGCTTTGGACTCCCTTGCAGTGCTCTCATGCACGCACACAACAAAATGCTTCCACCCTCAGGAGCGGCTCTTTTAGCTGAAGCATGGATTCTCCAGCGAGTTTTTCCTTCGAGTTAGGCAGTTTTCATGAAGCCTGCACACACACCCGGGGCAACGGTACTAGCCCCATAACCATGGTTTGAGTTGAGAGCTGCCTTCTCTCCGGCCTGTCTCTCCCTCGATTTCACGAAACGGAACCCGTCCCCAGGCTCTCACCCACCGTACACCCTAAACTGCTTCCTCCCACATAGAGGTCGTCGGTAGCTAAAGCACGGTTTCTCTTCAGTGTTGTTTCTCCGAGTTAGAACGCTTGCTATGAATGTCCACAATAGCCAAACTGTGGAAAGAGCCATGTCCACCAACAGATGAATGGATAAAGAAGAGGGGGTATATATATATACAATGGAATATTATGCAGCCATCAAAAGGAATGAGATCTTGCCATCTGCAACGACGTGGATGGAACTGGAGGGTATCATGCTGAGCGAAATAAGTCAAACCGAGAAAGACATGTATCATATGACCTCACTGATATGAGGAATTCTTAATCTCAGGAAACAAACTGAGGGTTGCTAGAGTGGGGGGTGGGGTGGGAGGGATGGGGTCACTGGGTGTTGGACACTGTGGAGGGTATGTGTTCTGGTAAGCGCTGTGAATTGTGCAAGACTGTTGAATCTCAGATCTGTACCTCTGAAACAAATAATGCAATATATGTTAAGAAAGAAAAAAAGAAGAAGAAGAATGTAGCAGGAGGGGAAGAATGAAGGGGGGAAAATCGGAGGGGGAGAAGAACCATGAGAGATGATGGACTCTGAAAAACAAACTGAGGGTTCTAGAGGGGAGGGGGCTGGGAGGATGGCTTAGCCTGGTGATGGGTATTGAGCAGGGCATGTTCTGCATGGAGCACTGGGTGTTATGCACAAACAATGAATCATGGAACACTATATCTAAAACTAATGATGTAATGTATGGGGATTAACATAACAATAAAAACATTAAATAATAATTAAAAAAAAGAACGCTTGCTATTAGACTTCCATGCAAAAGTGGGGCCGCAGTGCTAGCCTCAGGAAACAAGTGGGGAGTCATGTTCTGCCTTCTGCCGGGGCCTGAGTCCCACACGGAAAATGGGTCTGGACTCACTTGCAGTGCGCTCACGCATGCACACAGCAAAATGCGTCCACCCTCCGGCATGGCTACTTTAGCCGAAGCAGGAAATCTCTACAGAGTTGTTCCTTTGAGTTAGGTGGTTGGCTTTAGCCCTGCAGGCACACCCGGGGCAAGGGTACTAGCCTCATAAACAAGAGGTGAGTTGAGAACTGCCTTCCGCTCCGGCCTGTTTCTCACTCCATTTCACGTATGGGACCCTTTCCCCGGGCTCTCAGACACGAGCACTGTCAAATTCCTCTGGCTTCAGGAACGGCAATGTTAACTCAAGCGCAGTAACTCTATAGCATTGATTCTTGGTGTTAGTAGCCTGGGAACTAGGCTTCCAGGCACACAGGGTACAGCAGTGCTAATCTCCTCAAACAAGAGGGGAGTCGACAGCAGCCTTCCTTCCAGGCCTGCTTCTCACTCCGAGTTACGTTTAGGTTCCATTTCTCATGCTTTCACAAAAACACACAACAGATGAAGTGCACGCTCAGGAAGGGCGATCTTTGCTGAGGCACGGGTCCTCCGCACTTTTGTTCCTTTCCGTTGGGTGGATGGCACTTAGGACTACACGCACACACGGGAGAGCCGATCTAGTTTCCCGAAACAAGAGTTGAGTCGATAGCTGCCTCCTGCCCATGCTTATTTCTGCCTCGGAATTCTGCTGGGACTCATTCCCCAGGTTTGCACTCAAGCAGAGTTGAAAATCCTGCCACCCTGTGGAGAGGCGAATGAGCTGAAGCTGGGATTCTTGACCGGCTTCTTTCTGCCAAAACAGTGTGGAGCACTTAGCATTCCTATGCACACATGGAGCAGTAGTGTTAGCTTCAGGTAACAAGAGCTGAGTCGAGAGGTGCCTTCTGGCCCGGACTTCTTCTCCCTCGGTCTCACGTAAGGAACCCGTTCCCCAGGCTCTCACCCACGGTAGCCTGGAAAGTGCTTCCTCCCTCAGAGACGTGGATGGTAGCTAAAGCACGATTTCTCTACCGTGTTGTTTCTTCGAGTTAGAACGCTAGCTATTAGACTGCCATGCAAATGTGGGGCTGCCGTGCTAGCTTGGTCAAACACATGGGGAGTCGTGTTCTGCCTTTCGCAGGGGCCTGAGTCTCACTCGCAAGAAGCTTTGGACTCCCTTGCAGTGCTCTCACGCACGCACACAACAAAATGCTGCCACCCTCAGGAGCAGCTGTTTTACCTGCAGCACAGGCTCTCAACCGAGTTTTTCCTTCGAGTTAGGTGGCTGTGTTTAAGGCGGCACACACACCCTCTCGAATGGTACTAGCCCCATAACCAGGATGTGAGTTAAGAGCTGCCTTCTGTACCGGCCTGTCTCTCCCCCGATATTACGATATTGAAACCGTCCCCAGGCTCTCAGCCACAGTACACCCTAAACTGCTCCGCCCACAGAGAGGTCGACGGTAGCTAAAGCACGGTTTCTCTACAGTGTTGTTTCTTCGAGTTAGAACGCTAGCTATTAGACTGCCATGCAAATGTGGGGCTGCCGTGCTAGCTTGGTCAAACACATGGGGAGTCGTGTTCTGCCTTTTGCTGGGGCCTGAGTCTCACTCGCAAAAAGCTTTGGACTCCCTTGCACTACTCTCACGCACGCACACAACAAAATGCTGCCACCCTCAGGAGCACCTGTTTTACCTGAAGCACAGGCTCTCAATCAAGTTTTCCTTCGAGTTAGGTGGCTGTGTTGAAGCCTGCACACACACCCTGGCGAACGGTACCAGCCCCATAACCATGATGTGTGTTGAGAGCTGCCTTCTGTACCGGCCTGCCTCTCCCCGATATTATGATATTGAAACTGTGCCCAGGCTCTCAGCCACAGTACACCCTAAACTGCTTCGCCCACAGAGAGGTCGACGGTAGCTAAAGCACGGTTTCTCTGCTGTGTAGTTTCTTCGAGTTAGAACGCTAGCTATTAGACTTCCATGCAAAAGTGGGGCTGCCGTGCTAGCGTGATGAAACACATGGGGAGTCGTGTTCTGCCTTTCGCTGGGGCCTGAGTCTCGCTCGCAAAAAGCTTTGGACTTCCTTGCAGTGCTCTCACGCACGCACACAACAAAATGCTGCCACCCTCAGGAGCAGCTGTTTGACCTGACGCACAAGCTCTCAACCGAGATTTTCCTTCGAGTTAGGTGGCTGTGTTTACCCTGGGCAACGGTACTAGCCCCATACCCATGATGTGGGTTGAGAGCTGCCTTCTGTACCGGCCTGTCTCTCCCCCGATATTACGATATTGAAACCGTCCCCAGGCTCTCAGCCACAGTACACCCTAAACTGCTTCGCCCACAGAGAGGTCGACGGTAGCTAAAGCACGGTTTGTCTACAGTGTTGTTTGTTCGAGTTAGAAAGCTAGCTATTAGACTTCCATTCAAAAGTGGGGCCGCAGTACTAGTTTCATGGAGCAAGTGGGGAGTCGTGTTCTGGCTTCTTCCGGGGCCTGGGTCTCACAAGGAAAATGGTTTTGGACTCACTTGCTGTGCACTCACGCATGCACACCACACAATGCGTCCACCCTGACGCATGGCTCTTTTAGCCGAAGCAGGAATTCCCTACAGAGTTGTTCCTTTGAGTTAGGTGGTTGGCTTATGGCCTGCAGGCACACCCGGGGCAAGGGGACTAGCCTCATAAACAAGAGGTGAGTTGAGAGCTGCCTTCCGCACCGGCCTGTTTCTCACTCCATTTCACGTATGGGACCCTTTCCCTGGTCTCTCATACACGAGCACTATACAACTGCGGCTTCAGGAACGGCAATGGTAGCTAAAGCGCAGTAAGGCTACAGCATTGATTCTTGGTGTTAGTCGCCTGGTAGGCGAATGATCTGCAGCTGGGATTCTTTACAGACTTGTTTCTTCCCAGTCAGGGTCGAGCACATAGCATTCCAAGCACACATGGAGCAGTAGTCTTAGCTTCAGGTAGCAAGAGCTGAGTCCAGAGGTGCCTTCTGCCCGGACCTATTTCTCCCTTGGTTTCACGTATGGAACCCGTTCCCCAGGCTCTCAGCCACGGTACTCCGTGTAATGCTTCCTCCGTCTAGAGGTCGACGGTAGCTAAAGCACGGTTTCTCTACAGTGTTGTTTCTTCGAGTGAGAACACTAGCTGTTAGACTTCCATGCAAAAGTGGGGCTGCCGTGCTAGCGTGATGAAACACATGGGGAGTCGTGTTCTGCCTTCTGCTGGGGCCTGAGGCTCATTCACAAAAAGCTTTGGACTCCCTTGCAGTGCTCTCATGCACGCACACAACAAAATGCTTCCACCCTCAGGAGCGGCTCTTTTAGCTGAAGCATGGATTCTCCAGCGAGTTTTTCCTTCGAGTTAGGCAGTTTTCATGAAGCCTGCACACACACCCGGGGCAACGGTACTAGCCCCATAACCATGGTTTGAGTTGAGAGCTGCCTTCTCTCCGGCCTGTCTCTCCCTCGATTTCACGAAACGGAACCCGTCCCCAGGCTCTCACCCACCGTACACCCTAAACTGCTTCCTCCCACATAGAGGTCGTCGGTAGCTAAAGCACGGTTTCTCTTCAGTGTTGTTTCTCCGAGTTAGAACGCTTGCTATGAATGTCCACAATAGCCAAACTGTGGAAAGAGCCATGTCCACCAACAGATGAATGGATAAAGAAGAGGGGGTATATATATATATATATACAATGGAATATTATGCAGCCATCAAAAGGAATGAGATCTTGCCATCTGCAACGACGTGGATGGAACTGGAGGGTATCATGCTGAGCGAAATAAGTCAAACCGAGAAAGACATGTATCATATGACCTCACTGATATGAGGAATTCTTAATCTCAGGAAACAAACTGAGGGTTGCTAGAGTGGGGGGTGGGGTGGGAGGGATGGGGTCACTGGGTGTTGGACACTGTGGAGGGTATGTGTTCTGGTAAGCGCTGTGAATTGTGCAAGACTGTTGAATCTCAGATCTGTACCTCTGAAACAAATAATGCAATATATGTTAAGAAAGAAAAAAAGAAGAAGAAGAATGTAGCAGGAGGGGAAGAATGAAGGGGGGAAAATCGGAGGGGGAGAAGAACCATGAGAGATGATGGACTCTGAAAAACAAACTGAGGGTTCTAGAGGGGAGGGGGCTGGGAGGATGGCTTAGCCTGGTGATGGGTATTGAGCAGGGCACGTTCTGCATGGAGCACTGGGTGTTATGCACAAACAATGAATCATGGAACACTATATCTAAAACTAATGATGTAATGTATGGGGATTAACATAACAATAAAAACATTAAATAATAATTAAAAAAAAGAACGCTTGCTATTAGACTTCCATGCAAAAGTGGGGCCGCAGTGCTAGCCTCAGGAAACAAGTGGGGAGTCATGTTCTGCCTTCTGCCGGGGCCTGAGTCCCACACGGAAAATGGGTCTGGACTCACTTGCAGTGCGCTCACGCATGCACACAGCAAAATGCGTCCACCCTCCGGCATGGCTACTTTAGCCGAAGCAGGAAATCTCTACAGAGTTGTTCCTTTGAGTTAGGTGGTTGGCTTTAGCCCTGCAGGCACACCCGGGGCAAGGGTACTAGCCTCATAAACAAGAGGTGAGTTGAGAACTGCCTTCCGCTCCGGCCTGTTTCTCACTCCATTTCACGTATGGGACCCTTTCCCCGGGCTCTCAGACAGACACGAGCACTGTCAAATTCCTCTGGCTTCAGGAACGGCAATGTTAACTCAAGCGCAGTAACTCTATAGCATTGATTCTTGGTGTTAGTAGCCTGGGAACTAGGCTTCCAGGCACACAGGGTACAGCAGTGCTAATCTCCTCAAACAAGAGGGGAGTCGACAGCAGCCTTCCTTCCAGGCCTGCTTCTCACTCCGAGTTACGTTTAGGTTCCATTTCTCATGCTTTCACAAAAACACACAACAGATGAAGTGCACGCTCAGGAAGGGCGATCTTTGCTGAGGCACGGGTCCTCCGCACTTTTGTTCCTTTCCGTTGGGTGGATGGCACTTAGGACTACACGCACACACGGGAGAGCCGATCTAGTTTCCCGAAACAAGAGTTGAGTCGATAGCTGCCTCCTGCCCATGCTTATTTCTGCCTCGGAATTCTGCTGGGACTCATTCCCCAGGTTTGCACTCAAGCAGAGTTGAAAATCCTGCCACCCTGTGGAGAGGCGAATGAGCTGAAGCTGGGATTCTTGACCGGCTTCTTTCTGCCAAAACAGTGTGGAGCACTTAGCATTCCTATGCACACATGGAGCAGTAGTGTTAGCTTCAGGTAACAAGAGCTGAGTCGAGAGGTGCCTTCTGGCCCGGACTTCTTCTCCCTCGGTCTCACGTAAGGAACCCGTTCCCCAGGCTCTCACCCACGGTAGCCTGGAAAGTGCTTCCTCCCTCAGAGACGTGGATGGTAGCTAAAGCACGATTTCTCTACCGTGTTGTTTCTTCGAGTTAGAACGCTAGCTATTAGACTGCCATGCAAAAGTGGGGCTGCCGTGCTAGCTTGGTCAAACACATGGGGAGTCGTGTTCTGCCTTTCGCAGGGGCCTGAGTCTCACTCGCAAAAAGCTTTGGACTCCCTTGCAGTGCTCTCACGCACGCACACCACAAAATGCTGCCACCCTCAGGAGCAGCTGTTTTACCTGCAGCACAGGCTCTCAACCGAGTTTTTCCTTCGAGTTAGGTGGCTGTGTTTAAGGCGGCACACACACCCTCTCGAATGGTACTAGCCCCATAACCAGGATGTGAGTTAAGAGCTGCCTTCTGTACCGGCCTGTCTCTCCCCGATATTACGATATTGAAACCGTCCCCAGGCTCTCAGCCACAGTACACCCTAAACTGCTCCGCCCACAGAGAGGTCGACGGTAGCTAAAGCACGGTTTCTCTACAGTGTTGTTTCTTCGAGTTAGAACGCTAGCTATTAGACTGCCATGCAAATGTGGGGCTGCCGTGCTAGCTTGGCCAAACACATGGGGAGTCGTGTTCTGCCTTTTGCTGGGGCCTGAGTCTCACTCGCAAAAAGCTTTGGACTCCCTTGCACTACTCTCACGCACGCACACAACAAAATGCTGCCACCCTCAGGAGCACCTGTTTTACCTGCAGCACAGGATCTCAATCGAGTTTTCCTTCGAGTTAGGTGGCTGTGTTTAAGACTGCACACACACCCTGGCGAACGGTACCAGCCCCATAACCATGATGTCTGTTGAGAGCTGCCTTCTGTACCGGCCTGCCTCTCCCCGATATTATGATATTGAAACTGTGCCCAGGCTCTCGGCCACAGTACACCCTAAACTGCTTCGCCCACAGAGAGGTCGACGGTAGCTAAAGCACGGTTTCTCTGCTGTGTAGTTTCTTCGAGTTAGAACGCTAGCTATTAGACTTCCATGCAAAAGTGGGGCTGCCGTGCTAGCGTGATGAAACACATGGGGAGTCGTGTTCTGCCTTTCGCTGGGGCCTGAGTCTCACTCGCAAAAAGCTTTGGACTTCCTTGCAGTGCTCTCACGCACGCACACAACAAAATGCTGCCACCCTCAGGAGCAGCTGTTTGACCTGACGCACAAGCTCTGAACCGAGATTTTCCTTCGAGTTAGGTGGCTGTGTTTACCCTGGGCAACGGTACTAGCCCCATACCCATGATGTGGGTTGAGAGCTGCCTTCTGTACCGGCCTGTCTCTCCCCCGATATTACGATATTGAAACCGTCCCCAGGCTCTCAGCCACAGTACACCCTAAACTGCTTCGCCCACAGAGAGGTCGACGGTAGCTAAAGCACGGTTTGTCTACAGTGTTGTTTGTTCGAGTTAGAAAGCTAGCTATTAGACTTCCATTCAAAAGTGGGGCCGCAGTAGTAGTTTCATGGAGCAAGTGGGGAGTCGTGTTCTGGCTTCTTCCGGGGCCTGGGTCTCACAAGGAAAATGGTTTTGGACTCACTTGCTGTGCACTCACGCATGCACACCACACAATGCGTCCACCCTGACGCATGGCTCTTTTAGCCGAAGCAGGAATTCCCTACAGAGTTGTTCCTTTGAGTTAGGTGGTTGGCTTATGGCCTGCAGGCACACCCGGGGCAAGGGGACTAGCCTCATAAACAAGAGGTGAGTTGAGAGCTGCCTTCCGCACCGGCCTGTTTCTCACTCCATTTCACGTATGGGACCCTTTCCCCGGTCTCTCATACACGAGCACTATACAACTCCTGCGGCTTCAGGAACGGCAATGGTAGCTAAAGCGCAGTAAGGCTACAGCATTGATTCTTGGTGTTAGTAGCCTGGTAGGCGAATGAGCTGCAGCTGGGATTCTTTACAGACTTGTTTCTTCCCAGTCAGGGTCGAGCACATAGCATTCCAAGCACACATGGAGCAGTAGTCTTAGCTTCAGGTAGCAAGAGCTGAGTCCAGAGGTGCCTTCTGCCCGGACCTATTTCTCCCTTGGTTTCACGTATGGAACCCGTTCCCCAGGCTCTCAGCCACGGTACTCCGTGTAATGCTTCCTCCGTCTAGAGGTCGACGGTAGCTAAAGCACGGTTTCTCTACAGTGTTGTTTCTTCGAGTGAGAACACTAGCTGTTAGACTTCCATGCAAAAGTGGGGCTGCCGTGCTAGCGTGATGAAACACATGGGGAGTCGTGTTCTGCCTTCTGCTGGGGCCTGAGGCTCATTCACAAAAAGCTTTGGACTCCCTTGCAGTGCTCTCATGCACGCACACAACAAAATGCTTCCACCCTCAGGAGCGGCTCTTTTAGCTGAAGCATGGATTCTCCAGCGAGTTTTTCCTTCGAGTTAGGCAGTTTTCATGAAGCCTGCACACACACCCGGGGCAACGGTACCAGCCCCATAACCATGGTTTGAGTTGAGAGCTGCCTTCTCTCCGGCCTGTCTCTCCCTCGATTTCACGAAACGGAACCCGTCCCCAGGCTCTCACCCACCGTACACCCTAAACTGCTTCCTCCCACATAGAGGTCGTCGGTAGCTAAAGCACAGTTTCTCTTCAGTGTTGTTTCTCCGAGTTAGAACGCTTGCTATGAATGTCCACAATAGCCAAACTGTGGAAAGAGCCATGTCCACCAACAGATGAATGGATAAAGAAGAGGGGGTATATATATATACAATGGAATATTATGCAGCCATCAAAAGGAATGAGATCTTGCCATCTGCAACGACGTGGATGGAACTGGAGGGTATCATGCTGAGCGAAATAAGTCAAACCGAGAAAGACATGTATCATATGACCTCACTGATATGAGGAATTCTTAATCTCAGGAAACAAACTGAGGGTTGCTAGAGTGGGGGGTGGGGTGGGAGGGATGGGGTCACTGGGTGTTGGACACTGTGGAGGGTATGTGTTCTGGTAAGCGCTGTGAATTGTGCAAGACTGTTGAATCTCAGATCTGTACCTCTGAAACAAATAATGCAATATATGTTAAGAAAGAAAAAAAGAAGAAGAAGAATGTAGCAGGAGGGGAAGAATGAAGGGGGGAAAATCGGAGGGGGAGAAGAACCATGAGAGATGATGGACTCTGAAAAACAAACTGAGGGTTCTAGAGGGGAGGGGGCTGGGAGGATGGCTTAGCCTGGTGATGGGTATTGAGCAGGGCACGTTCTGCATGGAGCACTGGGTGTTATGCACAAACAATGAATCATGGAACACTATATCTAAAACTAATGATGTAATGTATGGGGATTAACATAACAATAAAAACATTAAATAATAATTAAAAAAAAGAACGCTTGCTATTAGACTTCCATGCAAAAGTGGGGCCGCAGTGCTAGCCTCAGGAAACAAGTGGGGAGTCATGTTCTGCCTTCTGCCGGGGCCTGAGTCCCACACGGAAAATGGGTCTGGACTCACTTGCAGTGCGCTCACGCATGCACACAGCAAAATGCGTCCACCCTCCGGCATGGCTACTTTAGCCGAAGCAGGAAATCTCTACAGAGTTGTTCCTTTGAGTTAGGTGGTTGGCTTTAGCCCTGCAGGCACACCCGGGGCAAGGGTACTAGCCTCATAAACAAGAGGTGAGTTGAGAACTGCCTTCCGCTCCGGCCTGTTTCTCACTCCATTTCACGTATGGGACCCTTTCCCCGGGCTCTCAGACAGACACGAGCACTGTCAAATTCCTCTGGCTTCAGGAACGGCAATGTTAACTCAAGCGCAGTAACTCTATAGCATTGATTCTTGGTGTTAGTAGCCTGGGAACTAGGCTTCCAGGCACACAGGGTACAGCAGTGCTAATCTCCTCAAACAAGAGGGGAGTCGACAGCAGCCTTCCTTCCAGGCCTGCTTCTCACTCCGAGTTACGTTTAGGTTCCATTTCTCATGCTTTCACAAAAACACACAACAGATGAAGTGCACGCTCAGGAAGGGCGATCTTTGCTGAGGCACGGGTCCTCCGCACTTTTGTTCCTTTCCGTTGGGTGGATGGCACTTAGGACTACACGCACACACGGGAGAGCCGATCTAGTTTCCCGAAACAAGAGTTGAGTCGATAGCTGCCTCCTGCCCATGCTTATTTCTGCCTCGGAATTCTGCTGGGACTCATTCCCCAGGTTTGCACTCAAGCAGAGTTGAAAATCCTGCCACCCTGTGGAGAGGCGAATGAGCTGAAGCTGGGATTCTTGACCGGCTTCTTTCTGCCAAAACAGTGTGGAGCACTTAGCATTCCTATGCACACATGGAGCAGTAGTGTTGGCTTCAGGTAACAAGAGCTGAGTCGAGAGGTGCCTTCTGGCCCGGACTTCTTCTCCCTCGGTCTCACGTAAGGAACCCGTTCCCCAGGCTCTCACCCACGGTAGCCTGGAAAGTGCTTCCTCCCTCAGAGACGTGGATGGTAGCTAAAGCACGATTTCTCTACCGTGTTGTTTCTTCGAGTTAGAACGCTAGCTATTAGACTGCCATGCAAATGTGGGGCTGCCGTGCTAGCTTGGTCAAACACATGGGGAGTCGTGTTCTGCCTTTCGCAGGGGCCTGAGTCTCATTCGCAAAAAGCTTTGGACTCCCTTGCAGTGCTCTCACGCACGCACACCACAAAATGCTGCCACCCTCAGGAGCAGCTGTTTTACCTGCAGCACAGGCTCTCAACCGAGTTTTTCCTTCGAGTTAGGTGGCTGTGTTTAAGGCGGCGCACACACCCTCTCGAATGGTACTAGCCCCATAACCAGGATGTGAGTTAAGAGCTGCCTTCTGTACCGGCCTGTCTCTCCCCGATATTACGATATTGAAACCGTCCCCAGGCTCTCAGCCACAGTACACCCTAAACTGCTCCGCCCACAGAGAGGTCGACGGTAGCTAAAGCACGGTTTCTCTACAGTGTTGTTTCTTCGAGTTAGAACGCTAGCTATTAGACTGCCATGCAAATGTGGGGCTGCCGTGCTAGCTTGGTCAAACACATGGGGAGTCGTGTTCTGCCTTTTGCTGGGGCCTGAGTCTCACTCGCAAAAAGCTTTGGACTCCCTTGCACTACTCTCACGCACGCACACAACAAAATGCTGCCACCCTCAGGAGCACCTGTTTTACCTGAAGCACAGGCTCTCAATCAAGTTTTCCTTCGAGTTAGGTGGCTGTGTTGAAGCCTGCACACACACCCTGGCGAACGGTACCAGCCCCATAACCATGATGTGTGTTGAGAGCTGCCTTCTGTACCGGCCTGCCTCTCCCCGATATTATGATATTGAAACTGTGCCCAGGCTCTCAGCCACAGTACACCCTAAACTGCTTCGCCCACAGAGAGGTCGACGGTAGCTAAAGCACGGTTTCTCTGCTGTGTAGTTTCTTCGAGTTAGAACGCTAGCTATTAGACTTCCATGCAAAAGTGGGGCTGCCGTGCTAGCATGATGAAACACATGGGGAGTCGTGTTCTGCCTTTCGCTGGGGCCTGAGTCTCACTCGCAAAAAGCTTTGGACTTCCTTGCAGTGCTCTCACGCACGCACACAACAAAATGCTGCCACCCTCAGGAGCAGCTGTTTGACCTGACGCACAAGCTCTGAACCGAGATTTTCCTTCGAGTTAGGTGGCTGTGTTTACCCTGGGCAACGGTACTAGCCCCATACCCATGATGTGGGTTGGGAGCTGCCTTCTGTACCGGCCTGTCTCTCCCCCGATATTACGATATTGAAACCGTCCCCAGGCTCTCAGCCACAGTACACCCTAAACTGCTTCGCCCACAGAGAGGTCGACGGTAGCTAAAGCACGGTTTGTCTACAGTGTTGTTTGTTCGAGTTAGAAAGCTAGCTATTAGACTTCCATTCAAAAGTGGGGCCGCAGTAGTAGTTTCATGGAGCAAGTGGGGAGTCGTGTTCTGGCTTCTTCCGGGGCCTGGGTCTCACAAGGAAAATGGTTTTGGACTCACTTGCTGTGCACTCACGCATGCACACCACACAATGCGTCCACCCTGAGGCATGGCTCTTTTAGCCGAAGCAGGAATTCCCTACAGAGTTGTTCCTTTGAGTTAGGTGGTTGGCTTATGGCCTGCAGGCACACCCGGGGCAAGGGGACTAGCCTCATAAACAAGAGGTGAGTTGAGAGCTGCCTTCCGAACCAGCCTGTTTCTCACTCCATTTCACGTATGGGACCCTTTCCCCGGTCTCTCATACACGAGCACTATACAACTCCTGCGGCTTCAGGAACGGCAATGGTAGCTAAAGCGCAGTAAGGCTACAGCATTGATTCTTGGTGTTAGTAGCCTGGTAGGCGAATGAGCTGCAGCTGGGATTCTTTACAGACTTGTTTCTTCCCAGTCAGGGTCGAGCACATAGCATTCCAAGCACACATGGAGCAGTAGTCTTAGCTCCAGGTAGCAAGAGCTGAGTCCAGAGGTGCCTTCTGCCCGGACCTATTTCTCCCTTGGTTTCACGTATGGAACCCGTTCCCCAGGCTCTCAGCCACGGTACTCCGTGTAATGCTTCCTCCGTCTAGAGGTCGACGGTAGCTAAAGCACGGTTTCTCTACAGTGTTGTTTCTTCGAGTGAGAACACTAGCTGTTAGACTTCCATGCAAAAGTGGGGCTGCCGTGCTAGCGTGATGAAACACATGGGGAGTCGTGTTCTGCCTTCTGCTGGGGCCTGAGGCTCATTCACAAAAAGCTTTGGACTCCCTTGCAGTGCTCTCATGCATGCACACAACAAAATGCTTCCACCCTCAGGAGCGGCTCTTTTAGCTGAAGCATGGATTCTCCAGCGAGTTTTTCCTTCGAGTTAGGCAGTTTTCATGAAGCCTGCACACACACCCGGGGCAACGGTACTAGCCCCATAACCATGGTTTGAGTTGAGAGCTGCCTTCTCTCCGGCCTGTCTCTCCCTCGATTTCACGAAACGGAACCCGTCCCCAGGCTCTCACCCACCGTACACCCTAAACTGCTTCCTCCCACATAGAGGTCGTCGGTAGCTAAAGCACGGTTTCTCTTCAGTGTTGTTTCTCCGAGTTAGAACGCTTGCTATGAATGTCCACAATAGCCAAACTGTGGAAAGAGCCATGTCCACCAACAGATGAATGGATAAAGAAGAGGGGGTATATATATATATATATACAATGGAATATTATGCAGCCATCAAAAGGAATGAGATCTTGCCATCTGCAACGACGTGGATGGAACTGGAGGGTATCATGCTGAGCGAAATAAGTCAAACCGAGAAAGACATGTATCATATGACCTCACTGATATGAGGAATTCTTAATCTCAGGAAACAAACTGAGGGTTGCTAGAGTGGGGGGTGGGGTGGGAGGGATGGGGTCACTGGGTGTTGGACACTGTGGAGGGTATGTGTTCTGGTAAGCGCTGTGAATTGTGCAAGACTGTTGAATCTCAGATCTGTACCTCTGAAACAAATAATGCAATATATGTTAAGAAAGAAAAAAAGAAGAAGAAGAATGTAGCAGGAGGGGAAGAATGAAGGGGGGAAAATCGGAGGGGGAGAAGAACCATGAGAGATGATGGACTCTGAAAAACAAACTGAGGGTTCTAGAGGGGAGGGGGCTGGGAGGATGGCTTAGCCTGGTGATGGGTATTGAGCAGGGCACGTTCTGCATGGAGCACTGGGTGTTATGCACAAACAATGAATCATGGAACACTATATCTAAAACTAATGATGTAATGTATGGGGATTAACATAACAATAAAAACATTAAATAATAATTAAAAAAAAGAACGCTTGCTATTAGACTTCCATGCAAAAGTGGGGCCGCAGTGCTAGCCTCAGGAAACAAGTGGGGAGTCATGTTCTGCCTTCTGCCGGGGCCTGAGTCCCACACGGAAAATGGGTCTGGACTCACTTGCAGTGCGCTCACGCATGCACACAGCAAAATGCGTCCACCCTCCGGCATGGCTACTTTAGCCGAAGCAGGAAATCTCTACAGAGTTGTTCCTTTGAGTTAGGTGGTTGGCTTTAGCCCTGCAGGCACACCCGGGGCAAGGGTACTAGCCTCATAAACAAGAGGTGAGTTGAGAACTGCCTTCCGCTCCGGCCTGTTTCTCACTCCATTTCACGTATGGGACCCTTTCCCCGGGCTCTCAGACAGACACGAGCACTGTCAAATTCCTCTGGCTTCAGGAACGGCAATGTTAACTCAAGCGCAGTAACTCTATAGCATTGATTCTTGGTGTTAGTAGCCTGGGAACTAGGCTTCCAGGCACACAGGGTACAGCAGTGCTAATCTCCTCAAACAAGAGGGGAGTCGACAGCAGCCTTCCTTCCAGGCCTGCTTCTCACTCCGAGTTACGTTTAGGTTCCATTTCTCATGCTTTCACAAAAAAACACAACAGATGAAGTGCACGCTCAGGAAGGGCGATCTTTGCTGAGGCACGGGTCCTCCGCACTTTTGTTCCTTTCCGTTGGGTGGATGGCACTTAGGACTACACGCACACACGGGAGAGCCGATCTAGTTTCCCGAAACAAGAGTTGAGTCGATAGCTGCCTCCTGCCCATGCTTATTTCTGCCTCGGAATTCTGCTGGGACTCATTCCCCAGGTTTGCACTCAAGCAGAGTTGAAAATCCTGCCACCCTGTGGAGAGGCGAATGAGCTGAAGCTGGGATTCTTGACCGGCTTCTTTCTGCCAAAACAGTGTGGAGCACTTAGCATTCCTATGCACACATGGAGCAGTAGTGTTAGCTTCAGGTAACAAGAGCTGAGTCGAGAGGTGCCTTGTGGCCCGGACTTCTTCTCCCTCGGTCTCACGTAAGGAACCCGTTCCCCAGGCTCTCACCCACGGTAGCCTGGAAAGTGCTTCCTCCCTCAGAGACGTGGATGGTAGCTAAAGCACGATTTCTCTACCGTGTTGTTTCTTCGAGTTAGAACGCTAGCTATTAGACTGCCATGCAAATGTGGGGCTGCCGTGCTAGCTTGGTCAAACACATGGGGAGTCGTGTTCTGCCTTTCGCAGGGGCCTGAGTCTCACTCGCAAAAAGCTTTGGACTCCCTTGCAGTGCTCTCACGCACGCACACCACAAAATGCTGCCACCCTCAGGAGCAGCTGTTTTACCTGCAGCACAGGCTCTCAACCGAGTTTTTCCTTCGAGTTAGGTGGCTGTGTTTAAGGCGGCGCACACACCCTCTCGAATGGTACTAGCCCCATAACCAGGATGTGAGTTAAGAGCTGCCTTCTGTACCGGCCTGTCTCTCCCCGATATTACGATATTGAAACCGTCCCCAGGCTCTCAGCCACAGTACACCCTAAACTGCTCCGCCCACAGAGAGGTCGACGGTAGCTAAAGCACGGTTTCTCTACAGTGTTGTTTCTTCGAGTTAGAACGCTAGCTATTAGACTGCCATGCAAATGTGGGGCTGCCGTGCTAGCTTGGTCAAACACATGGGGAGTCGTGTTCTGCCTTTTGCTGGGGCCTGAGTCTCACTCGCAAAAAGCTTTGGACTCCCTTGCACTACTCTCACGCACGCACACAACAAAATGCTGCCACCCTCAGGAGCACCTGTTTTACCTGAAGCACAGGCTCTCAATCAAGTTTTCCTTCGAGTTAGGTGGCTGTGTTGAAGCCTGCACACACACCCTGGCGAACGGTACCAGCCCCATAACCATGATGTGTGTTGAGAGCTGCCTTCTGTACCGGCCTGCCTCTCCCCGATATTATGATATTGAAACTGTGCCCAGGCTCTCAGCCACAGTACACCCTAAACTGCTTCGCCCACAGAGAGGTCGACGGTAGCTAAAGCACGGTTTCTCTGCTGTGTAGTTTCTTCGAGTTAGAACGCTAGCTATTAGACTTCCATGCAAAAGTGGGGCTGCCGTGCTAGCATGATGAAACACATGGGGAGTCGTGTTCTGCCTTTCGCTGGGGCCTGAGTCTCACTCGCAAAAAGCTTTGGACTTCCTTGCAGTGCTCTCACGCACGCACACAACAAAATGCTGCCACCCTCAGGAGCAGCTGTTTGACCTGACGCACAAGCTCTGAACCGAGATTTTCCTTCGAGTTAGGTGGCTGTGTTTACCCTGGGCAACGGTACTAGCCCCATACCCATGATGTGGGTTGAGAGCTGCCTTCTGTACCGGCCTGTCTCTCCCCCGATATTACGATATTGAAACCGTCCCCAGGCTCTCAGCCACAGTACACCCTAAACTGCTTCGCCCACAGAGAGGTCGACGGTAGCTAAAGCACGGTTTGGGTCTACAGTGTTGTTTGTTCGAGTTAGAAAGCTAGCTATTAGACTTCCATTCAAAAGTGGGGCCGCAGTAGTAGTTTCATGGAGCAAGTGGGGAATCGTGTTCTGGCTTCTTCCGGGGCCTGGGTCTCACAAGGAAAATGGTTTTGGACTCACTTGCTGTGCACTCACGCATGCACACCACACAATGCGTCCACCCTGAGGCATGGCTCTTTTAGCCGAAGCAGGAATTCCCTACAGAGTTGTTCCTTTGAGTTAGGTGGTTGGCTTATGGCCTGCAGGCACACCCGGGGCAAGGGGACTAGCCTCATAAACAAGAGGTGAGTTGAGAGCTGCCTTCCGCACCGGCCTGTTTCTCACTCCATTTCACGTATGGGACCCTTTCCCCGGTCTCTCATACACGAGCACTATACAACTCCTGCGGCTTCAGGAACGGCAATGGTAGCTAAAGCGCAGTAAGGCTACAGCATTGATTCTTGGTGTTAGTAGCCTGGTAGGCGAATGAGCTGCAGCTGGGATTCTTTACAGACTTGTTTCTTCCCAGTCAGGGTCGAGCACATAGCATTCCAAGCACACATGGAGCAGTAGTCTTAGCTTCAGGTAGCAAGAGCTGAGTCCAGAGGTGCCTTCTGCCCGGACCTATTTCTCCCTTGGTTTCACGTATGGAACCCGTTCCCCAGGCTCTCAGCCACGGTACTCCGTGTAATGCTTCCTCCGTCTAGAGGTCGACGGTAGCTAAAGCACGGTTTCTCTACAGTGTTGTTTCTTCGAGTGAGAACACTAGCTGTTAGACTTCCATGCAAAAGTGGGGCTGCCGTGCTAGCGTGATGAAACACATGGGGAGTCGTGTTCTGCCTTCTGCTGGGGCCTGAGGCTCATTCACAAAAAGCTTTGGACTCCCTTGCAGTGCTCTCATGCACGCACACAACAAAATGCTTCCACCCTCAGGAGCGGCTCTTTTAGCTGAAGCATGGATTCTCCAGCGAGTTTTTCCTTCGAGTTAGGCAGTTTTCATGAAGCCTGCACACACACCCGGGGCAACGGTACTAGCCCCATAACCATGGTTTGAGTTGAGAGCTGCCTTCTCTCCGGCCTGTCTCTCCCTCGATTTCACGAAACGGAACCCGTCCCCAGGCTCTCACCCACCGTACACCCTAAACTGCTTCCTCCCACATAGAGGTCGTCGGTAGCTAAAGCACGGTTTCTCTTCAGTGTTGTTTCTCCGAGTTAGAACGCTTGCTATGAATGTCCACAATAGCCAAACTGTGGAAAGAGCCATGTCCACCAACAGATGAATGGATAAAGAAGAGGGGGTATATATATATATATATACAATGGAATATTATGCAGCCATCAAAAGGAATGAGATCTTGCCATCTGCAACGACGTGGATGGAACTGGAGGGTATCATGCTGAGCGAAATAAGTCAAACCGAGAAAGACATGTATCATATGACCTCACTGATATGAGGAATTCTTAATCTCAGGAAACAAACTGAGGGTTGCTAGAGTGGGGGGTGGGGTGGGAGGGATGGGGTCACTGGGTGTTGGACACTGTGGAGGGTATGTGTTCTGGTAAGCGCTGTGAATTGTGCAAGACTGTTGAATCTCAGATCTGTACCTCTGAAACAAATAATGCAATATATGTTAAGAAAGAAAAAAAGAAGAAGAAGAATGTAGCAGGAGGGGAAGAATGAAGGGGGGAAAATCGGAGGGGGAGAAGAACCATGAGAGATGATGGACTCTGAAAAACAAACTGAGGGTTCTAGAGGGGAGGGGGCTGGGAGGATGGCTTAGCCTGGTGATGGGTATTGAGCAGGGCACGTTCTGCATGGAGCACTGGGTGTTATGCACAAACAATGAATCATGGAACACTATATCTAAAACTAATGATGTAATGTATGGGGATTAACATAACAATAAAAACATTAAATAATAATTAAAAAAAAGAACGCTTGCTATTAGACTTCCATGCAAAAGTGGGGCCGCAGTGCTAGCCTCAGGAAACAAGTGGGGAGTCATGTTCTGCCTTCTGCCGGGGCCTGAGTCCCACACGGAAAATGGGTCTGGACTCACTTGCAGTGCGCTCACGCATGCACACAGCAAAATGCGTCCACCCTCCGGCATGGCTACTTTAGCCGAAGCAGGAAATCTCTACAGAGTTGTTCCTTTGAGTTAGGTGGTTGGCTTTAGCCCTGCAGGCACACCCGGGGCAAGGGTACTAGCCTCATAAACAAGAGGTGAGTTGAGAACTGCCTTCCGCTCCGGCCTGTTTCTCACTCCATTTCACGTATGGGACCCTTTCCCCGGGCTCTCAGACAGACACGAGCACTGTCAAATTCCTCTGGCTTCAGGAACGGCAATGTTAACTCAAGCGCAGTAACTCTATAGCATTGATTCTTGGTGTTAGTAGCCTGGGAACTAGGCTTCCAGGCACACAGGGTACAGCAGTGCTAATCTCCTCAAACAAGAGGGGAGTCGACAGCAGCCTTCCTTCCAGGCCTGCTTCTCACTCCGAGTTACGTTTAGGTTCCATTTCTCATGCTTTCACAAAAACACACAACAGATGAAGTGCACGCTCAGGAAGGGCGATCTTTGCTGAGGCACGGGTCCTCCGCACTTTTGTTCCTTTCCGTTGGGTGGATGGCACTTAGGACTACACGCACACACGGGAGAGCCGATCTAGTTTCCCGAAACAAGAGTTGAGTCGATAGCTGCCTCCTGCCCATGCTTATTTCTGCCTCGGAATTCTGCTGGGACTCATTCCCCAGGTTTGCACTCAAGCAGAGTTGAAAATCCTGCCACCCTGTGGAGAGGCGAATGAGCTGAAGCTGGGATTCTTGACCGGCTTCTTTCTGCCAAAACAGTGTGGAGCACTTAGCATTCCTATGCACACATGGAGCAGTAGTGTTAGCTTCAGGTAACAAGAGCTGAGTCGAGAGGTGCCTTCTGGCCCGGACTTCTTCTCCCTCGGTCTCACGTAAGGAACCCGTTCCCCAGGCTCTCACCCACGGTAGCCTGGAAAGTGCTTCCTCCCTCAGAGACGTGGATGGTAGCTAAAGCACGATTTCTCTACCGTGTTGTTTCTTCGAGTTAGAACGCTAGCTATTAGACTGCCATGCAAATGTGGGGCTGCCGTGCTAGCTTGGTCAAACACATGGGGAGTCGTGTTCTGCCTTTCGCAGGGGCCTGAGTCTCACTCGCAAAAAGCTTTGGACTCCCTTGCAGTGCTCTCACGCACGCACACCACAAAATGCTGCCACCCTCAGGAGCAGCTGTTTTACCTGCAGCACAGGCTCTCAACCGAGTTTTTCCTTCGAGTTAGGTGGCTGTGTTTAAGGCGGCGCACACACCCTCTCGAATGGTACTAGCCCCATAACCAGGATGTGAGTTAAGAGCTGCCTTCTGTACCGGCCTGTCTCTCCCCGATATTACGATATTGAAACCGTCCCCAGGCTCTCAGCCACAGTACACCCTAAACTGCTCCGCCCACAGAGAGGTCGACGGTAGCTAAAGCACGGTTTCTCTACAGTGTTGTTTCTTCGAGTTAGAACGCTAGCTATTAGACTGCCATGCAAATGTGGGGCTGCCGTGCTAGCTTGGTCAAACACATGGGGAGTCGTGTTCTGCCTTTTGCTGGGGCCTGAGTCTCACTCGCAAAAAGCTTTGGACTCCCTTGCACTACTCTCACGCACGCACACAACAAAATGCTGCCACCCTCAGGAGCACCTGTTTTACCTGAAGCACAGGCTCTCAATCAAGTTTTCCTTCGAGTTAGGTGGCTGTGTTGAAGCCTGCACACACACCCTGGCGAACGGTACCAGCCCCATAACCATGATGTGTGTTGAGAGCTGCCTTCTGTACCGGCCTGCCTCTCCCCGATATTATGATATTGAAACTGTGCCCAGGCTCTCAGCCACAGTACACCCTAAACTGCTTCGCCCACAGAGAGGTCGACGGTAGCTAAAGCACGGTTTCTCTGCTGTGTAGTTTCTTCGAGTTAGAACGCTAGCTATTAGACTTCCATGCAAAAGTGGGGCTGCCGTGCTAGCATGATGAAACACATGGGGAGTCGTGTTCTGCCTTTCGCTGGGGCCTGAGTCTCACTCGCAAAAAGCTTTGGACTTCCTTGCAGTGCTCTCACGCACGCACACAACAAAATGCTGCCACCCTCAGGAGCAGCTGTTTGACCTGACGCACAAGCTCTGAACCGAGATTTTCCTTCGAGTTAGGTGGCTGTGTTTACCCTGGGCAACGGTACTAGCCCCATACCCATGATGTGGGTTGAGAGCTGCCTTCTGTACCGGCCTGTCTCTCCCCCGATATTACGATATTGAAACCGTCCCCAGGCTCTCAGCCACAGTACACCCTAAACTGCTTCGCCCACAGAGAGGTCGACGGTAGCTAAAGCACGGTTTGGGTCTACAGTGTTGTTTGTTCGAGTTAGAAAGCTAGCTATTAGACTTCCATTCAAAAGTGGGGCCGCAGTAGTAGTTTCATGGAGCAAGTGGGGAATCGTGTTCTGGCTTCTTCCGGGGCCTGGGTCTCACAAGGAAAATGGTTTTGGACTCACTTGCTGTGCACTCACGCATGCACACCACACAATGCGTCCACCCTGAGGCATGGCTCTTTTAGCCGAAGCAGGAATTCCCTACAGAGTTGTTCCTTTGAGTTAGGTGGTTGGCTTATGGCCTGCAGGCACACCCGGGGCAAGGGGACTAGCCTCATAAACAAGAGGTGAGTTGAGAGCTGCCTTCCGCACCGGCCTGTTTCTCACTCCATTTCACGTATGGGACCCTTTCCCCGGTCTCTCATACACGAGCACTATACAACTCCTGCGGCTTCAGGAACGGCAATGGTAGCTAAAGCGCAGTAAGGCTACAGCATTGATTCTTGGTGTTAGTAGCCTGGTAGGCGAATGAGCTGCAGCTGGGATTCTTTACAGACTTGTTTCTTCCCAGTCAGGGTCGAGCACATAGCATTCCAAGCACACATGGAGCAGTAGTCTTAGCTTCAGGTAGCAAGAGCTGAGTCCAGAGGTGCCTTCTGCCCGGACCTATTTCTCCCTTGGTTTCACGTATGGAACCCGTTCCCCAGGCTCTCAGCCACGGTACTCCGTGTAATGCTTCCTCCGTCTAGAGGTCGACGGTAGCTAAAGCACGGTTTGTCTACAGTGTTGTTTCTTCGAGTGAGAACACTAGCTGTTAGACTTCCATGCAAAAGTGGGGCTGCCGTGCTAGCGTGATGAAACACATGGGGAGTCGTGTTCTGCCTTCTGCTGGGGCCTGAGGCTCATTCACAAAAAGCTTTGGACTCCCTTGCAGTGCTCTCATGCACGCACACAACAAAATGCTTCCACCCTCAGGAGCGGCTCTTTTAGCTGAAGCATGGATTCTCCAGCGAGTTTTTCCTTCGAGTTAGGCAGTTTTCATGAAGCCTGCACACACACCCGGGGCAACGGTACTAGCCCCATAACCATGGTTTGAGTTGAGAGCTGCCTTCTCTCCGGCCTGTCTCTCCCTCGATTTCACGAAACGGAACCCGTCCCCAGGCTCTCACCCACCGTACACCCTAAACTGCTTCCTCCCACATAGAGGTCGTCGGTAGCTAAAGCACGGTTTCTCTTCAGTGTTGTTTCTCCGAGTTAGAACGCTTGCTATGAATGTCCACAATAGCCAAACTGTGGAAAGAGCCATGTCCACCAACAGATGAATGGATAAAGAAGAGGGGGTATATATATATATATACAATGGAATATTATGCAGCCATCAAAAGGAATGAGATCTTGCCATCTGCAACGACGTGGATGGAACTGGAGGGTATCATGCTGAGCGAAATAAGTCAAACCGAGAAAGACATGTATCATATGACCTCACTGATATGAGGAATTCTTAATCTCAGGAAACAAACTGAGGGTTGCTAGAGTGGGGGGTGGGGTGGGAGGGATGGGGTCACTGGGTGTTGGACACTGTGGAGGGTATGTGTTCTGGTAAGCGCTGTGAATTGTGCAAGACTGTTGAATCTCAGATCTGTACCTCTGAAACAAATAATGCAATATATGTTAAGAAAGAAAAAAAGAAGAAGAAGAATGTAGCAGGAGGGGAAGAATGAAGGGGGGAAAATCGGAGGGGGAGAAGAACCATGAGAGATGATGGACTCTGAAAAACAAACTGAGGGTTCTAGAGGGGAGGGGGCTGGGAGGATGGCTTAGCCTGGTGATGGGTATTGAGCAGGGCACGTTCTGCATGGAGCACTGGGTGTTATGCACAAACAATGAATCATGGAACACTATATCTAAAACTAATGATGTAATGTATGGGGATTAACATAACAATAAAAACATTAAATAATAATTAAAAAAAAGAACGCTTGCTATTAGACTTCCATGCAAAAGTGGGGCCGCAGTGCTAGCCTCAGGAAACAAGTGGGGAGTCATGTTCTGCCTTCTGCCGGGGCCTGAGTCCCACACGGAAAATGGGTCTGGACTCACTTGCAGTGCGCTCACGCATGCACACAGCAAAATGCGTCCACCCTCCGGCATGGCTACTTTAGCCGAAGCAGGAAATCTCTACAGAGTTGTTCCTTTGAGTTAGGTGGTTGGCTTTAGCCCTGCAGGCACACCCGGGGCAAGGGTACTAGCCTCATAAACAAGAGGTGAGTTGAGAACTGCCTTCCGCTCCGGCCTGTTTCTCACTCCATTTCACGTATGGGACCCTTTCCCCGGGCTCTCAGACAGACACGAGCACTGTCAAATTCCTCTGGCTTCAGGAACGGCAATGTTAACTCAAGCGCAGTAACTCTATAGCATTGATTCTTGGTGTTAGTAGCCTGGGAACTAGGCTTCCAGGCACACAGGGTACAGCAGTGCTAATCTCCTCAAACAAGAGGGGAGTCGACAGCAGCCTTCCTTCCCGGCCTGCTTCTCACTCCGAGTTACGTTTAGGTTCCATTTCTCATGCTTTCACAAAAACACACAACAGATGAAGTGCACGCTCAGGAAGGGCGATCTTTGCTGAGGCACGGGTCCTCCGCACTTTTGTTCCTTTCCGTTGGGTGGATGGCACTTAGGACTACACGCACACACGGGAGAGCCGATCTAGTTTCCCGAAACAAGAGTTGAGTCGATAGCTGCCTCCTGCCCATGCTTATTTCTGCCTCGGAATTCTGCTGGGACTCATTCCCCAGGTTTGCACTCAAGCAGAGTTGAAAATCCTGCCACCCTGTGGAGAGGCGAATGAGCTGAAGCTGGGATTCTTGACCGGCTTCTTTCTGCCAAAACAGTGTGGAGCACTTAGCATTCCTATGCACACATGGAGCAGTAGTGTTAGCTTCAGGTAACAAGAGCTGAGTCGAGAGGTGCCTTGTGGCCCGGACTTCTTCTCCCTCGGTCTCACGTAAGGAACCCGTTCCCCAGGCTCTCACCCACGGTAGCCTGGAAAGTGCTTCCTCCCTCAGAGACGTGGATGGTAGCTAAAGCACGATTTCTCTACCGTGTTGTTTCTTCGAGTTAGAACGCTAGCTATTAGACTGCCATGCAAATGTGGGGCTGCCGTGCTAGCTTGGTCAAACACATGGGGAGTCGTGTTCTGCCTTTCGCAGGGGCCTGAGTCTCACTCGCAAAAAGCTTTGGACTCCCTTGCAGTGCTCTCACGCACGCACACCACAAAATGCTGCCACCCTCAGGAGCAGCTGTTTTACCTGCAGCACAGGCTCTCAACCGAGTTTTTCCTTCGAGTTAGGTGGCTGTGTTTAAGGCGGCGCACACACCCTCTCGAATGGTACTAGCCCCATAACCAGGATGTGAGTTAAGAGCTGCCTTCTGTACCGGCCTGTCTCTCCCCGATATTACGATATTGAAACCGTCCCCAGGCTCTCAGCCACAGTACACCCTAAACTGCTCCGCCCACAGAGAGGTCGACGGTAGCTAAAGCACGGTTTCTCTACAGTGTTGTTTCTTCGAGTTAGAACGCTAGCTATTAGACTGCCATGCAAATGTGGGGCTGCCGTGCTAGCTTGGTCAAACACATGGGGAGTCGTGTTCTGCCTTTTGCTGGGGCCTGAGTCTCACTCGCAAAAAGCTTTGGACTCCCTTGCACTACTCTCACGCACGCACACAACAAAATGCTGCCACCCTCAGGAGCACCTGTTTTACCTGAAGCACAGGCTCTCAATCAAGTTTTCCTTCGAGTTAGGTGGCTGTGTTGAAGCCTGCACACACACCCTGGCGAACGGTACCAGCCCCATAACCATGATGTGTGTTGAGAGCTGCCTTCTGTACCGGCCTGCCTCTCCCCGATATTATGATATTGAAACTGTGCCCAGGCTCTCAGCCACAGTACACCCTAAACTGCTTCGCCCACAGAGAGGTCAACGGTAGCTAAAGCACGGTTTCTCTGCTGTGTAGTTTCTTCGAGTTAGAACGCTAGCTATTAGACTTCCATGCAAAAGTGGGGCTGCCGTGCTAGCATGATGAAACACATGGGGAGTCGTGTTCTGCCTTTCGCTGGGGCCTGAGTCTCACTCGCAAAAAGCTTTGGACTTCCTTGCAGTGCTCTCACGCACGCACACAACAAAATGCTGCCACCCTCAGGAGCAGCTGTTTGACCTGACGCACAAGCTCTGAACCGAGATTTTCCTTCGAGTTAGGTGGCTGTGTTTACCCTGGGCAACGGTACTAGCCCCATACCCATGATGTGGGTTGAGAGCTGCCTTCTGTACCGGCCTGTCTCTCCCCCGATATTACGATATTGAAACCGTCCCCAGGCTCTCAGCCACAGTACACCCTAAACTGCTTCGCCCACAGAGAGGTCGACGGTAGCTAAAGCACGGTTTGGGTCTACAGTGTTGTTTGTTCGAGTTAGAAAGCTAGCTATTAGACTTCCATTCAAAAGTGGGGCCGCAGTAGTAGTTTCATGGAGCAAGTGGGGAATCGTGTTCTGGCTTCTTCCGGGGCCTGGGTCTCACAAGGAAAATGGTTTTGGACTCACTTGCTGTGCACTCACGCATGCACACCACACAATGCGTCCACCCTGAGGCATGGCTCTTTTAGCCGAAGCAGGAATTCCCTACAGAGTTGTTCCTTTGAGTTAGGTGGTTGGCTTATGGCCTGCAGGCACACCCGGGGCAAGGGGACTAGCCTCATAAACAAGAGGTGAGTTGAGAGCTGCCTTCCGCACCGGCCTGTTTCTCACTCCATTTCACGTATGGGACCCTTTCCCCGGTCTCTCATACACGAGCACTATACAACTCCTGCGGCTTCAGGAACGGCAATGGTAGCTAAAGCGCAGTAAGGCTACAGCATTGATTCTTGGTGTTAGTAGCCTGGTAGGCGAATGAGCTGCAGCTGGGATTCTTTACAGACTTGTTTCTTCCCAGTCAGGGTCGAGCACATAGCATTCCAAGCACACATGGAGCAGTAGTCTTAGCTTCAGGTAGCAAGAGCTGAGTCCAGAGGTGCCTTCTGCCCGGACCTATTTCTCCCTTGGTTTCACGTATGGAACCCGTTCCCCAGGCTCTCAGCCACGGTACTCCGTGTAATGCTTCCTCCGTCTAGAGGTCGACGGTAGCTAAAGCACGGTTTGTCTACAGTGTTGTTTCTTCGAGTGAGAACACTAGCTGTTAGACTTCCATGCAAAAGTGGGGCTGCCGTGCTAGCGTGATGAAACACATGGGGAGTCGTGTTCTGCCTTCTGCTGGGGCCTGAGGCTCATTCACAAAAAGCTTTGGACTCCCTTGCAGTGCTCTCATGCACGCACACAACAAAATGCTTCCACCCTCAGGAGCGGCTCTTTTAGCTGAAGCATGGATTCTCCAGCGAGTTTTTCCTTCGAGTTAGGCAGTTTTCATGAAGCCTGCACACACACCCGGGGCAACGGTACTAGCCCCATAACCATGGTTTGAGTTGAGAGCTGCCTTCTCTCCGGCCTGTCTCTCCCTCGATTTCACGAAACGGAACCCGTCCCCAGGCTCTCACCCACCGTACACCCTAAACTGCTTCCTCCCACATAGAGGTCGTCGGTAGCTAAAGCACGGTTTCTCTTCAGTGTTGTTTCTCCGAGTTAGAACGCTTGCTATGAATGTCCACAATAGCCAAACTGTGGAAAGAGCCATGTCCACCAACAGATGAATGGATAAAGAAGAGGGGGTATATATATATATATACAATGGAATATTATGCAGCCATCAAAAGGAATGAGATCTTGCCATCTGCAACGACGTGGATGGAACTGGAGGGTATCATGCTGAGCGAAATAAGTCAAACCGAGAAAGACATGTATCATATGACCTCACTGATATGAGGAATTCTTAATCTCAGGAAACAAACTGAGGGTTGCTAGAGTGGGGGGTGGGGTGGGAGGGATGGGGTCACTGGGTGTTGGACACTGTGGAGGGTATGTGTTCTGGTAAGCGCTGTGAATTGTGCAAGACTGTTGAATCTCAGATCTGTACCTCTGAAACAAATAATGCAATATATGTTAAGAAAGAAAAAAAGAAGAAGAAGAATGTAGCAGGAGGGGAAGAATGAAGGGGGGAAAATCGGAGGGGGAGAAGAACCATGAGAGATGATGGACTCTGAAAAACAAACTGAGGGTTCTAGAGGGGAGGGGGCTGGGAGGATGGCTTAGCCTGGTGATGGGTATTGAGCAGGGCACGTTCTGCATGGAGCACTGGGTGTTATGCACAAACAATGAATCATGGAACACTATATCTAAAACTAATGATGTAATGTATGGGGATTAACATAACAATAAAAACATTAAATAATAATTAAAAAAAAGAACGCTTGCTATTAGACTTCCATGCAAAAGTGGGGCCGCAGTGCTAGCCTCAGGAAACAAGTGGGGAGTCATGTTCTGCCTTCTGCCGGGGCCTGAGTCCCACACGGAAAATGGGTCTGGACTCACTTGCAGTGCGCTCACGCATGCACACAGCAAAATGCGTCCACCCTCCGGCATGGCTACTTTAGCCGAAGCAGGAAATCTCTACAGAGTTGTTCCTTTGAGTTAGGTGGTTGGCTTTAGCCCTGCAGGCACACCCGGGGCAAGGGTACTAGCCTCATAAACAAGAGGTGAGTTGAGAACTGCCTTCCGCTCCGGCCTGTTTCTCACTCCATTTCACGTATGGGACCCTTTCCCCGGGCTCTCAGACAGACACGAGCACTGTCAAATTCCTCTGGCTTCAGGAACGGCAATGTTAACTCAAGCGCAGTAACTCTATAGCATTGATTCTTGGTGTTAGTAGCCTGGGAACTAGGCTTCCAGGCACACAGGGTACAGCAGTGCTAATCTCCTCAAACAAGAGGGGAGTCGACAGCAGCCTTCCTTCCCGGCCTGCTTCTCACTCCGAGTTACGTTTAGGTTCCATTTCTCATGCTTTCACAAAAACACACAACAGATGAAGTGCACGCTCAGGAAGGGCGATCTTTGCTGAGGCACGGGTCCTCCGCACTTTTGTTCCTTTCCGTTGGGTGGATGGCACTTAGGACTACACGCACACACGGGAGAGCCGATCTAGTTTCCCGAAACAAGAGTTGAGTCGATAGCTGCCTCCTGCCCATGCTTATTTCTGCCTCGGAATTCTGCTGGGACTCATTCCCCAGGTTTGCACTCAAGCAGAGTTGAAAATCCTGCCACCCTGTGGAGAGGCGAATGAGCTGAAGCTGGGATTCTTGACCGGCTTCTTTCTGCCAAAACAGTGTGGAGCACTTAGCATTCCTATGCACACATGGAGCAGTAGTGTTAGCTTCAGGTAACAAGAGCTGAGTCGAGAGGTGCCTTGTGGCCCGGACTTCTTCTCCCTCGGTCTCACGTAAGGAACCCGTTCCCCAGGCTCTCACCCACGGTAGCCTGGAAAGTGCTTCCTCCCTCAGAGACGTGGATGGTAGCTAAAGCACGATTTCTCTACCGTGTTGTTTCTTCGAGTTAGAACGCTAGCTATTAGACTGCCATGCAAATGTGGGGCTGCCGTGCTAGCTTGGTCAAACACATGGGGAGTCGTGTTCTGCCTTTCGCAGGGGCCTGAGTCTCACTCGCAAAAAGCTTTGGACTCCCTTGCAGTGCTCTCACGCACGCACACCACAAAATGCTGCCACCCTCAGGAGCAGCTGTTTTACCTGCAGCACAGGCTCTCAACCGAGTTTTTCCTTCGAGTTAGGTGGCTGTGTTTAAGGCGGCGCACACACCCTCTCGAATGGTACTAGCCCCATAACCAGGATGTGAGTTAAGAGCTGCCTTCTGTACCGGCCTGTCTCTCCCCGATATTACGATATTGAAACCGTCCCCAGGCTCTCAGCCACAGTACACCCTAAACTGCTCCGCCCACAGAGAGGTCGACGGTAGCTAAAGCACGGTTTCTCTACAGTGTTGTTTCTTCGAGTTAGAACGCTAGCTATTAGACTGCCATGCAAATGTGGGGCTGCCGTGCTAGCTTGGTCAAACACATGGGGAGTCGTGTTCTGCCTTTTGCTGGGGCCTGAGTCTCACTCGCAAAAAGCTTTGGACTCCCTTGCACTACTCTCACGCACGCACACAACAAAATGCTGCCACCCTCAGGAGCACCTGTTTTACCTGAAGCACAGGCTCTCAATCAAGTTTTCCTTCGAGTTAGGTGGCTGTGTTGAAGCCTGCACACACACCCTGGCGAACGGTACCAGCCCCATAACCATGATGTGTGTTGAGAGCTGCCTTCTGTACCGGCCTGCCTCTCCCCGATATTATGATATTGAAACTGTGCCCAGGCTCTCAGCCACAGTACACCCTAAACTGCTTCGCCCACAGAGAGGTCAACGGTAGCTAAAGCACGGTTTCTCTGCTGTGTAGTTTCTTCGAGTTAGAACGCTAGCTATTAGACTTCCATGCAAAAGTGGGGCTGCCGTGCTAGCATGATGAAACACATGGGGAGTCGTGTTCTGCCTTTCGCTGGGGCCTGAGTCTCACTCGCAAAAAGCTTTGGACTTCCTTGCAGTGCTCTCACGCACGCACACAACAAAATGCTGCCACCCTCAGGAGCAGCTGTTTGACCTGACGCACAAGCTCTGAACCGAGATTTTCCTTCGAGTTAGGTGGCTGTGTTTACCCTGGGCAACGGTACTAGCCCCATACCCATGATGTGGGTTGAGAGCTGCCTTCTGTACCGGCCTGTCTCTCCCCCGATATTACGATATTGAAACCGTCCCCAGGCTCTCAGCCACAGTACACCCTAAACTGCTTCGCCCACAGAGAGGTCGACGGTAGCTAAAGCACGGTTTGTCTACAGTGTTGTTTGTTCGAGTTAGA